>NC_089262.1:30480867-30783897 GCF_963930625.1 Muntiacus reevesi | reverse complement strand
GCGGCCCTCAAGACCTGTTTCTGACCCTAATCCCCAGGGAAGACACATCTTTAAGGCAGTAACTTCCTTAAGGAAGACAGGCATCTCTTCCATTAGGAAAACAAAGCATATTTTTTTTTTTTGTATTTTATTTTTTTTATTTTTATTTTTTCATTTATTTTTATTAGTTGGAGGCTAATTGCTTTACAATATTGTAGTGGGTTCTGTCACACATTGACATGAATCAGCCATGGAGTTACATGTGTTCCCCATCCCGATCCCCCCTCCCACCTCCCTCTCTACCCGATCCCTCTGGGTCTTCCCAGTGCACCAGGCCCGAGCACTTGTCTCATGCATCCAACCTGGGCTGGTGATCTGTTTCATCATAGATAATATACATGTTTCGATGCTGTTCTCTCGAAACATCCCACCCTCGCCTTCTCCCACAGAGTCCAAAAGTCTGTTCTGTACATCTGTGTCTCTTTTTCTGTTTTGCATATAGGGTTATTGTTACCATCTTTCTAAATTCCATATATATGTGTTACTATGTTGTAATGTTCTTTATTTTTCTGGCTTACTTCATTCTGTATAATGGGCTCCAGTTTCATCCATCTCATTAGAACTGATTCAAATGAATTCTTTTTAATGGCTGAGTAAAATTCCATGGTGTATATGTACCACAGCTTCCTTATCCATTCATCTACTGATGGGCATCTAGGTTGCTTCCATGTCCTGGCTATTATAAACAGTGCTGCGATGAACATTGGGGTGCATGTGTCTCTTTCAGATCTGGTTTCCTCAATGTGTATGCCCAGGAGTGGGATTGCTGGGTCATATGGCAGTTCTATTTCCAGTTTTTTAAGAAATCTCCACACTGTTCTCCATAGTGGCTGTACTAGTTTGCATTCCCACCAACAGTGTAAGAGGGTTCCCTTTTCTCCACATCCTCTCCAGCATGTATTGCTTGTAGACTTTTGGATAGCAGCCATCCTGACTGGTGTATAATGGTACCTCATTGTGGTTTTGATTTGCATTTCTCTGATAATGAGTGATGTTGAGCATCTTTTCATGTGTTTGTTAGCCATCTGTATGTCTTCTTTGGAGAAATGTCTGTTTAGTTCTTTGGCCCATTTTTTGATTGGGTCATTTATTTTTCTGGAATTGAGCTTCAGGAGTTGCTTGTATATTTTTGACATTAATCCTTTGTCTGTTGCTTCATTTGTTATTATTTTCTCCCAATCTGAGGGCTTTCTTTTCACCTTGCTTATAGTCCTTTGTTGTGCAAGAACTTTTAAGTTTCATTAGATCTCATTTGTTTATTTGTACTTTTATTTCCAATATTCTGGGAAGTGGGTCATAGAGGATCCTGCTGTGATTTATGTCAGAGAGTGTTTTGCCTATGTTCTCCTCTAGGAGTTTTATTGTTTCTGGTGTTACATTTAGATCTTTAATCCATTTTGAGTTTATTTTTGTGTATGGTGTTAGAAAGTGTTCGAGTTTCACTCTTTTACAAGTGGTTGACCAGTTTTCCCAGCACCACTTGTTAAAGAGATTGTCTTTTTTCCATTGTGTATCCTTGCCTGCTTTGTCAAAGATAAGGTGTCCATAGGTTCTTGGATTTATCTCTGGGCTTTCTATTCTGTTCCATTGATCTATATTTCTGTCTTTGTGCCAGTACCATACTGTCTTGATGACTGTGGCTTTGTAGTAGAGTCTGAAGTCAGGCAGGTTGATTCCTCCAGTTCCATTCTTCTTTCTCAAGATTACTTTGGCTAGTCGAGGTTTTTTGTATTTCCATACAAATTGTGAGATTATTTGTTCTAGTTCTGTGAAAAATACCGTTGGTAGCTTGATAGAGATTGTGTTGAATCTATAGATTGCTTTGGGTAGTATAGCCATTTTGACAATATTGATTCTTCCAATCCATGAACACGTTATGTTTCTCCATCTGTTTGTGTCCTCTTTGATTTCTTTCATCAGTGTTTTATAGCTTTCTATGTATAGGTCTTTTGTTTCTTTAGGTAGATATACTCCTAAGTACTTTATTCTTTTTAGGAAAACGAATCATATTTAGAACCACAAGGATCATAGGCTCTAGACAGGACCAGAGCATGCATCCGTGGTCTCTTTTTCATGGGTGGGCAACTCTCATTCCTGTCTCCTCATTCACCCTGAGAAGCCTGGAAATGGAGTGACAAGAAAAACTCCTGTGAGACAGACAGTAACACAGTATAGGACTGTTATTTAGAAAAGTTCAACTGGAGTTCTTGAGCCACAAAATATTAGTACTCTGATTCAACAGTCTGTTTCAGCTTTTTTTTTTTCCTTAAGATGAAAATTTCATGTTTTCTCTCAGCTATTCACAACCACCAACTTCCTCTCTTATCTCTTTCTACCACCATCAATTACCTCTTTCTATTATAGCTTAGCTCTCTTCACCAAGACTATGGTAATGAAACAATACATAAGTACCCCTGAATGTACTAGAATAGAATTTTGGAGGATACCACGAAAAGGAATTTACCTCAGAAGTCCAAGGACACATGATTGACTGGACTGTTTCTAAACCCACTGCAGTGTCACACTTCATAGTCAATGAGAATTTTCTTATGTCAAATTAAAATCTCTTCAGCCTTCATTTCAGTCTTCCTGTATCCCAGTCATTCAAACTCCAGTGGTTATAAGGAAGCACACTGTTTTCATTAATATCTTGCATCTCTTCATGGATTTCCCCATCATCTGAGAATATTGCTGACCTATAATTTTGAAAAGTGCTATATGTGCTATATTAGCAGCTAACCTATGATAGAATACATCTCCTTACATAAGGCAGAGCCTACTAGTTGTCCCTTAACAACATTTCTTCTCTCTGAGAAATGATATAATTTCCTATTTCCAGTTGGGTACAAGGCCACTTGGGATGAAGATCACATATCCCATCTTCCAGTGTAGCTAGGTATAACTCTGCCACAAAAATCTGGCCAAAAGAATGTGAGAAGCAATTATGGAAGCAACTTCCAACTTGTATCTTTGAAAGATAAGCCATTCCTGTTTCCTCTCCCTGTTTTCATGATGCTCTTGAAAATAATCCTGGTGCTAAGCCATGTTAGGCCATCAGGTAAAGTTAGTACCCTAGAGATGGCAAAACAGCAAAAAAATTTCTTACACTCTCATAGATTAAAGCCTCTATACCCACCCTGAATCACCTACTTCTGAATGTTACACAGTGAAAGTGAAGTGAAAAAGTTACACAAGAAGGAAATGAACTTCTATCTTATTTAAGCCACTGGTGGACATTTTGGCTTAAAGGCTTTCACGCTATCAAATCTAATAAACATGATTAACTACACTTATCTCTTGTGTTATACCAACCTAGACAGAAAAGCTGAATGGTCAACCCCAATGTAGCTTCTTTGGGAATTATTCAGAGATGGCCTCCGGATGCTAGAAATCTGTCCCCAAAAGCCAAGAATTAGCAAGAGTTCAGGTTATAATGCAAGTTCGCTGGGTTACAGCCCCTGAAAAGTAAGGAATCAAGGTAAGGCAGGCTGAATCTGACAGTCGCACAAATTAGAGAGCCCCAAGGAAGGCACAAACACAGTGTCAGTCATATAGGAAATCTAGCACGGTGGTACAGACAGGTAGAGAGAGGGGGTTGGGCAGGGGGATTCTTAAAGCTTCAGTGACCACAGCTCCAAAGTGAAACATGCAAACGTTTATTGTGCCCTCTGACTATAGGCTTTTGGATCCTTTCATACTGAAGTGGTGCAGGCTTACTGGTTTAGCCACATCTCATGGTTCTCTGTCTTAAAAGGTCTTTTCCTCCATCTGAGCAGAACACTCGTTGCTTACTTCAGAGGGGCAAGCTGTTCCCTGCAGTGAACTAGAAGTCTCACTGATGAAGGAAATCGAGATCATCAGGATTCCCCTGGAACTTGTGGGAGAGAACTCTTGAGTTCAGGGTTTAGGCTGTATTGTTTAATATGGTTGCCATCAGCCACATGTGTCTACTGAACACTTGAAATGGGCTAGTTAGAACTGAGATAGGCTGTAAATGTAAGGTACATAAGCATACAATGGAGTGTAAAATATCTCATTGATATTTTTATATTAATTACATGTTGAAATGATGTTTAGATGTAGTAGAGTAAAATCAATATAATATTACAATCAATTTCTATTTCTTTTAATTTTATGTGAGGATTCTAGGAAATGTAAAATAATGTATGTAAGTCACATTATATTTCTATTGAACAGCAGTGGCCTAGACTCTGGGTTTTGAATACCTAGAAGAAACTTTTGTTTCCCCAGGTGAGAGTGTTACTGACTTAAACTTGTACTACTCGTCATAGGACAGGCCAATAAGTCAAGGGACAAAGTGTTGGGGCAGAGAAAAGTGACTTTATTCTCAAAGTCAGCAAACCAAGAAGATGGTGAACCATGCCCTTAAGAAACATTTTAATTTGGGGTAAAATTCAAGCTGCTTTTATGCTAAGGAATGGAGAAGCAGGATGGGGTTAAGATCAGGAAGTGATGGACAACCATAGTTATCTGGGCACCAGCAAAGGTCCAAGGAAGTTTGTGAAAACTCTTTATTCTTGGTCAGTTGACTTCAGTTGGTATGAGTCTGGTCACAATGTTCCTGTAAATCTTGACAAAATAATCATTACTTTTTGTCATATTTTTTAATGCCTGAAGGAGGCAAGTTTTGGTCAGGGACTGTTTGAATAAATCATAAACTGTAAGCAAAATCTGTTAGTGATTAATGCATCCATGCAGGGTTACGCATAGGCTTATGACTTAGAGGTTAAATAGCAGAAGAGGCAGATACAATATGAAGTCAGAGATGCCAAACTTCTGGTATAACCATGGGGCAGGCAGGGGACGTAGGGTGCGGAGGGGTCCTAGTTCCTGAAGAACAGGTGGATGATATCCATTATATTGTACCTGTACTCCTTGAAGAAGTGTGGGGACTCTTTTATGGCTGAACTATCGTCATTACTTTTCTTATTTAACTGCTTTTCCTTGTTTCTGTATTCCTCCCTTCCCTAATTAGTAACTACCTCTGCCTGCTCTTTGGAACCCTGGGAATGCCTAGGAGACTAAAGCTTTTTTCTACAAATAAGAAATGGGGAAATGAAAGGGCTTCTGTACCCAGGAGGGCCCTGCAGGGTCCAACTTGATTTCATCCTCTCTTTTCTTTGGTACTGGTCAGTCCTGAGGGGAACAAGGGTAGGACAAGAGAGGGAGCAAAGTTTTTAATACAAGGGCTAATTATAGTCTCATCAGAGGAATTCAGTTTTAGGGAGACTCCATTTCAAGAGAAGACTCAGACTGCAGACACCTGATTTCCTGAGTCTCACCCAAATCAAAAGTAGCATATAGCCAATTTGGCTTCAGACATGTTCTTCTTATTCTTGTTTGATAAGCCCAGCTATTTTGGGTTAACATGGACATCCAATCCTGGCAATGGGATTTTGTGTACTGTCCCCATGGGGACATCTTTGCTGACTAAATTGTTGATCTACTGCAATTGTTAAGAAGCAGTTCTACCTATTAAAAATTTACAAATCTATTTAGAGACACTGAAAAAATAACAGGAGCATGGGCCATCTCAGAAGGTGAAAGGTACCTGAAATATGAGCTGGGTAGTTTTTAATGGGTTGGGTAATTTCATTGGTCAATGAATGGGAGAATTATTCCAACTGTTTTGGAGAAGGGGTGGAGATTTCCAGTAATTGGGCCACCATGTACATTTTGGTCTTTTAAGGTTGGCCTCAGAACTGTCGTGGTGTCTGTGGGAGTGTCATTTAACATGCTAATGTATCACAACGAGAGTGTGATGAGTCCCAGGATCTACTTGAAATCGATTTTTCTGTTATCTTGGTCCTAACTGACTCTAACCAGTTTTGTTGTAGCCTCAATGGCTATATCTTCTTTTAAGGCTGTGCCTTGCCCCCTTCCCTCCTGTTTCAATGTGACAGTGTAAGGAATATAAAAAAATATTTAACTATTAGTACAATTTTAAAACAGGAAATTATCTTCTTTATTTTCTCTGACTATCCTAAAAGAACAAATTAGGCCTGTAAAAAGGGTAATGGGATCTCCCAATGAGCCATAGCTTATCTTCAGATTGGCACACCTTAATGTTCAGTAGAAAATTGGTAAACAGGCAAAAGAAGTTCAGGTGGGCAACCTTACCAGACTCTTGTGTACATGATGGAGTTGATAAGTTTTAGTAAATTTGTATTATTAACAATGTGCATGCACATATCATTCACTACAGTCATATCCGACTCTCTGCAACCCTATGGACTTTAGCTTGCCAGGTTCCTCTGTCTGTGGGATTCTCCAGGCAGGAATACTGGGGTGGATTGCCATGCCCTCCCCCAGGGGATCTTCCTGACCCAGGGATCAAACCTGCATCTCCTGCATTACAGGCAGATTCTTTTCCCACTGAGTCACCAGGGAAGCCTATTATTTACATAATTAGAAACAATTGTTACTGCGCTATGCTCTTGAGATGAAAAGCTTAATAAGCCTTACTCTTCTTTTAGGGGGGTCTCATTGAAACACCATTTTGGCTTAAGAAAAGAACTCTGTTGTCCATGGTCACGCATTTCCAGGCTAGGTGGAAATTTCTAGGATATCATCCTGCAGTCCTACCTTTGACTAAACCATTAATCAATGTGTGATGCAAGCAGGCTGGTTGTCTCACGGTTTTTCTATTTTCTGGACTCCTTTTAAATTTTCTACCTATATCTTATTCCCTTAACCTCTGCTAAGCTTCTCTTAAGTTTATTTTTAAAATTCAGTCACATTTGGGTTGAATTAAAGTCAGTTCAGTTCAGTCACTCAGTCGTGCCTGACTCTTTGCAACCCATGGACTGCAGCACGTCAGGCTTCCCTGTCCTTTACCAACTCCCAGAGCTTGCTCAAACTCATGTCCATCGAGTTGGTGATGCCATCCAACCATCTCATCCTCTGTCATCCCCTTCTCCTCCTGCCTTCAATCTTACCCAGCATCCGGGTCTTTTCCAGTGAATCAGTTCTTAGCATCCAAAGTATTGGAGTTTTGGCTTCAGCATCAGTCCTTCCAATGAATACTCGGGACTGATTTCCTTTAGGATTAATTGGTTTGATCTCCTTGCAGTTCAAGGGACTCTCAAGAGTCTTCTCCAAATTAATTTAAAGTAATGGGGTCTAATACGGATGGACCTTGGGGGCATTATGCCAAGTTAAATAAGTCAGGCAGAAAAAAGACTACTGCTGTATGACCTCATGGGTGGAATTCAAACTTCATAGAAACTCACCTACTTAAAGAATAGAATGGTGGTTACAGACGATCGGGGATAGAAGAATTGGGGGCTGTTAGAAGATGAATAGGCTCTCAGGATCCAATGCCCTGCATTGTGATTACACTTGCACTGTGTCAGATACTTGCTAAGACAGTAGAATTTAAATGGTCTCACAAAAAAAAAAAAAAAAAAAAAAAAAAAGGTGGTAATTATATGACATGATAAGGTGTTAACTAATGTGATGGTATCATTTTGTAATACATAAGTGTATTAACACATCACTTCCCACGCTTTGAAACTTAAAGTGTTGTATGTCAGTCGTATCTCAATAAAGCTGAGAGGAAAAATAAAGTCATGGGATTCCACTACAAAAAACAGAAATAAGGAGGATAGTCACGTTAGATGCTTGACTAGCTCCCACCTCTCCCGGTATGGAGCTAAAGTCCAGGTTGGCAAGAGAGTAGATCAAGGCAGGGCAGTCAATGCTGTTCTAGCAGCTGCCTTATCACCTTGTCCCTGTGGGTGTGAAGACAGTTTCACTTCCCACCTTTCAGATGACTCAGCAGCCTACTCCCTGCTTCCTTGCTGCTCCCCACCAGATCCATTCAACATCCTTGTGGCTCAATTTCTGACTCTGTCAGAAAAAAGATTTCTTCTCATTGGTGCTGGTGGGGAGTCTCAAGCACAGCAGTTTTTCCATCCAGTTTTTGTTGCCAGACTCCTCTCATTGTTATTCATAATCCTGCAAACCACATTAAGAATTGTTTTAATCATATGTCTGTTTGCAATAAGTTTGATTAAATTTAAGTATTCTAGATTCTAAAAGTAAGGACTTGCAAGTGAATCTTACGATATGTAAGGATATTAAACATGACTTTTCTCAGAGATGATTAGAGATACTTATGGTTTTATGTGATTTAAACCACTTAAGAGAAATGCATGATTTATCAGCATATTTATTTTAAAGGATGTTGTATTATATTAGGTTTTGGTATGGAGTATAAAGATGAAAATTTGAGTGGTAATTGCACTGAAAAGACTCTGATACTGGGAAAGATTGAAGGCAAAAAGAGAAGAGGATTGCAGGCGATGAGATGGTGAGATAGCCTCATCAATTCAATGAACATAAATCTGCACAAACTCCAGGAGATAATGAAGTACAGTAAAGCCTGGAGTATTGCTGTCTATGGGGTCACAAAGAGTCGGACAGGACTTAACAACCAGACTGAACAAATCGCACTGAAATGAAGAAAAAATTCTACCTTAACCTTGAATTATTTCATTTTATTTTACAAAAAAAAAAATCAACTGCATTATTTTTATACATCTATTTCAAATGACAAGATGAAAGTTAAAAATTTCAACCACTTTTCTGTAGACAGTGCATTAAAGATATAATAACATTTGCTACCATTGAATTAAAAGTCAAAACACATTTATCATACTTTCTTTCTTTGATGTAAATTTTTGAAACATTAGAGAAATATTTGGTCAATATACTAATTGACCAAATGAATACAACTGATAGAGCTATTAAAAGGCATCTTGAAGTAAAGCTGCAGATATATAATCAGTTTTATATTCTTCATTAAGTTTTATTTTAACTTGATTACAACTAATCCTTCCTGACTTCACTTAATGGGCCATTATAGATATGAATTAAGTAGTATATGGCTAAGAATATACTAAATAATTTAAAATTTTATAGTGTAGTGGACTCCTGTTTCCAGTAATACAACACACTAGATTCCCTGAGTGGCTCTCTTGAAGGAAACAACTAAGACACTGAGAAATTAAAAGTATCATTTTAAATGTATTGCTGGAGAAAACTCTTGAGTCCCTTGGACACCAAGGAAATCAAATCCGTCATTCCTAAAGGAAATCAACCCTGAATATTCGCTGGAAGGACTGATGCTGAAGCTGAAGCTCCAATACTTTGGCTACCTGATATGCAGAATCAACTCATTGGAAAAGACCCTGATGCTGGAAAAGATTGAGGACAGGAGGAGAAGGGGTCAACAAAGGCTGAGACAGTTAGATAGCATCACCAACTCAATGGACATGATCTGAGCAAACTCCAGGAGACAGTGAAGGACGGGGGGCCTGGAGTACTTCAGTCCATGGCGTCGCAAAGAGTTGGACATGACTTAGTTACTGAACAACAACAAATCTCTGAGGAATTATCTAGAGCTGAGTTGCTCAGAAGAAACTATAAATGAATATAGTACATCTATCATCTATCTATCTAGATATATATGTAATATGTAGATTCATACAGAAATATGTGTGTCACATATCTTTTGACTTTTATAATTGGCAGCAAGTGAAACTTTCAGCCATTAACAATACTTTGGAGTGATTTACTTGTTTTTTCAGAGGAATAGACCCTAATGCTGGGGAAGATTGAAGGCAGGAGGAAAAGGGGACTATAGCGGATGAGGTGGTTGGATGGCATCACCAACTTGATGGACATGAGCCTGAGCAAGTTCCAGGAGTTGGTGATGGACAGGAAAGCCTGGTGTGCTGCAGTCCATGGGGTTGCAAAGAGTCAGACATGACTGAGAAACTGAACTGAACTGAACTGATAATACCAGAGAGAAGTATTAAATTTTGCTGCAGTTCTGAGAAATGAGAGAAATGGGCTTTAAAGCTCAACTTTATCATCAACACATACACGCAAAGGATGTCAAAGTAGAAAACATTTATGCATTATCACATATGCATGGATAGAAAATATATAGAATATTAAAGGCATGCTGCTGCTGCTACTGCTAAGTCGCATCAGTCGTGTCCGACTCTGTGCGACCCCATAGACGGCAGCCCACCAGGCTCCCCTGTCCCTGGGGTTCTCCAGGCTTATGTCCATGTAAATTCTTGTGAACCTGGAAATGATAACGAACAAACACACAACCCATTAGTATATTTCAACTTACTTTGCAGAACGATATTCCACCATTCTTTTCCCCTTAGGTCCATTCTGAACACTACCACTAGTAAACTTTTATTTTAATGTTGTTCCTCCTATTAAAATTTTGAATGGCTTCCCATTGTCAAAAAGAAAATTTGCTAAGATGCTTTAACTTGGCATTCACTGTCATTCACAGTTTGTTTCCATGTCATTCTGCTCCAGGCTTCTACACTCGGATGACATTACCTTCTTAATACACCTTAATCCCCCAAGCCTCTATGCTTTTATTGGAATTGTTCCTAGATCTCTCTTACATTCTTAGTATCACTTAGGATATGCTAAGTTAAAATGAAAAAGTAAATAATTCAAAATCTCAGTAGCTTGAAATAAATGCAGGTTTATTTCTCAGTCATGCAGCATGTGGATAGAGCAGGCACTACCTGTGTCTCTCTGCAAGTTTAGTGCAGATATTTCTGTATTATCTTTTCCTTCATAATGTTCCAATCTTGTTTTACCTTCTTGATATATGAACTATGTTTAAAATAACTGTTTTTTCTTCCATTTTTATTGAGATGTGATTGACATACAGCCCTGCATAAGTTTCAAGTATATAGCATAATGATTTACTTACATACACTATAAAATGTTTACTACAGTAAGTTAACATCCATCATCTTAGAGAGACACAAAATGAAGGTAAAAGAAAAAATATATTTTCCTTGTAATGAGAACTCAGAATTTACTCTCCTAACAATTTTCATGTTTCATAACATAGAGCAGTATTAATTCTATGAGTACATCACATCCCTAGCATTTATTTACCTTGTAACTGTAAGTTGATATCTTTGGATCACTTTCATTAAGTACACCCTCCCACCACTCCTCACCTGTGGTAACCACAAATCTGATTTCTTTTTCTATGAGTTTGTTTGTTTTGAAGCATAATTGATTTACAAAACTATGTTAGTTCTAGTGCACACCATAGTGATTTGATATTTCTATACTTTCCAAAATGATCACTATGAGTAGTAGTTATCATCTGTTACCTTACAAAGATATTAAGTTACTATTTACTGTATTCCTCTCTTGGTATATTCCATTGCTTTGACTCATTTATTTTGTAGCTGAAAGTCTATATCTCCTAATCTCCCTTGCCTATTTCTTTCATCCCCTGACCCATTTTCCTCTGGCAACCATATGTTTGCTCTCAGTGTCAATGACTCTGTTTCTGTTTTGTTATGTTTATGATTTGTTTTTTTTAATCCCATATATAAATTGCAATACAGAGTATTTGTCTTTCTCTGCCTAACTTAATCCACTTAGCATTATATCCTCTGGGTCATCCGTGTTGTAGCAAATAGCAAGATTTTATTCTTTGTTATGGCTGGGTAGTATTCCATTGTACACATATTCTACATCTTCTTTAATCCATCTATGGATAAACATTTAGATTGTTTCCATACCTTGACTATTGTAAATAATGCTGCAGTGGACAAAAGGGTGCATACATCTTTGTGAATGAGTGTTTTTGTTTTCTTCAGGTAAATACCCAGAAGTGGAATTACTGGATCCAATGTTAGCTCTACTTTTAATTCAGTTTTAGAAATCTCCATAGCTATTTTTCATGGTATCTGCATTAATTTACACTCCCATCAACAGTGCACAAGGGTTTCCTTTTCTCCACATCCTCTCCAACACTTCTTACCGTTGTCTTTTTTACAACAGCATTGAGAGCTGTGAGATGATATCACATCATGGTTTTGATGTGTACATTCCTGACAATTAGTAATACTGAGCATCTTTTCACATGCCTGTTAGCCATCTGTATATTTCCTTTGGGAAAACGTCTATTCGAGTCCTCGGCCCATTTTTTTAATTGAATTATTTGATTTTTTTGATGTTGAGTTGTATGAGTTCTTTGTATATTTTAGATATTAATTCCTTATTAGATTTCATTTGCAAACATCTTCTCCATTCAGTAGGCAGACTTTTTGTTTCTTTGATTGTTTCTTTCACTATGCAAAAACTTTTTAGTTTGATGTAGTCCCATTTGTTTACTTTTGCTTTTGTTTCCCTTGCCTAAAGAGACATATCCAGAAAAAAATTTGCTAAGACCAACGTCTGTCTTTGCTTACTAATTCTATCATCTGTGTCATTTCTGGTTATACTTATACTGATAAATTTTTCTCATGTTTATGGGTCATATTCAACTGCTTGTTTGCTGAGTAATTTTTTATTTGACATCAGATACCAGACATCGTGAATTTTAAACTTTTTGGTGCCAGATTTTGCTTAAAATATTTTGATTGTTCAAAAAAATATTCTAAAAAAATTTTTTTATCAGGAAATCAGTCCTGAATACTTTATCAAGGAAATCAGTCCCGAATATTCATTGGAAGGACTGATGCTGAAGCTGAAACTCCAATACTTTGACCACCTAATGTGAAGAACTGACTCATTGGAAAAGACACTGACGCTGGGAAAGATCGAAGGCAGGAGGAGAAGGGGGACAACATAGGATGAGATGATTGGATGGCATCACCAACTTGATGGACATGAGTTTGAGCAAGCTCCAGGAATTGGTGAAGGACAGGGAAGCCTGGCGTGCTGCAGGTCATAGGTCGCAAAGAGTCGGGCATGACTAAGTGACTGAACTGAAGTGATTTTGATATTTTGCTCTTACATTTATTTACTTAGAAACAGTTTTATCCTTTCTTTGCTTACTTTTAAGCTTTGCTAGATGTGCCAAAAAGAACTTTTAGCCTAGAGCTAATTTGATCTCGTTACTGAAGCAATACCTTTCTCAGGACATGACTTGTTGCCTTGCACACTAGGAGGCATTTCACTTCGGCTGCTGGGAACAAAAACAATTCTCAGACCTGTATGTGAAATTATTTCAATTATTCTTTCCCTGTTTCTTTTCTGTAACTCTTTCAATTCTTAGCTTCTTAACTTGCATGCCTTGATCAATAATCAAAGACTTGAGTGGGACCCTCATCTCCAGAGTGGTTTGTTCTCTCTCTCCCCACTCTTCCCACTTGCTCCTCTTCTTAAAGTTTCCTCTCTGGTACCTTGCCTGCAAATCCTAGCTATCTTGATCTCCCTGAATTCACACTTTTTCTCCTCAACTTGGGGAGATAGCTGGGCTATCTTTGAACTCTATATTGTAGCCTGAAATTCTCTGTAGGGAGTAAGCTGGAGCAATCACAAGGTTCACCTCATTGGTTTCCCTTTTCTTGGGAATTACTGTCATGCACTGCCTACTATCCAACATCTAAAACTATTGTTTCATATATACTCTATTGCCCTCTACCCCTCTATACCTTACTACTGTCGTTATCCAATAACATTACAGGAGAGACTGTCTTGTATACGTTTCCAAAAAATAAT
Organism: Muntiacus reevesi; assembly: GCF_963930625.1. Classification (NCBI taxonomy): domain Eukaryota; kingdom Metazoa; phylum Chordata; class Mammalia; order Artiodactyla; family Cervidae; genus Muntiacus; species Muntiacus reevesi. Next base: position 30,770,322 of record NC_089262.1, on the reverse strand, counting down.
TGATCAGGAATAAACCGCACTGTGGAGCATTTTACATCTAATGTGGCCAGAATTGAACAAATTCCACAGGTTAAGCTGGCTAAATTCCCAAGTCCCCAGATTTCCTCCTTTTTAGAAGTAGAAAGTTTATGTAATTTCTGCCACCAAGAAAAAGGCAATTGCTAACAGTCTTGCCTTATCTTGCAGAAAAATGTAACATAAGCTGAGGTGGAAAACAGCAGCAGGACTTGGCAAAATGCACACAGTTAATTAGTAGAAAAAGTGAGTCTAAAATCCAGCTGTCATGACTCTCAGTTGTCACTGTTTTTTCTTCATTATTCCCCCTCTGTGTACTTATCTATCACTTATAAAACTGAGCAGTAATAAATTGCTGTTCCCTCAGTCATAAGATCAAGGGGATGATGATTCAATTGGGTGCTGAGAAAATACTGATACTGAATTGTTATTAACAGTTGTCCTGGTTCCCAAGCAGAACTCAACCCCGGACACTGGAATGAGTATCTGTGCCATCTCCATGGCCCTCTAGAGCTTTCTTTGGGGTGTATGGGCAGTATCCAGTGGTTGAATGTACACAGGTTCTAGGCTAGGCTGACTTAACATTGTTTTCCTTCTCTACTTCTTGCCAGCCTGTTTCCTCATTTATACAATGAGGACAATAAAACTACCCTCATGGTGGATGTGTCATAAATCTGAATGATTCAGTGCATTGAAGTGCTTAGCATTTATTCTGCATCTTAGCAAGAAATTAATAAATGTTCATTATTTGCATTATTTTGTTATGTTTCTAGAACATCTTTGTCTTTATCAATAGAAGCTGACAGTAGTCTTCCCTTGAGAGCCAAAAACATCCCATTATTGTGTACCTCCATTTAATTTGGCTTAAGTAAGTCTCTGTGAAATCAAATAATTTTTTCCACTAAAATGATTATTAATAAAATTCTCTTTATACCTGGGTACCTAGGAGTGCATACACCATGGGAATGCAATGCTCTTTTAACTGAACATTATAAAAATATGCAGAACCCTTGCAAGAAATGCAGAAAATTAAGTGAAACACATAATTTCACAGGGAGAAACAACAAACAGGTTGACTGTAGGGTGAATAAATGATCACTCCCGGTGATACTGATTTTGTTAGGTTCCAAACAACTTCTTTTTACCACTTGCTTCCCTTTAATTAAGTCAGCTGACCAGATTCCTTCCTAGCCAAAAAACCAGGCAAACACTATAAACTCAAACATCTTCTGTTGTCTTCAACACAAGTTGAATGTTTGGGTTATTTATTGACCATTCACAAATGTACACATGAAACTGCTTTAGCATTTTACCAAAATCCACTTTGAATCATTGCCCATTACCAGTTTGGAAACGTTCTTTTGATTCATACCTGAGAACGGCAGCCAGCAACCCTTTCAAACTCTTCATTTCCAGTGGGTGTTTGAATAAGACAGGTGGAATATGCTGGGTAGATATATTCTGCTTTCAAGAATAGTCCTAACACTGTTAACTTACTATGCCCTGACCAACCCACTAACCAAATCTTACTAGGAAAGGAATGAATAAGGAAGCAATTTGTAGGACAAAGCAGCTACTTCCTACCCTTAAACATTTTCCCCAGTCACTTAGTAGGGAGCATGAGGACTTTAATTGTTTCTAAGTCTCTATTGTACCCGACTTTATATTTAGCAGAAAATCAGAGAAGAAGATGAAAGATTTGATAATATAGATGTGGTCTTAGTGAAAACTGGTAAAGTAAGACTGAATCATACTTAATAAACAAGACAAAGTAAAGATTTTACCAGCAGTCATTAGCATATGGAAAGACAGGAGACAGCCTGAAGAATACAAAACAATTCCATTCTAATTCTGATTTGTATGGCTACGATGTTTTCTCACTACAGCTGGGCATAGACTTTTAAGAGTTATGTCTGATGTGAGTAACACGTTCTGGAAAATGTTTTATTACTGCTAACATCACCAGCATATAAATCTTAGAGTTGATTTGTCTTATAGGAATGTTTACTAACTTCTTTATAAGGTTTGCCAAGAGATAGACTCACTATAAATGAAAAATACATAAATAATAATGCTTTTATTCACAACTTAGACAGAGATCATTCAAAGGCAGAAATTTTTTCTTCAAAATTTAAAAAAAAAAAAAAAAAAAGAAAGAAAAACCTCAGTGCAGATGATACCACCTTAATGGAAGAAAGCTAAGAGGACCTAAAGAGCCTCTTGATACAAGTGAAGAGGAGAGTGAAAAAGCTAGATTAAAAAAGACAGCATGTTAAAAGGCAGAGACATTACTTTGTCAACAAAGGTCCATCTAGTCAAAGCCATGGTTTTTCCAGTAGTCATGTATGGATGTGAGAGTTGGACCATAAAGAAGGCTGAGTACCGAATAACTGATGCTTTTGAACTGTGGTGTTGGAGAAGACTCTTGAGAGTCCCTTTAACTGCAAGGAGATCAAACCAGTCCATCCTAAAGGAAATCAACCCTGAATATTCATTGGAGGGACTGATGCTGAAGCTAAAGTTCCAATACTTTGGCCATCTGATGCAAAGAGTCGACTCACTGGAAAAGACCCTGATGCTGGGAAATATTGAAGGCAGGAGGAAAAGGGGGTGACAGAGGATGAGATGGATGGATGGCAACACCGACTCAATGGACATGAATTTGAGCTAACTCTGGGAGATAGGGAGGATACAGAAACCTGGCGTGCTGCAGTCCATGGGGTCGCAAAGAGTCGGACACGACTGAGTAACTGAACAACACTGTAATCTTCAGCAACCATCATGCTCATCAGTCAGCAGATGAGCAACATCCAGGCAAGACCCTCCAGCAGCAAAAAGATGACAATTAACTAAAGGCTCAGATGAGAGATAATACTTTTTAGCAACAAATTATATTTAACTAATGTGTGCTGTGCTTAGTCGCTCATTCGTGTCTGACTTTTTGCAACCCCATGGACTGTAGCCCATCAGGCAACTATGTCCATGGGGATTCTCCAGGCAAGAATACTGGAGTGGTTTGCCATGCCTTTCTCCAGGGGATCTTCCCAACCCAGAGATCGAACCTAGATCTCCCGCATTGCAAGCAGATTCTTTACCACTGAACCACCAGGGAAGCCTTTAATTAAGGTATGTACCTAATTATTTTAGGCATAGTGCTATTGTGTATTTAACAGACCATAGTATAGTATAATTATAACATTTATATGCATTGGGAAACCAAAAATTCATGTGACTCAATTTTTTGTGACCTTCACTTTATTGCAGTGGTCTAGAACAAACCCACAATATTTCTGAAGTATTCCTTTTTTGCTGAATGCAGTATGTTTTATGTTGGGAGAATAAAAATGTTCTCTTCTTTCAAAAAAAGTATACTTTCATTTTGATCTCTGTTTTCTTTTTCAGGACTCTTGTTTTTAAAAACTAGTGAGAGTTTGTGCATCTATGGAAGAGGGGTGCACACAGACTCTCCTGTGTGTGAGAAGTGACAGTGAATAATGATATATTAAGCATTCACCTTTTGCTAGGCTTAATGTGTATTTTCTCTTTTGTTCTTCATGATCCTTATACAATGTGATGACTATTTTACAAACAAGGAAAGAGAAGTGAAGTGGAGCCTTTCTGAAACATGAGGTCTCTTGGTCATAAGCATACCACATTATTAGGCAGTGACCAAAACGGAAACCATTTATCTCAGATTGGGACTTGAACCTATGTGCTGGGACTCAGTCCCAGTCAAAATCCACAGTCTTCCAACTGAAAATCACAGACCTGGCTTCAGGACCTAATGGAGCTTAGGTTCTTGATGTCTCATCTCAGAAAGAATCCAGTGAGAGATAAAGTGATAGGTGAAAAGTGAATTTATTCAGAGAGAAACACCTCACAGACAGAGTGTGCCATCACAGAGGGCAAGTGCAGCCTCAAAATGTGGCATGGTTAGCTTTTATGGACTGGGTAATTTCATAGGCTAATGAGTGGGAAGATTATTCCAACTATTTTGGGGAAGGGGTGGAGATTTCCAGCAATTGGGCCACCACCACTTTGATGGTGCCTTGAAACTGTCATGACACTTCTGAGTGTGCCATTTAGCTTGCTGACTGAGGATCAAGGTCTAGTCAAAGTTGATTTGTCTACCGTCTTGGACCCATTTGATTCTAAAAGGTCTAGGTTTTGTCCTTAGGCTATGCAATACTTTTAAAAGTTGTGCCCTGCCCCCTTCCCTCTTGATTCAAAACCATTCCAAAGAAAAAGAAATGCAAGAAGGCAAAGTGGTTATCTGAGGAGGCTTTACAAATAGTTGGTGAAAGAAGAGAAGTGAAAGGCAAGGGAGAAAAGGAAAGATATACTCAACTGAATTCAAAGTTCCAAAGAATAAACAAGGAGAGGTAAGAAGGCCTTAAATGAACAATGCAAAAAAATAAAGAAAGAAAGAAGAAGAAGAAAATAGAGTGGGAAAGACTAGAGATCACTTCAAGAAAACTGGAGATATCAACGGAATATTTCATGCAAGGATGGGCACAATAAAGGGCAGAAATGGTATGGACCTAACAGAAGTAGAAGATATTAAGAAGAGGTGGCAAGAATACACAGAAGAAGTATATAAAAATGGTCTTAATGACCTGGATGATCACAATGGTGTGGTCACTAACCTAGAGCCAGACATCCTGGAGTATAAAGTCAAGTGGGTCTTAGGAAGCATTACTACAAACAAAGCCAGTGGAGGTGATAGAATTCCAGCTGAGCTATTTCAAGTCCTGAAAAATGCTGCTGCTAAAGTACTCCACTCAATATGTCAGCAAATTTGGAAAACTCAGCAGTGGACTCAGAACTGGAAGAGGTGGGTTTTCAGTCCAATTCCAAAAAGGACAATGCCAAAAAATGTTCAAATTGCTGTCCAATGCACTTATATCACATGCTAGTAAACTTATGCTCAAAATCCTTCAAGCTAGGCCTCAGTAGTATGTGAACCAGATGTACAAGCTGGATTTAGAAAAGGCAGAGGAATCAGAGATCAAATTGCCAATATTTGTTGGATGATAGAGAAAGCAAGGGAATTCCAGAAAAACATTTAATTCTGCTTCATTGACTATGCTAAAGCCTTTGACTGTGTGGATCACAACAAACTGCATAAAATTATTAAAGAGATGGGAATATCAGACCACCTTACCTGTATCCTGAGAAACCTGTATGTTAAGTAAAGAAGCATCAGTTAGAAAAATATGGAACAACTGCCTGGCTCAAGTTTGGAAAAGGAGTACAACAAAACTGTATAATGTCAGCCTACTTATTTAACTTCTATGCAGAGCACATCATGTGAAATGCCAGGCTGGATGAATCACAAGCTAGAATCAATATTGCAAGGAGAAATATTAACAACCTCAAATATGCAGATAATACCACTCTAATGGTAGAAAGGTAGAAACGGAAGAGGTACTAAAGAGCCTCTTGATGAAGGTGAAAGAACTAGAGTGAAAAGCTGGCTTGAAACTCAACATTCAGACTACTAAGATCAAGGCATCCAGTCCCATCACTCCATGCCAAACAGAAGGGGAATAAGTGGAAACAGTGACAAATTTTATTTTCTTGGGCCCCAAAACCACTGTAGATGGTGACTACAATCATGAAATTAAAACACACTTGTTCCTTGGAAGACAAGCTACGCCAAACCTAGACAGCATATTAAAAAGCAGAAACATTACTTTGCCAACAAAGGTCTTTAGAGTCAAAGCTCTGCTTTTCCTAGTGGTCACGTTTGGATGTGAGTGTTGGACCATAAAGAAGACTGAGCACATAAGAACTGATGTTTTCAAATTGTGGTGCTGGAAAAGACTCTTGAGAATCCCTTGGACTGCAAGGGGGTCAAATCAATCAATCCTAAAGGAAATCAACCCTGAATATTTATTGGAAGGACTGATGCTGAAGCTAAAGCTCCAAAATGAATACTTTAGCCACCTGCTATGAGGAGTCAACTCATTGGAAAAGACCCTGATACTGAGAAAGATTAAGGGCAAGAGAAATGGGTAGCAGAAGATGAGATGGTTAGACAACATCCCTGACTCGATAGAGATGAATTTGAACAAACTCTGGGAGATAGTGAAAGACAGAGGAGCCTGGTGTGCTGTAGTCCATGGGGTCACAAAGAGTTGAACACAATTTAGTGACTAAACAATAATAATACCTCACTAACCAGTATATCATAAGGGTGTTTCTCACCTGAACATCTTTCTGCTGGTCACCACAATCTTTAAATAACTGAGGAGTGACCACCTAGTTCATGTGTCCTTGTATTTAAAAAGTATCTTAATAGATGCATGAGAATATCTGGACCACACTCTCTGTCAAGATCTAAATTTAAAAATGATCATTTGTAAAGTTTAAAGGGAGTTTTATACCAGTTTTTTCTTCTTTCCCCCAAGAATCTAGTAATGCCTCTTCTCCTCTGTATCACAGTTCTTATCTGTCCTTTGGGCATTCTCAACCTCCCTCAAGGTTTACCAGCCCATCTTGTGGGGACGGGACATACTCTTCTTGATTCAGAGATCTTAAAGTCATCCGTAATTCTTCAGTTTTGTGTCTCTCTCTAACCTAAATGTTTTCTACCTATACCCTCTCTGGAGGCATGTTCTTTTTGACAGTATATTATCTTTGATTTCTCCACTAGTCTGGGTAAACTACACTTAGAAGGAGTCCCTTCCCGGAACCTGAACTAAGAACATTAGCCAGCGCTCATACCTGCCCTTGGAAAAGACCCTGATGCTGGGAGGGATTGGGGGCAGGAGGTGAAGGGGACAACAGAGGATGAGATGGCTGGATGGCATCACAGACTCAATGGACATGAGTTTGAGTAAACTCCAGGAGTTGGGGATGGACAGGGAGGCCTGGCGTGCTGCGATTCATGGGGTCGCAAAGAGTCGGACATGACTGAGAGATTGAACTGAACTGACTGATACCTGCCCTTGGAGAGTATTATAAACATGTTCCAGTAATGGTCAATGTTATTACTGATAAATCACTCTGTGCCCAAGTAGCAAGTGGACGGAATTGTAATGTGGAATCAATCCCACATTATAATCCTACCTTGGTGCTCTGTGACTACCTAGAGGGGTGGGATGGTGTGGGAGCTGGGAAGGAAGTTAAGAGGGAGGGGACATATGTATGCCCATGCTGATTCATGTAGATATATGGAAGAAACCAACACAATATTTTAAAACAATGATCCTCCAATTAAAAACAAACAGATTTCTTAAACAATGAAAAAAAAATCCTACCTTGGACAAATTATAAATTAAAATGCTGAAACTTTTGGTTATTACAACACCAATGTTCTATGTCTATGCTAAGGTGCCCTGAACTCTTCTGTTTTGTATTTTACTCTTAATAATTGCCACATAAGAATCTGAGTGCTTTAGATATGCCTGAGGATGATCTGGGCAACACCCTGAACTCCCTCCATGGTTCCTAATGAGTGTCCTGTTGCATCACATAGACGTGAAGGGGAAAGTTGAACCCTGTTCTGACTTTAGAAGAAACCAGTGCAGTAAGAAAAAAACACATTCTTCATTGTTTGGAATTCGGGGAATTATAAAAGAGAAAAATCACAACCATCAAGAAAATCTGGAGAAGGAAAATCTAGGATATGTCAGTGACACTGAGCACTTTTCTCCCTTTCTTTGAAGTTCAAGTTCCTTCACCTGGAAAGATGTTTTTTTATGGTATTGCTGGGCTTTTAGCCATGGTTAGATGAAACGATATAAATGCTTTGTTTGTGTACAATGTCTTTCATCTGAATTATTTGCAAGGCTTTAAACGCACACTCATTAATCCTCATGGAGTTTTATTGTACATGTGAACTTCTTTCCTCATTAGACAGGAAGTCCATAGGCAAGGTAATGCAAATATTGATGTTCACTATCATGCAAGCAGAATCCCAGTTTTCTGGCCATTTTCTGACATAATCAATTTTTCTGGGATTTTTTTCTCTTTGCTTTTAGTTGTCCTGAGAGAATTTCATCACATGCCTGTACTTTCAACTTATTTAACTGTGTATCTTTCTGAGTACTTATTTTACCAACCTAAATTATACCATTTTGCTATAGTGCTCACATTATTTTCAAGCAATTTCCCCCAAAACGGATTTCTAAACTCTAGTTTGAACAAAAGTCCTAAGAGAAACATTCACCTGGGATTTGTCTAGAAAGTTTATGAAATGTCAATGACCATACTTTCTTTTGATTGACATTTTCAGCTGTGTTTCTAATGAAACTTTCTCTTCCTTTCAATAGAGTATTCTCCAAAAGCATATAGGTTTTTCAAGAAATAAATGTGGGGTTCCAAATCAGGAAAGGAGTACATCAAGGCTGTATATTGTCACCCTGCTTATTTAACTTATATGCAGAGTACATCATGTGAAATGCCAGGCTGGATGAAGCACAAGCTGGAATCAAGATTGTTGGGAGAAATATCAATAACCTCAGATATGCAGATAACATCAGCCTTATGGCAGAAAGCAAAGAAGAACTAAAGAGTCTCTTGATGAAAGTGAAAGAAGAGAGTGAAAAAGTTGGCTTAAAACTCAACATTCAGAAAACTAAGATCATGGCATCTGGTCCCATCACTGCAGGGCAAGTAGATGGGGAAACAATGGAAACAGTGAGAGACTTAATTTTCTTGGGCTCCAAAATCACTGCAGATGGTGACTGCAGCCATGATTCAAAGACGACTGCTCCTTGGAAGAAAAGCTATGATAAACCTAGATAGCATATTAAAAAGCAGAGACATTACTTTCCCAACAAAGGTCTGTCTAGTCAAAGCTCTGGTTTTTCCAGCAGTCGTGTATGGATGTGAGAGTTGGACTATAAAGAAAGCTGACTGCCAGAGAATTCATGCTTTTGAACTGTGATGTTGAAGAAGACTCTTGAGAGTCCCTTGGACTGCAAGGAGATCAAACCAGTTAATCCTAAAGGAAAACAGTCCTGAATATTTGACTCTTTGCAACCCCATGAACTGTAGCCTACTGGGCTCCTCCATCCATGGGATTTTTCCAGGCAAGAGTACTGGAGTGGGTTGCCATTTCCTTCTCCAGTGGATCTTCCCAGCCCAGGGATCGAACCCGGGCCTCCCACATTGTAGGCCAATGCTTTACCACCTGAGTTACAAGGGAAGCCAATTCATTGGAAGGACTGATACTGAAGCTGAAACTCCAATTGTTTGGCCACCTGGTATGAAGAACTGACTCACAGGAAAAAACTGTGATGCTGGGAAAGATTGAAGGCTGGGGGAGAAGGGGACGACAGAGGGTGAGATGGTTGGATGGCATCACCTACTCGATGGACATGAGTTTGAGCAAGCTGTGGGAGTTGGTGATGGACAGGGAAGCCTGGCGTGCTGCAATCCATGCAGTCACAAAGAGTCGGACACAACTGAACAACTAAACTGAACTGAGCTGAATCTTACTTATTATTCTGTATAACTTGCTTGATTTTATACTTAGCAAGTGCCATTCCCTTTTTGCATCTTCTTAAACACAGAGACCCACCATCATACACATACAACTTTGCCACTGGGGTTTTGTCAGGAGCAATTTGATGTCTACTTTTAGATGAAAAGTCTGGTACTCTGTACTAAAGGTTCACAGACCATGAGAAGGAAATAGAAAAGGATGGACTGTTCTACATGGATTGGCGGCAGATGTAATCCTACCTTCTCTCCCTAGTTTAAAACCAGATACCTGAAAGTGACTGGTATAACCATGCATAGGAAAAATGGCAGCTTTTAAAACAACTTGAATTCAAATAGTTTGACTTCTCCCGCAACTATCTTCTCCTCCGTGGCACCCAGAAACTGGTTCTTCCAAGCAACTCTCCCTACCATACCTCACAGGAGGTCCTGAGGGAAGTCATAATCTGAAATCTCTACAGATGAGAAGAGACCCCCCCCCCAACCCCCGCCATAAGAAAATATTAACTGTTCATTGTATCTGAGATGGCAGTTCACTTGCAAGCAGAATGGATACCCATCTAAATTTGAGTCTTATTCTCTGATATGTTTCTTGTGTGGCCTCACTTGCTCTCATGGCTTTAATAATCATGTTTACGTTGCAAGTTCTGCATTCCACAACTGTGAGATCTCTTCTCATTCTCAGAATGGTATAGCCAGCTGTCTGTAAGTCATCCTGACTCTAGTGTTAGTCGCTCAGTCATGTCCAACTCTTTGCTATCCCATGGACTGCAGTCTGCCAGGCTCCTCTGTCCATGGAACTCTCCAGGCAAGAATACTGGAGTGGGTTGCCATTTCCTTCTCCTGAGGATCTTCCCAGCCCAGGAATCAAACCCGGGTCTGTTGCATTGCAGGCTGATTCTTTACCACCTGAACCACCAGGGAAACCCCACTTTGACTCTGATTCCTCACTAAATTAAATTCACACCCTCTCTTTCTTCTTTGTGTTCTGTGTCTGAGGTATCATCATACTGTTGCAATTGCCAAAACCAGAAATTCTGTGGCCATCCTTTACTTCCTCTTCTTCTTCCTACACAGCCCCAACACACACACACACACACACACACACACACACACACACACACACGCACACGCACACACACACACACCTCTTCAAAGCCACCTATTGACCCTACCTTTCAAATAGCTTTGGAAATTATCTACTATGCTCCATTCCCACCACCACTGGTTGTGGTTGTTAAGTCACTAAGCCATGCCCCACTCTTTGCGACCCTATGGACTATAGCCTGCCAGGCTCCTCTGTCCATGGGCCTTTTCCAGGCAAGAATACTGAAGTGGGTTGCCATCTCTTTCTGCAGGGGAGCCTCCTGACCCAGAGACTGAATCTGCATGCTCTGCATTAGCAGGTGGGTCCCTTACCGCTGAGTCACCTGGGAGGCCCCTGACTGTTCTCTCGCTTCTACCTGAGCCTCCACACATGCTGCACCCTCCAGGTGGAAGACTGCCCTACCTTCCTTGACTGGCAACTGCTACTGACCCCTCAGCTCTCAGCTTGGATGTCACTGCTCTAACCTCCAGATTGGATTAAAGCATCTCTCCCTTGTGGTCCCCAAGCACTCAGGGCTTTCCCGTCACAGGTCTGTACTGGAATTCCTTGCTTGCTTCTTTATGCTACCAGCTGACTGTAACTTCCATCAGGCTTGGAACCTGGCCCATTATTGTTGTTGCTCATCATTGTTTTTCTGGCAGTTGGCAAAGGTTGGGACGCAGTTGGTATTCAGTAAATATTTGTGAGCTCAGAAGAGGAAGGGAAGAAGGAAAGCAGAAGAAGGAAGAAGATTGACCGTATACCATCTGCTCTGGTAAATAAATGTGTAAATGTGAATGACTGTGTTCAAAAATAAAGCCCTGAAATCAGTGGGGGGTTTTTCTTGTGATTTGACTCTTTGTTGTAAACGTAGACTATAGAGAGAAAATAAAGAATTTAATTGAAGTTTTAATTAGTTGGTTTCAGACTTGTTTTAAACTAGAGATTTATTCTAAAAGTCTGAATAGTCTTCATAACACATAAGAGGAGTTTATGTATTTAATAAGATAATTTAGTGGAAACATCTGCAAAATGTATAATCTTTTTATTTATGGTATTTTAATCCAGAAATAGCACCTGCTTTAAGTGACTTATATTAGAATAACTATTAAATTGGTTAGCTTTAAGAGTTTTCTGGAACACTCTTAGATGCATCACCTTAATAGAAAAAATTATCACAGCAAGTAGAGAGTGGGGCCCATACTTAAGTTTGAATATTTTTAAGATTAAATTTTAACAAAAAGTGTTATCTTTCTTAATTCCCATTTAAAGTCAATTCCAAAGACCATACTAATACACTGTTAAAGGTCAGTTAAAATCTTTCCAAATCTAAATCTATAAATGTCATAGTGACCAAAATATCCTGGGTGCATGGTAGGAAGACCATCTTATATGTGCTTTAAGTTCCACTTTAAGCCTAGGAGTTGCAAACCAATTGGATGGAGTATTGTTACATTCATTTTTCAAAGTCAAAATACAATTTCAGGGGTCAGATACCAATTTGTCCATCATCTTTTCTTCATTCCCTCTCCTTTTTACTTCCTGTGGTCACTTGAACCATTTCTTGCTCATCATGAGAAAAAAGAAAAAAGGATACCAGGAGCAAGAGAGCTTATAAGCATGCTTTTATTTATTTATTTATTTATTTTTTACTTTTTTTTTTCCATTTATTTTTATTAGTTGGAGGCTAATTACTTTATAATATTGTAGTGGTTTTTGTCATACATTGACATGAATCAGCCATGAATTTACAAGTATTCCCCATCCCAATCCCCCCTCCCACCTCCCTCTCCACCCGATACCTCTGGGTCTTCCCAGTGCACCAAGCCCGAGCACTTGTCTCATACATCCAGCCTGGGCTGGTGATCTGTTTCACCCTAGATAATATACATGTATAAGCATGCTTTTAAATCATACATATAAGTTACATATAACTTATACAACTAAGTTATACATATGTATCCTATATATACATCCTATGCTTGAGAAAGACAGAGACCCTGGATTTATGACAAAATAATTGCAGTGTTATTTCTCTACTGCAAAGAGGTAATAATGCACATAACAATGCTATAATCAAAAAGAGTAATTCCATTCTCACCTGAGAGTTGGATAATGACTTAATTAGCTTTTCCCATTGCTGATGCCAAAAAATCTCATTGTCCAGACAGTGATAGACCAAGAGCCATGAGGTCTGCTGGATCTCAGTTTCCCATTTATAGAGGACACGGGATTTACAGAGATGCAGCATGCAACCTGCTGGGCAAGACCAGGCCTGTGGGACGTTGTCCATCTTTGGACAGTCAGAAACAAAGCCACAATTGTACCAGAAAGTAATTATCTTTTCTAAAAGTGTTAGGATTAGACTTTTTCTAGTATTGAGTAGGTTGGATTGTGATAGGTCCAATGGAGCTGGCTGTTCCATGCAGCGCAGAGTGGGATGGGGAACTTGGGAGAGAGTTTTAGGAGTCTCTTCTCTCAGTATTCTTTGAGTGTATTACTTGGTTTTCTTTATATCCAACTCCTATAGAAAAGGTTTAATCATTTAAATTAACAATTTGTTTAAAAGAGAGATGTTTATTCGACTAAATTATAGGCAAATATAGTTGTTGTTTTTTCTCCCATCACTAAGCCCCTGTTTGTAACCATGATGTAAATTTATTTTAACATTTTAATATTTCACAGAGATTTGTTAAGATTTGCAAGTATTTCTGTTGCCTTCTCATTTCTACATATTATGTCCTTTGTTTACTTAGGTTGAGACATTTAGCTATTATCCATAGCTGCTCTATAACTGGTAAATTTTTAAAATAATTCCATCTTCTTCTGAGGAAAAAGTATAAGTGAAATTATTTTTCCATAAAAAAGATGATTCTTGCTTTTCTTTTCAGTAAATATTTATTTTATGTCTAGTATTTCTTGGATAGAATCTTTGCACTGGCCTCTTTACAATTTTATTTCCCTTATCAGAATGCAGCCTACCTTTAATTTTTTTCCCCTGATATGTATACTCTTCTCCCTTCCTAAGATTCCAGGGCACTTTGTACTATTTTTAATACTTTTAATGATAGAAAGTTAAGACAATGTCTTTCATCTTTATATTGCCAGCACTTGGCAGAGAAAATAGCTTATAGTAAGAATTCAGTAGAAGTTTGTAAATAAATATGTGATTGAAATAATATTATATTATTATTTACATTTTTATCTACCCTCCTTGATTAATTTTCTTCATCCTTCACAGCTTATGGCAAACCACAAGTTCAATAAATGAATGATCAATGGCAAAATAATAGTGAAGTGGCACGAAAAGAAGCACCATTTGCCCAGCTTCAAGGACCTTTGTCTTTGCATCTTTTGAATTTTTTTTTTCTTCTATCATTTCCCCAAGAGCATAACTCCTCTTTGCTCCTTGAAATTAATAAGACTCATCTATATGAAAAAGTATTAAAAGGTAAGTCCAGGAAACAGCAGAGTTAATTAATATTGGGGTCTGGGAGATGGGCAGAACCTAAATCATGAGAATGGCTTGACTCAATTATAGTAAGATGTGTGATGTGTGATGCAGCTTTGACTGAGTAACTGAGGATACTTTGATGGGAGTCAGACATGTTAAAAAAAAAGCATGACTTTTATGCTTTTTCTAGAATGGTCATAATTTACCTAATATGTTTGTCCTTTTTAAAGAAAGGTATTTAAATTCCCAGTGGGTATCTGTGTACAAAAAAAGGAAACTTTTCCTGTTTTCTTTCTGTTAATAAAATCACTTAATGTCATTCACAGAGGCTTTCTTACCTCACACTGGCATTATTTGCGGCAAAGAAGGGAAAAAGTTCTTGCTCTCCCTTGCCAGTTTCCCATTCTTCCCAGGTTTATAACTTGAAAGAATAGAAAAACAACCATGTTCAATATGACTTGGAACCCGTGTATGCAGCCACAAAGTCTTCTAACTGGATTGGGCTGCTCTTAGGAACTGAATGGGCTTCCCTGATGGCTCAGAGGTAAAGAATCTGCCTGCATGGTAGGAGCCACAGGACACTCGGCTTCATCCCTGGGTCGGGAAGATCCCCTGGAGGAGGGCATGGCAACCCACTCCAGTATTCTTGCCAGTAGAATTCCGTGGACAGAGGAGCTTGTCAGGCTATGGTTCTGGGGTTGCAAGAGTCAGACATGACTGAGTGACTTAGCATGCACACAGGAACTGAATTCCATCATATGTGGCCAAATATATGTCTATGTTGAAGGGAGGAATGTTGAAAAATAATGTTTTATTGCATGTTAGTCAATACATTTTAAATGATAAGAAAAATTTTAATAAATATCTCACCAGGAAAGAAAGGATAAGTTTGCTGCTTTGAACTTTCAAAGACCTACGTGGAAAACCGAACAAAGACAGGAGAACCAGATTAACCTAGGCAACTTTCTCACTAAGAGCATTTATAATTGGCCCCTGTGAAATTTTCAGTTCCTGAGGTAACCAAATTAAAGTTTTTTGTTTGTTTGTTTGTTTTAATGGGGGAGAAGGGTGGAGAGATCACTTTGTATATAACTTGCATCCAGGAATTAGAGAATGATTAACCAGGATGAATCCACAAGACTTCCCAGCAATATTTGCTGCATTCTTGATTATTGCTTAGTTCTTAAAGAGAATTTAATAGCACAAATAAATGATTCGATGGGAAGGTAGTCACATGACTTTAGGTGATACAGTGCTGTTGTACCTTGTAATGGGAAGAAGACCAAAGACGTAAGCTTGGAGTGGACTTCGTGAAGTTAGAAACATGGGAAACTATCTGTGTGAACAGTTGGCAGATCAGAGCAAGAAAGGGTTCTTTCTCTTGATGTAGTCCCCCAGACCTACCCCATCCCTAGTCATTAACAGAATAGGACCAAATTCCTGGCATGAACATTTGTTCATCAAGTTCTAAAATGGCTTGGGTCAACTTAGGAATCAATAAGGCTCAGCAAATAGTGAAAGTGAAGACTATAAACTTGTCTGTCTTGTTCAATATTTATCTATCACCATGAGCTGGTATACATGCTATGATTTTTGAATGAATAAATGCTTATATAATACTAACACTAAGAACTATTTCCACTTATTGAGAATTTACTAAGCACTTGAGACTGTGTGAAACACTTTATGTGTATTCCCTTATTTAATCCTCTTTTATTCCACCGGGATGGGATTCATTTTATTTTCACTTTAGCCTTTCTGAAAAGTAATGGTTAGAATGCTTTATGGTAAAATTAAGAGATTTTAAAATTTAATATTGGGAAGTTTCTTTATTGAAAAATTATTTTAATAATCATGAAAAACAAAGGCTATAAAAGTAAAAACTCTTTATGTGAATTTATAAGATTATAGGAGAGGGACTTTGAGGTCATCTTGCCCATTCCCTAATTTTAAGAAGGAGGAAAATGAGCCACAGATTAAATTAGACCCAGTGTCAAACAGCAGATGCCAGAGTTGGAAGTAGACGTCTCTTCCCCAGGATGTGCAGGCCATAGTGTATTTCTCTTACAATATTCTTTTACTACTCCTTTCAAGATTATTATAGTGAATGAGTATTTAATGATTATTACTGTCAAGGGAACCACAAAACCCCACTTCATTGCATCACCCCAGGTCACCCCAGTTCTCTGGGATCTTGACATAAATCTTGATGTATTCCTTAGTGAGGATTCTCAAGAAGGTGAATGTGACCCAGATCAGTGGGAGGAAGAAGAATGAAGTAATAGCTACACCACACCTCCATTTTCTCACAAACTCTATCAGGGCTACAACCAATTAAAAATAGATCTATTCTAACTGTGAATCCCCAGGTGATTTTCCCCTCATCCATTAATTCAAAAAAGTTTGAAAAAGTTTTGAGCACTTCATCTTGTGTCCATAGGGAATATTGTCTCTCTGGTCAAACGTTATGGGAGGAGGAGGAGGCCATGGCTGGAGCTTCCCAGTCCCCCAGAGGCACTGTGGGCAATACCCTTCTAAGAGCCCATCTCCTGCCCCTCTAGCTGTGAATGGAAGGGCTGCCTAGAACGTCCTGCTGTCCTTGGGTTACAAGATTGGTTATATAACGCCTGCAAGGGTGCTTTCTGTAGTTCTGTAGCCAGAGCTAAAGTTGGTCATCTGGTCATTGGAACATTTAGACAACTCAGAAAATAATCAGCATGTGACAATCCATCTCTGGATAAAAAGAAAATCCATGGGGATTATGACATATTCTTACAAATGGAGCAAGGCTGGTCACTTTTCAGATGCTCTGCATATTTTAAAGAAGTTTTGAGTGCCTCCCACAACCTCCAGAAAGAACCATCTGGTAACCTTCCCCATTTAATGAAATGCTTCCCTATATTGTTTCATTTTTAAGATTTTTTTCTTTATCTTCATAGTATAGTTGATCTACAATATCAGGTTAGTTTCAAGTGTACAACAAAGTGATTCGGTTATATATACACATGTCTAAACATACATAAATATCTATCTATATTCTTTTTTCCTAAACTTTTCCACTACAGTTTATTAGTTTTAAGATCTTTAAAACCCAGTTTTCCAATTTTTCCAATATTCAGCTCATATACAATCAAGAAGTTTACTCTGTACCCAACCCTAAGGCTGCTTAAGCTTGAAACTATGCATTTGAAAACCAAGCAACCCAACTACACACTGTCTTTGTGGAGGCAGAATATCAAGAGAATAATGTCATTTCTTAGACAGTTGATTTCTTAATAAGATAAAGCTTCGTATGGATCAGCCAGTCACACAACACTTCCCAGCGAGGAAATGCGATAACACAGCAGTTGTCTTTGGCTCTGGTGGACAAACTTTAATTTCAGAAATATCTATAATCCTGATCTCTACATTTCTCTCTCTTAGTAATAAGGACTCAAATAGTTAATCTAGCCGCTCATCTAGTGAGTCAAACAGGATTCCTTCTACAGTTGCCTGAAATCTAGACCTGATTCTAGTTTTATTTCTTCCCTTAGGTCAAATAACATAAGTTCCCCCACTTATTGATGCTCATCTTAGGTATGATTTTAAAAAGCAAAGTCAGAGTCTACCCAACAGCAGATCCTTGTGCTTGTGAGGCATGACATCACAGATCACATTCCTTCTGCCCCAGGCAATTTTTGTTTGGCACTTTGTTTTGTCTCTTAGGAGAAGTGATTCAGACCCATGTGGCCGAAGGTTTTCCTGGAGTCAGACTGATGACTAGCTTCTAAGCTTTTAGGGAACATTTACCAGGGCAGAGCTCTGGTAGCTAAAATGTTTCACTCTAAAGATTTGCTCCCTTGTCTCACCAGGTATCTACAGAGAATCAAAACAAGAGGCATTTAGGGCATCTGACAGTGGGAGTGTTTGAATCGAGGGTTGTGGTAGGCTCCCACAAAGCTTTCCAGGAGCCCCTTCTGAAAGCCTATCATATTGACTGTGCTTACTGTGTATATGTACTGTGTTTAGTCGCTCAGCTGTGTCTGACTCTTTGTGACCCCATGGACTGTAGCCTGCCAGGCTCCTCTGTCCATGGGGATTCTCCAGGAAAGAATACTAGAATGGGTTCCCATGCCCTCCTCCAGAGGATCTTCCCAACCAGGGATCGAACCCAGGTCTCCTGCATTTCAGGTGGATTCTTTTACCATCTGAGCCACTGGGGAAGCCCAAGAATCCTGGCATATTGACTGTACTGTGTGACAACTCAGAATTCACAAAGAACTGATGTAGATATTAAAAACAGATCATCAGGATGACAGTTTTCTAACCAGATATATGATTAGAGGGTGGGCTGAAGAAGGTAGCAGAACACCAAGCAGCGGTTACCTTTTTTGTTGTTATAATCAGATTAACATTTGAGTAGGCTCAATAGTTGTGGTGCATAGGTTTAGTTGCTCCACATGTGGAATCCTCCCAGATCAGGGATTGAACACATGTGTTCTGCATGGACAAGTGGATACTTTACCACTGAGCCACCAGGAAAACCCCGTACTCAATCTTGGGCTTCCCAAGTGGCTCAGTGATAGAGTCTCCCTGCCAATGCAGGAGACTACAAGGGACAAGGGTTTGATCCTTGTCAAGGATCAACCCTTATATGTTCAAGGGTTTGAACATATAAGGTGACTTACAGGGGATGGGAAGATCCCCTGGAGTACGAACTGGCAACCCAAACTCCTGTATTCTTGGGGCTTCCCAGGTAGCTCAAACGGTAAAGAATCAGCAAAGAGTCTGACACAACTGAGTCACACACACACACACACACACACACACACACACACACACACACACACACACACCCCAATATTCTTGCCTGGAACATTTCATGAACAGAGAAGCCTGACAGGCTATAGTCCATAGGGGTGCAAAGAGTCCGACACACGACTGAGCCACTAAGCAGGCATGCATATACATACACATTGTAATTCCAGCTTAAGGCGAAAATAGGCTTAATTCTCTCAAAAGCTTCAAAATAGCTCTCTTTTTTTAAGGGAAAAAAGCAAGATACTACTTCTTGATAGAGAGAATTAGCCTCACCTACAGATAGAGCCTTACCTATTATAACCTGTATATGCTTCTTCAATCACTGAATATTTAATGAACAACCAGAAGATCCCTAGCACCAAGCTAGGCTCTCTGACAAGGACTCCTAAGATCTCTTCCAAAAGGAAATTTGATGAGCACTATATAAGGATACTTCAAACTTTAGAACAATTCCACCTTTATATCCTCACCTCTTAGCACAGTTTATTTTAGATGTACAATAAACCCCCAGTGAAAGGCTTAAAAAATGAAAGTAAAGGGGAAACCACTGTGTGTTTCTTACTTCTGGAAGACTTTCCATAGAAAATTGGAATGGGTTTTATTCTGAAACTAGAAAATGCTGAAGCAGAAGCCATTGGAACTAGGAGGAGGGGTGAGATGTCCACAGCTGGAAGGATCCAGCTGTGTTTGAGGTTGGTGAGTGAGTAGGCGTGGATGGAAAGGATGACAGGGTCCAGAAGTATAATGGATGACAGATGTATTGAGGAGAACAATAAGGGATGTTCTTACTTGGTCTTTAATACTTTAAAGTCACTTATATTTTCTGATGAGGAAACGAAATCAACTAAAGCCTTGATTTAGGAAGGTAGATATGGAAGGAACATATAAGGTGACTTACAGCAGGTAGAGAAAAGGATGATGTGATGGTTTGCAAGTATGTTTGTAAAATTTTCATCACTCTTTCCTTTAATGTGGAGCCTAATCCTGCCTTCCTTGAATGTGGGTCAAATTAAATGACTCACTTCAAACAAATAAAATATGGTAAAAAGAATAGTGTGTAACTTCTGAAGTTAAATGATTCAAAGTGTAGTTTCAGCCTGAAGATTGAATCTTTCACTTTGGAGGAATAAGCTTCAATGTCTTGTTGACGTTCAAGATGCTCTATGGAGAAGCCCTTGTGGGGAGGACAATGCAAGCTCTCACTTACAATCAGCATCCAGCCACATGAATGAGACATCCAGAAAACACATCCTTGGACTTCCCTGGTGGTCCAGAGGTTAAGACTCCTGCCTTCCAACGCAACGGGTGCAAGTTCGATCCCCAGTTGGGGAGCTACGATCTCACATGCCGCAGGGTGCAGCCAAATAAATACGTAAATCTATTGTTTAGTTGCTCAGTTGTGTCCACCTCTTTGTGATCACATGGACTGTAGTCCTCCAGGCTCCTCTGTCCATGGGATTCTCCAGGCAAGAATACTGGAGTGGGTTGCCATTTCCTTCTCCAGGAGATCTTCCCAACCCAGGGATTGAACCCACACCTCTAATGTCTCTTGCATTGGCAAAAGTGTTCTTTACCACTAGCACCACCTGGGAAACCCCTAGAGATTGGTTAGTTAACAATTGCATTGTTTTACATACACAGACAAGGCAGTCACACAAGACTTTGCACTTCAAAGGGCTCCAGGCTTCTTGGGTTAATGCTTGGCTCCTGTCCTCTTGAAATTCTCAATAATTTTTAACAAGAGGCCCTGCATTTTCAGTTTTTACTAGGTTGGCAAATTAAGTAGCTAGTCTTGTATACACTCCAAACTTTCTCTGTTCTGAAAGAGTTACTTGATGAATGTGTGATCATCTATCTCTTACATAATTCAAAGATTTAGGGGTGGGAGAGAATGGTTTGGTTCTTACTGCACTGCATCATTTGCCGTCATGTTAATGTGTTCCTAGAATTTGCCCTTCTTTAGGTGACGGCTATGCATCTAAGACATAGATTTCCTTTTGATTCCAAACAAGTGATGTCCCTAATTCTCAAACGCAGATTCTCCTTCAGTGGATATGTGGGGTCTCATTGTGGAGATGCTGTCATATTGGTGAATCCTGTCTCTGCTAATTGTAATATTGCATGATATTGTATGGTATGTCCTAAATCAACTCACATTGCAAACATGAGACTGATATAACCTTGGACAAATGATGAAAATATGATGCTTTCTTTTCCTCAGTGAATACAAGTTCACGATAGCTAAGCTAAATATGTGTTCCAGAATATCACTGAAGAAAAACTGTTTAGCAAAAAAATAAATAATAATCCTCCACTAGAAGGCAAAAGAGTATGCTGTTTGTTGTGCATGCATGCTCGGTTATGTCTAACTCTTTGTGACCCCATAGACTACAGTCCACCAGGCTCCTGTGTCCACGGAATTTTCTAAGCAAGAATACTGAAGTGAGTCGCTATGGCCTCCTCCAGGGGATCCTCCCAACCCAGGGATCCAACCCTCATCTTTTATGTCTACTGCATTGGCAGACAGATTCTTTACCACTAGTGCCACCTTGGAGAAGTAGAATATAGATATGTGCTCTTCAAAAACACTCCAACATTAAACCTATAAGAAAAATAGTTCTATATGGATATGAATCTCTTAATTTCATTTCATTCTTTTATTAATACCCAGTGAGTGTTAGGTAGAGGTGTTTGAAACACTATAATTTTTAAAAAATTCCCTGATGGCTTAGACAGTAAAGAGTCTGCCTGCAATGTGGAAGACCTGGGTTCAATCTCTGTGTCAGGAAGATCCCCTGGAGGAGAACACGGCAACCCACTCCAGCATTCTTGCCTGGAACATCCCATGGACAGTGGAGCCTGGCAGTCTACAGTCCAAGGAGTCGCAGAGTCTGGACATGACTGAGCAACTTTCACTTTCACTCTGAACCATATCTTATTTCAAAATACTGCAATTTAATTATTAATGCCTGTAATTTCATTTGTTGAGGAGGAGAAAGAAAAACACATAGAGATGTCTGACAACACAAAGTGGAACCACAATCATTGCTTTATTTTATTTTTTAATTAAGTTTTATTGGAGTGTAGTAGCTTTACAATGCTGTGTTAATTTCTTCTGTACAGCTAGTGAATCAGCTGTACATATGCGCATATCCCCTCTTTTTTTGAATTTCCTTTCCATTTAGGTCACCACAGAATATTGAGTTGAGTTCCTTGTGATTTATAATAGGTTCTCATTAGTTATCTATTTTATCCATAGTATCAACATGATACATACATCAATCTCAATCTCCCAATCCATCCCACCCTCACTTTCCCCGCTTGGTGTCTCTATGTTTGTTCTCTACACCTGTGTCTCTACCTTTGCTTTGCAAATCACAATCGTTGCTTTTAAATACACAAAATTGAATATTCAGAAGCAAAGAGTACTGAACAGAAATGGGGCACACACACAGGATTTTTTGTTTGCTTTTGAGTAATCATTTTTTACAGCTGAGGAATTTGGGTGGCAGGAGTGCCACCCAATCTCCAAGTATTGTGTGTGATTTCTCCTGATCACCAAGTATTGTGTGCTGCTTCCTACTATAACTGTGAAAAAAAAAAAAAGGAATGTTATTTGGCACAACTAGCACACTATATTGCAATTTCATAAGCATTAGAGCAGGATATCTTTGCTTTAGGTCTGCAGACTCCCATAAGGTCCATGGGACATTATGCGGGTAATAACCTCCCCTGAAGTGTTAGACAAAATATGGCCCTAATGTGCATGCACGAAGAGAAGTACTTGGAGTATTTCTCTGCCTGGAAAGTGGGCCTCCTCTCTCCCACCTGGTCCTGAAAGCTCAACTCAAATCCCACCTTCTTCTAGAAACAGTATCACAGTCACCACATCTCTCACCTCTCCCTGCCCTTGGGAAGTTCTCCTACTTTGGACTCCTGAGGCTTTTCTTATCTACATCATTCATCTGTCCTTTGTCACATTTTGATGCTTCCATGATATATTGGGAAATCCAAGAAGGAATGTGCCCTTCATATCTTGTTGCTTTTGTATTCCCAATATATATACTCTAATGGGAGGCCTTCCATGAGTAGACAGTGATGCTGTTTGTTGTCACTGAGAATGTCCCAGTTTCCTGGCATGAAATTAAAAGACGTTTGTCCTTGGAAGGAAAACTATGACTAACCTAGACTGCATATTAAAAAGCAAAGACATCACTATGCCCACAAATGTCCATATAGTCAAAGTTGTGGTTTTTCCATTAGTCATGTATGGATGTGAGAGATGGGCCACAAAGAAAGAAGACTGAATGTTGAAGAATTGATGCTTTCTAATTGTGGTGTGGAGAAGACACTTGAGAATCCTTTGGATTGCAAGGAGATCAAACCAGTCAATCCTAAAGGAAATCAGCCTTAAATATTCATTGGAAGTACTGATGCTGAAGCTGAAGCTCCAATAATTTGGTCATCTGATGTGAAGAACCAACTCATTGGAAAAGTCCTCAATGTTGGGAAAGACTGAAGGCAAAAGGAGAAGAGGACAGCAGAGGATGAGATGGTTAGGCATCACTGAGTCAATGGACATGAATTTGAGCAAACTGGGAGATAGTGGAAGACAGAGGAGCCTGGCATGCTGCAGTCCATGGGGCCACAAAGAATCAGACACAACTTAGTGACTGAACAATGACAATAATGGGGGGAGGGCCTTCTGTGAGTAGATAGTGATGCTATGCGTTGTCATTGAGAATGTCTCCGTCTCCTGGCACATCTTCCCTGTTCATCTCACTCCCACCTCAAGGCTGACCTTGTTAGGTTTCATCAGTACTTTACATTTCATTGAATGCTTCACATTACTTAATTCCATTTGTGTCATGTATTTTTCTCCTCTGTGCAGACAAAAAGAGTTCCCATCTAGATTGGGGGAATAATATTTCCAAATGATCATAAACTTGTATGATAAAATTTGTTCAAGGTTTTAAATGGCATTTCTCTAGTGTCGCTGAATAATAAATAAATCTCTTGAATATGTTATAACTAACCTTCATAAGCAACTATTCACAGAAGAATGTGCTTCTCTCTCATTTGGTTAAATAGTGATAAAGATACTGAAGATACCAATATGAATTAACAAGACTTGCTTTGGAAATATACAACCCATTCAGTGTACATGTGAATGGGTGTGTATGCATAGTTTCCAAGTGTTTATGTTTTGGGATCTACTATTTCTCTACTTCCATTACTGTACCTATCAGAACCTGCTTTGTAGTAACAGTGTTTACAGACTTTTTATCCTCCTCTAAATCAGAGATTCTCAAGAAATGGGAGCCAGAGATCTTTTTAGAGGAGCCTTCCACTGGATTGATTACATAGAGTGCTTTGCATATGGGAAGCTCAAAATAAAGTTTAGCTTAATTTGAGAGAAAGCATTCATAATGATATGAAATATTAAGGTGATATTCAATCCCTGCAGGTTTGGGCAAGAAGATACCTCAGTTATATGCTTCCCTAACCTGTTCCTTCCAAACAGACAGTAACATCAGTTAGATTGCAATTGTCTATCACCAGAAATAGTTTTTCTCCCCACTTGGGAAACACAGCTAATATTAACAACATGGACAGTTCTATAGCCTAGAAGACCGCAGAGACCCAACAGACTGGAACTTTATTTCCTCAGTTAATACAAAGCAAGTTCTTCTCAAATGATTTCTTAAAAGGGTGTGTGTCTCTAAATGGTCACAGACAGAATTTTCTTTTAGATTAGAGCCAAGAACTAGGTTTTCGGACCCAGCTTTGCACTTGGACCTGTTGTAGTCTCTTTGGGTAGCATCCCCGTGCTCTGCGGCCAGCTCCTGGTGCTCTGCACACCTGTGGATCAGTTACAGCACAGGGCAGGGGAGTTTCATTTTCTTTCAAGCACCTAAGAAACTAATGTCCCCACACAAGTGGGACCAGAGAGTATCTATAAGAAGCATAGACTTCTGATCAAAGTGCCTTGAGGGGCGGTCAGAGAATCCACGTCCCCTACCTGTAAGCCCACAACACCTTTTCTCTTAAATTAAAGTCAACTTGTTGGAACTTTTAAAAGACTTTCTGGGTATGGGACATTTCCCTCCAGTGCAGAGTGGATTTCTTTTAAGTTTATGTGCATTTTTGTGCTCACTCAGTCACGTACGACTCTGGGACCCCATGGACTGTAGCCTGCCAGGCTCCTCCAGGCTCCTCTATCCATGGGATTCTCCAGGCAAGAAGACTGGAGAGGGTTGCCATTTCCTTCTCCAAGGGATCTTCCCTACCCAGGGATTAAACCCATATCTCTTGAACCTCCTGCATTGCCAAGTGTATTCTTTACCACTGTGCCACCTGGGAAGTGCTTTTAAGTATATCTAATCACAAAAAAATTTTTATGTAGATGATCTCTGGCAAATAGAGGAGGGAGAAAGACTCACATACTGAGTACATAGTATATCCTATCTTTTTTTTTTCTGATCTCAGGGTAATTTTTGTTTCAAAGTACATTATAAAACACAGAAAATAAAACTACAGCCACTTTCAAAGTAAAGACACCAGCCAATCACTGCAGAATAACTAGTCATTTGTGGTTTTGTGTGTGTGTGTGAAGTATAGTTGATTTACAGATTGTTATGCAAATTGTTTTTTAAAAATCTTTTCCTTTCTTATTTCATTTATAAGGTTTCATGTATAAGGTTTATACATAAAAGCACATTAAATGGCTTTTAATTTTCCTTTTGGCAGAAGAAAACAAAAAATGAGCTGCAAAATTCAAATAGCCTCTCCTCCTTAAACTCCACCCTTCTTCCGATTCTGCCCTCTTCCCCCATCCAGTCCCATTCACACAGGGTTACATGGGGTTTCTCTAAGAGCACTTGCTGGTTAAAATCCTGGACTAGTGTTTACTTTCTAGGCTCACACGCATCAACTAAACCCCTCAGTGTATTTTCCCTCCTCTCCCACAGATCTAAGTGGGATACCCTATAATTTTAAAGTGCCTAGCAAATTACTGTCCATTAAACATCCAGCCACATTATATTTAACTCAAGTTTTCTGTAGAGATTGAGAAAATAACACATCTGATTAGAGTACTTTAAGGGAATTAAGTTGTGAGTGTCCAGAAGTCTTAATATAAGCTTGTGTGTATGTGTTTGTGTATTAGTCACTTAGCTGGAAGGAAAACAAAACTCCATATCTAGGTGCTCTTAGTAAGCCACAAGGAGGTAAAACTTTTGTTAGATAATTATAATGTGTGTGCCTTCATTCGGCAGATCTTCCACCAGATCTTACTGTGCTTTACGACTTGCACAATTAGTCACCTACTTTGCTCCTACCTTCCAACTCCACACATAAGTTGTAAAGATCAGTAATGTTGGCGATCCTGCAGAGAATTCAAGGTTCTCTTATGACCGGCAAAATGCACATCAATAGTGACTTGCAAAGGAAATTGGGTGAAACAGATATTTGTATTCCTTCCTCTGAAATTCCTTCTATCAGAATAAAATTTCTGGTAAAAATTAAGCAGTTTTACTTCAGCCTTATCTCTGCTAGGTCAGTGATGCTTGTATTTCAACCAGACTTGCCAGCTTCCAGGTTCCTTGGTTTTGTTTCAGATGCTCTGATTCTGTAGCCCTGAAGTAGGGCCTGGGGACATTCAGGTGTCACACCCCCTGCCCCCAGGTGATTCTGATGCAGGTGGGATTTCTCTGGAAAGAATAATACTCTAGGCTCTAGGCCTGTGGTGCTCCAAATTTAGCAGGCATCAGAATCTTAATGAGAACGTACTAAGACATCAATGGCTGGCCTTACCCTGAGTTTCTGGTCCAATAGGCCTTGGTGGGGCCTGAGAATCTGCATTTCTAGCAGGTTCCCAGGTGATACCAATGATACTGGTCTGGGACAACACCTTGTGACTACTACTCCAGGCCAAATTAATGTAATTGCTCAGTGTAACTTGAAAAATTGCGTGTCCTCAAAGCCTTCAGTGTCTCCTCCAACTAGTCCCCCCACCTTTCCAGTTTCATAGGACCACTCTGAGACACCCTATTATCCAGGCAACTCAGGACGCTTGCCATTCCCTAAGTGTTCAGACACGTATATGTATGGGCTAATGCCTGTGCTTGAAACGTGGAAATCTACAGGGCTTGCAAGTCCCAGGATACATGATCTACTTGCCAAGACGTACCCAAACTCTTCAAATCAAAAGAATTGATTCCTCCTCATCATCATAAAACCCGATGTTTGCAATGTTTTTTACCTAGTGGTATGTATGTCTACCTTATCCACCAGATTTTTAGCTCCCCAAGACTAGGTTTCAGAGAATTTACTTTCCTCCCTGAAGACTAGCAGAAAGAATACCAGCAGAATCAAAACTCAACTGACCCATATCCTTCAACACAATGATTCTCAAATTATAGCTCACAGACTGCCAGGGACACCTAATACCCTTTCAGAGCTGGGGGTACAAGGTGAAACTACTTTCATAATAATATTAGGTTAATAGTGAGAGTTATTTGCTCTTTTTTTTTTTTTTAATTGTGCTCATGTTTACTTTGGTGCAAGACATAGTGGGTAAAACTGCATGCGTATAGATCAGGATGGGGCTCACACTGTGTTAACAGACACTACATATATTTTTTAACAGACACACATTCACTGGGAAAATTCAAAGATGCCAATTTCACCTAACAGCTTCTTTAATGAAGCAGTAAAGTGTACTAATTTTATAAGATCACAAACCTTGAGTACAAATCTTTTATACTGTGTGGAGAAAAAGGAAGCTCACCGAAATGCCTTTCCTCATACCCAAGTGTAAGGGTTGTAAGAGGGAAAAAAATCAGGTGATGGGCTTACAACCTAACCCAGATTCTGCGTCTTCTTTTCTTGTTTTCTTCAGTTTTACTTGTAAGAAGAAATGAACGACAAACTATGGCTATTCAGACTCAGGTATTTGACAGACATCTCAGGAATGAAACAAAGTACATCTGTCACATCAAGGAAATCAACTGACAGTTTTGTTGCCAAAGATATAATCTGAGCCTTTCGGAGAAAAATTAGAAATTTAGAAAAATCGTCATTGTGAGCCTGACAGCACCACCAGAACTTGAAGCCTTCGTGGTATTAACAAATGCAATTTTTAGATATAGATCATGAAGTGTGCCGGTGCCATAATTAGATATATAATGTTGACATTATCTTAAATCTGGACTTTTAGATACAGTAATTAGAGGCCACATAATTTTATCTTGAGAAGTCAGTATATGTTACTACAGTTATTATTATACAATTATCATTATTATTCTAAATTAAGAATAAATTACTCTCAAGTCATTTGCAACCAAAGAATATCAGGAATCATATAAAACTCTCCCATCTGCTATAAGATTGAATTGGAGTGTATTCTCTAATAATAACAGCAAAAAAACAATACTAGACAAATATCCATGCAACTATTTAAGATGTTGTTGCCATTATTTAGTTACTAGGTCATGTCTGACTCTTTTGAGACCCTGTGGACTGTAACTCACCAGACTCTTTTGTCCATGGGATTTCCCAGCAAGAATATTGGAGTGAGTTGCCATTTCCTTCCCTATGGGATCTTCCCAGCCCAGGGATCGATCCCACTTCTCCTACATTGGCAAGCAGATTCTTTACCACTAAGCCACCTACAAAGCCCCATGTAACTATTATAGTCATTGTCTAGATGTCATTGAGGCACAGAGAGATTAAGTAACTTGCCTAAGATTCCATATCTAGTTAATGGATCTGTGATTGCAACCAAGGCCACTTGGCTTCTGAGTCTGTGCTTTTAAACAATGAGAACTGCCTAGTAATGCAAGCAAACACACACACACACACACACACACACACACACACACACACACACACAGAGATATTAGTTGAAAAATACAAGAAGACCCAAGACTACTGACATAAGCTCATCACAAATACCAGTGTCATGGAAGACAGGGTGACAGTCGTAGAATAAAGATTAGGGAAACAGGAAAATCAGAGGCAAAACATCAATAAATTCTGGTCTGAGGAAAATATACAGGCACAGCTATACAGGACATTTGGGACAATTTTTATACTTACACACAAAGAATGAGAGATAAAGAAAATATTGCAAATGTCAAGTAATTGTATATGTATGTGTGGAAAGGTTTCTTTCTTTCTCTGTAATCTGGAAAGCATTCCCCATTCAGTTATTTACCTCCCAATCTTTCCGGGGCCCCTATTTTCCTCACACACCAACTTGTATATAAATTCTTACAAAGTAACTCTCATTTCAAATCCCAGATTAATCCCTTCCTCTAGGTTCTAAACTCCCTCCTTTCTGGACCTACTGGCTCCACAGTTCATTTTCTCACAGCTTCTCTGTCTTAAAAACTGTATTTTTTTTCCATTTTCATTCTGGCTGAATCACACCTTTCTGATACAGAAAGTTTTCCTACTTTTGCTGGGCTCTACTCTCTCAGGTGCTATTGATTGGGATGAGTGGTAAGAAGGGATCATAGATCCCTGGGATTCACTGCAAGGGGTGGGCTACACTTCTTGGGGATTTATAACATTCTTCTGGAGCTTCAGTAGACACTGAGTAGACATTTAATGGAGATCCTCCTTTTTCAATACTATATCTGTGTTCTGGTCACTCATCTTCTATTGGTTTTTCACTAATAGGAAGAAATTGATATACTGTGGCTTTGTTTTGAAAACTGTTTCGCCTCAAAGCACTTTCCTAAAATCTCTAAGGAAAAGCTTTTGTAGAAATGATGGTTATTATAGTTACCATATTGGGAACATTTGCAGAATCTTCTATGGGTATTTTGAAGAAAATTAATGCAAATTATACCTATGCATGATGAAAAATATGTTCTTTATGAGCCTCAACAGTGATTTTTCAAAACATAGTCTGTTTCTCCAACCAACCTGCAAAAAGAAAAAACCCACATTTCCTATTATCTCCGAATTTTACTTTCGTCCTTTGCTAATGATCATGGGGGATTCTAATCTTACCTTTGATCCACTGATCTCTTATTGTCTCACATCATTTGACATTCATTTCTTGGAGGTTCTGTAAAAGGAATGAGGTAGTGGATGGAGGGAAGACCAAAGACAAGCTGTAGTGAATGAGCTAACTTTTCAAAATGTGTGGAGATGGTGTTGGAAACAGGAGTCACAAAGGAGAATTTACACAGCAGCAAGGAGGCAGCAGGAATGAGTGAAACAAGCCTAGGTACAAAAAACTTCTCTTCCAGTTAACAACTGTCATCTTCCCATACATTCCCCTAGAAACATGAGGCTTCATCAGTTCAAATTTTGTTTGCAAGTGAAATAATACATAGTAACTGACAGGTGGCTTCAGGGTCAATAGGAGAAGGAGGAAGCTGAGGAGACTGGATGAGGCAGAGAGGAGGTCCCACGGAAGAGGGAGGCTATGCGCAGTGACATTGGGCTAATGACAGGGGGGATGTGCGTCCCATGGGGACAAACAGTGTTTTTCAAGAAATGCTGCACGTATGGATTTTATGGTAATATTTCACGATTTTTGGTTAAAAAAGCCAATGAGCTGCATTTAATTTCAAAGCTAAGGCTGCTATGCATGACCTGTTTCATATATGAATGAAATGATATGGTGTAAGACTTTGAAACCTGAGGACGTGGTTGGCTAAAATTTCAATGGCAGTATTAGAGATTTAACATTACGAAATGTATGATTTCCCAGAAGCATTGTGCGGTTGATGAAAAGGTCCGTATTTATGAGAAGAGGTATTTTTTCAGAGAGGTATTTATGAGAAGAGTAAACAAGAGGACAATTTTTGGAGCAGTCTCACTTCCCAGTAAAAGTGTAAGATCTCATGGCGATCTAGGTCCCGTGGGCTTTTTAACTCCAGAAGAGAAAAAGCCAATTGAGTCAAGCAAAGGAGCTGTTTCCACCTGGCCTGAGCACCGACCCATGTATACTGGTTGAAACACTGCCTGATGGAGGGCAGATGGTCCAACAACGAAAACAACAAACCACTTTACACAGTTTAGTATGCTGCCATGCTTTCCATGGATGGTGCTAAGGTCTGCCTTACCACATAAACAATGACTGATGTTGTTTGCCTTTCAGCCGAAGAAGAGTGGGATGTGTTTGCCTTGGCAGCCACGTCCTGCCCATGAAAGGAGCGCTAGCACATAGGATTTCTGGGAATTGCCTGACCTGCCCTTGCACTGTTCGTCAACAGGCAGCAGGAGACAGGGTGAAGGGGACAAGGGCGTGCCACACTGACTCTAGCCCCTGATCCCTTTCTCTAGGGGTGAATCCTGAGATATGAATCCCACACGCAGCCAGAGTTGGTTTCATAACTTTAGCCAACACAGGAACCCCACAGGTGTGGGAGAGGGACCCAGAATGGTAGGAGAAGCCATTGGCCGTGGTTTCTTTGGCAGGAACTGGTGAGGCATCCAGCCCGCCAAGTGTCCCAGCTGTGCCTCAGCCTGGCGGGTGGTTCTTTTCACTCCACAACGAAGCAGCTGGTCCCATGCACCATACACTGGACAGAGAATCCACATCCCCTTTAAAATTAAGAAGAAAAAGAAAGGTGGAGGGGAAGGTAACCAGAAGGTAACAGGATAATTTCCTATCTCTTCCCTCACTTTCCAGCTATGTGGCCAGTGAGGCTGGTGATCAATTCAGCATATGAGTGACAAGATTTCAAAGCCTCTGAAACCATTTCTATTCCCCTTCCTGACTCCGCTCCCACGGCCCCATCTCTCACCCCGAAGACAAGCCTTGGGAGAGGGGACACCTGACTCCATCTGGTTAGATAGCCATAGTGTAAATAAGCTGAGCCTGAGCACTCACGTATGTGACAAAGCAGATCTGTGTTCCCAGGCTGAAAAAGCCAGCTGAGAAGGAGCAAGGGCAACAGGCAAGACAAATACATATATATGTTCTTCCTCCCCTGGATTTCTCCTTTCCTCCCCTCCCTGCCACTTCTGTCTCTCTCTTTCCCTATCACTCTCCTTCAATTTCTCTATTTCTCTATCCCCATCTCTCTCCCTGCCACCTCTCTCTCTCCTTTCTTCACTCATGAACATTGAAGATGAGTGGGTTTATAACATCTGAAAAAAAAAACACTCCAAAAAAAGCATTTGAAGAGTGTGCTTTCATTTCCCAGTGGCCCCATCCTGACCCCTCTGGTCCCTGCAAACTTGTGATTCTTTTTTCCCCCTTAAATCAGACCCTGCTCATAGCCACACTGTGCCTGGAGATGCAATTACATGGCAGGCACTCTGCCCATGGTCCTGGTTGGGAATCCAGATTCCCAAATGTTTCTTTGTGACCTGAGGTTAAAGGAAGGCAGCTGAGAGCGAAGTCCTGGTGTGCCAGCCCAGTCCTTTATTCCCCCTTGCCAGCAGCTCTTTCTCTGGCTCCGGCAAAGAACTCAAAGTTATGCAGGACCTTCTAGATGACAACCATTGGAAGGCTTGTTCTCTTAGAAACCCAGCCCTGAAACGCTGATGCTGGAAAGGTGCCCTCCATTTATTCCGTTCCGTGTAGGAAGTACAAAAGAAGAGAGGAAAGGACAGGCGAGGAAAGAGGCAGGCTCAGAGAAAGTTCTCACTTCCAAGATGGAAAAAAAAAGACAATTAAATCAAGATAATGTTTAAGAATATCTTTTTTTAACAGGACTTTCTGGTGTCAATATTTTTTATGACTGTGTTGAAGGGTTCTGGCAGGCCAGGCAATCTTGGGGAGACTGGTTCATGATGAGATGCAGACAGCAAAGCCAGGTAATCCTACTGCATGGAGAACACATGATCTGGCAGATGGTTGCCATTTCTGAAGCCATCTGGTAGCCCAGCCAGGCTTTCAGCCACCTACAGAACTCCAGGTCCTCAGAGTATGCAGCTTGGTTTTCCAGATGTTTACAAAGGATCTGCTTTCTTTTGGCTCAGAAGGAGACCAGAGGCTGGCAACCTCCATCCCATAAACTAAATTCCCAACATCTAATAGTTTCTAAGGGCTTCCCTGGTGGCTCAGGGGTAAAGAATCTGCCTGTCAATGTAGAAGACCGAAGTTCAGTCCCTGGATTGGGAAGATCCCTCGTAGAAGGAAAGAGCAACCCACTCCAGTACTCTTGTCTGGGAAATCCCATGGACAGAGGATCCTGGTGGGCCACAGTCCAGAGTCTCAAAAGAGTTGAATACAACTTGACAACGGAACAACAATACTTGCTGGACTCATGAGGTACCATGAGGTCACAGGCCACTTTGCCTGGGCCCAATTTTGTGAACTTAGGAAAGTCTTTACTTCTCTGGGCTCTAATCTCCTAGTCTTTAAAATAAGAAAATCCACCAGTGAGTGTCAAATATTGCAACCCACAGTGGAAGATAGGAAACTGTTGTTTACATCAAAAGTTCTCCATTATTTTGAATTAAAGTCCAAAGATCTTTCTAAGAAACTTCAAAGAAGTACCTCTTTCATGTGACAATCCTTTATAAGACTAAAGAAAACTAACTGATTCGCCTTCCTTCTACTCAGCCAAACATCATCAGGTCTACAGGACTTTGCACATATGATGCAATTTCTAGCACTTAGACATACTTCGATGATTGTCTTGTCAACAATCATACTAACCATAAAGTTTGCTACATGCCTGATGCTGTTTGAAGTTCTTTTACTTCAGTAATCTCTTTTAATACTCAAGCAGTCTGGCAAGATAGGTACAATTTTTATTCCTATTTTATAGATGAGGACAACTGGAAACATAAAACTTAAGCAATTTGTCCAAGATACATAACCAATAAGTAGTAGAGCCAGACACTCTGACTAGCAAGTCTGACTCTGGAGATTATACTATTCATACCACTTTACTCTGTCGTGGGTGGATACTAAGTCACTTCAGTTGTGTCTGACTCTTTGTGACCCTATGGACTGTAGCCCTCCAGGCCCCTCTGTCCATACTATTCTCCAGGCAAGAATACTGGAGCGGGTTGCCAGGCCCTTCTCCAGGGGATCTTTCTGACCCAGGGATCAAACCCACATCTGTCACATCTTGTGAACTTACGAAAGTCTTTATTTCTCTGGGCTCTAATCTCCTAGTCTCTAAAATAAGAAAATCCATTAGTGACTATCAAATATTACATCCCAGAGTGGAAGACAGGAAATTTTTGTTTCTATCAAAAGTTCTCCATTATTTTGAATTAAAGTCCAAAGATTTCCACTAAAAAAACTCATGGCCAGTTCAGTGTGAATTCAGACTGACTCAGGCCTTCTGGCCCCCAGTTCAGTGCTCTTTCTACCATGTCACCTTATCCTGAGTGTGGACGGAATGCCTAGAGAAGGTAGGGGGAAATTGAGGAAGGAGAACTAGAGTATAAAATTCCCAATTCCAAATCCCCGGGAGAACGGTTTATCAATAGAACTTTCACTTATATTACCCAAAGTAGAAAAGCACCTTTCCCATTTCTCAACTGAGTCAGGAATATGAACTTTGGCAAAAACAGAAAGGCAGTCTTGCTTGACAAAAAGACTCTTAAGACTTCCCTGTTGTGTCTGACTCTTTGTGAC
Source organism: Muntiacus reevesi (assembly GCF_963930625.1). Classification (NCBI taxonomy): domain Eukaryota; kingdom Metazoa; phylum Chordata; class Mammalia; order Artiodactyla; family Cervidae; genus Muntiacus; species Muntiacus reevesi. The sequence goes on along the minus strand of NC_089262.1, from coordinate 30,735,945 downwards.
CCTAAGACTTGGCCTAGTTCCCACAATTTAGGCATCAGGGAAGACAAAGTTCAAGGAAGTCTTACCTCTGAACCAAGAAGGAAGCAGTAGCCTCCAGCCACAGGTTCTTGTCACCAAAGGCTGTTTAGACGGTGAAAGCTCACTAGAGAAAGCTTCTTTGTATAGTAGTTTCCTTCTTCCCCAGGGAGTTGCGAGGAGGCATTCGGAGGAAGGGATGACTTCAGCTTACAAAGCTGAAAGATTTCATCAAGAAAGCAAACTTTCAGGACAAGTTCATACAGCAAAAATCTCAGAAAGAAACAGAGGATGGAGACAGGAATGACAATTGTCAATAGCATTCCATGGCATCAGGTATGGTGACCCATTTAAAATAAAAGTCAGCTCCTGGCACTCTGCTCAACACTCCAATGGCTTCCTTCTTCCTTCCCAGGAGGAACTTTATTCCAAAAAAGTTCTTCATTGTCCTTATTCAAGATTCAGCTCAAGTTATATTATCAAAGAGGCCCAATAATGACCCTCTGACTTAATCCACATCTCCTCTCTGCTTTGTTTTACTTCTTAGCATTATCATCACCTGATATACAATTTGTTTCTTTGTTTGTTTTTAATCTTTCCTCCTCCAAACTCCAGAATATAATACCAGATCTCAGACTGAGTCTAATTATGTTTTTCCTGCTGTAAACCAGCACCTAAAAATGAACCTGGCTTTTTTGACAAGTGAATGAATGAAAAAATAAATAAAGAAAGAATGAAAAATGAAGACAAGGACATCTACTCTCACCACTTCTATCGAGCATAGTACTGGAAGTCCTTAACAGAGCCATTAGGCAAGAAAAAGAAATAAAAGGCATCTAAATCAGAGAGAAAGAAACACAATTATGTTTGCAAGTGACATAATCATGTATGTAGAAAACCTTAAAGACTCCACACACACACACACACAAACTATTAGAACAAATGAACAAATTCAGCAAAATTACAGGATACAAAATCAACATACAAAAATAGTTGCATTTATATATGCTAACAGTATACACTAACAATTATACAAAATGAAATTAAGATAATAATCCTATTTACAGTAGCATCAAGAAAATAAAATATTCAGGAATAAACTTAACTAAGAAGGTGAAAGACTTGTCCACTGAAAACTATAAAATAGTGCTGAAAGAAGCTTAAAAAACACAAATAAATGGAAACATATCTCATGTTTGAGGATAGAAAGACTCACTACTGTTAAAATATCCACACTACCCAAAACAATATTCAAAATTTGATGCTATCGCTATCAAAATCCCAATGGCATTTTTTACAGAATAAGAAAAGAGTTCTAAAAATCATATGGAACCACAAAAGATTTTGAATAATCAATTAGTTTTGAGGAAGAAGAACAAAGGTGGAGACATACTTTCAGATTTTAAACTATATGACAAAGCTACAAGAATAAAAACGTTATGGTATTGTCACTAAAACAGACATATAGACCAACAGAACAGAACTGAGAGACCAGAAATACATGCATACATTTACTATCAATTGGTTTTGAGAAGGGTGCCAAGAATACAAAATGGGGAGAGAAGAGTTTCTCAACAAATGGTGATGGGAAAATTGTATATCCACATGCAAAAAATGAAACTGGACCCTTATCTTACAGATACACAAAGATCTACTCAAAACAAATTAAAGACTTAAATGTAAGACTTGAAACTGTAAAACTTCTAGAAGACACTGAGGGGAAAACATCTTAACACTGGTCATGAAATGACTTTTTGGATATGACAACAAAGGAATAGGCAACAACAACAAAATAAACAGGTGCAATTATCTCAAACTAAAAAACTTCTGCATGCAAAGGAACAATCAACAAAGTGAAAAGATAATCTATGGAATGCAAGAAAGTATTTGCAGACTACATATCTAATAAGAAGTTAATGTCAAAAATATATAAGGAACTCCTACAACTCAAAAACAAACAATAACAAAAATAACAACATAAATAATCTGATTTAAAAATGGCCAGAGGGATTAAATTCCTTTTCTCAAAAGACATGCAAATGGCCAACAGGTAGAAGAAAAGGTAACTGACATCATTAATTATCAGGGAAATATGAATCAAAACCACAACCAGGTAGCACCTCACACCTGCAGGGGTGGTAATTATTTTTAAAAAGTGTTAGTGAAGATATGAAGAAAGTGGAACATTCAAGTGCTATTGGTAGGAATGTAAAACAGTGCAGCTGCTGTGGAAAACAGTATGGAAGTTCCTCAAAATTGTTCATTATTGGCATGTAAATACTCATGCCAAACAAAGCAGAGTATTGTCCAGAACAGATACAAATATATGGAAATGTATAATATTTGACACTAGAAATCAGTGGGAAAATTGTGGATTTTTTTCAATAAAAGCTAATACGATAATTGATTATGGATTCAGAAGAAAACTGATTTAATCCTCTATCTCATTTAACATTTAAAAACCATTTCTAGGATAATTAAAAACCTTAAAAATTTTTTAACAATATTAGAAGCAAAGAAACAATAGAGAAAATTCAGAGGCTTAATAGAATATAATTGACAGATTCATCTAGGTGAAAATCTAAAACTTTTGTACAATAAAACAGCCCATAAATAAAATCAAAGGAAATGCAACAAATATTAAGAAACATTTGCAATATATTTAAGAAAATGTTAATGCATATACAATAGTAAAGAAAAATCATTTTTTTAGAAAAACAAATATACCAGAAAAAAAATAGGCATAGGATTGAAAATAAAAAGCCTAAGAGAAAAAAATCTCAAAGGATAATAAACATATGAATTATGTCTTCCCTCACAAGTATTTGGGGGACTATGAATTAGAACAATTCTAAGACACAATAGTTTGCTTATTGAACTGAAAAAAATTATTTTGATAAAATGTAGGCCTCGCAAGGATGTGAGCAAACATTCTTGGTAGGAGTGTATACTGGTACACATTTGTATTGATAAGTATTGGGGAAGAATTTAAAGTTATCAATATATATGAGAAGTTTTAATGTTCCTACTCAGGGCTCTCATTTCTAGGACTTTTTTCTACAACATTTTTTGGAGAGCAATCTGGCAGTGATCTTACAAAATTTCAGTTCTCATTCCCTTTGACCTAACAATACCATTTCTAAGTATCTATACTAAGGTATAGGGCTTTCCTGGTGACTCAGCAATAAAGAATCTGCCTGCAATTCAGGAGACCCGGGTTTGATCCCTAGGTCAAGAAGATCCCCTGGAGAAGGGAATGGCTACCTACTCCAGTATTCTTGACTGGAGAACCCCATGGACAGAGGAGCCTGGCAGGCTATGGTTCATAGGGTTGCAAAGAGTCGGACACAACTAAAGCAACTTCATATGCATGCACGCATCCTAAGGTACAGGCAAAGATAATCACGAGAGCACTTTTAACAATAAAAAATTAAAATGATCAAATATCTAACAATGGGAAGAATGGTAGAATAAATTACAGAAGAGGCAGCCATTAAAAAGAATGGGCTAATTCTATAGTTGGTAACCTAGAATACATAATTGCATGACACAGAAGACGAGTTACAGAAATTATTAAGTTCTTAGTTTAAAAAAACAGAAGCATGTACATATAGAGATGTGGCTACATACATGTAGGATAAGGAGAGTTGTGCATGCTAAGTCCCTTCAGTTGTGTCCGACTCTGTGCAACTCTATGGACTGTAGTCTGCCAGGCTCCTCTATAAAAGGGATTCTCCAGGCAAGAATACTGGAGTGGGTTGCCATGCCCTCCTCCAGGGGATCTTTCCGGCTCAAGAGATCGAACCTGCATCTCTTGTGTCACCTGCATTGGCAGTCAGATTCTTCACCACTAGCACCACCTGGGAAGCCAAGGCTAGTTACACACCAATAAGTTAATGGTGGTCACCTCTGGAGGTGGGATCAGATGAAAGAGGGAGCGCGTGTAATGGGCCAAAGATAAAACTGTTCCCATTCAGGGGGGAGGAGAAAGAAGAGGGGCCGTGGCATGAGGCAACAGAGGAGGATAGTCAGGGGAGGAGGGCAGGGCCTGAGAGCAATGCAATGAGGATCTCTAGAGGAGGGAGTGAAGGGGTGCTGTGAGCCCTGGGAAGGCGCAGCCCTGAGAAAGAAAGCAGCTGAGTAGTAGTGGTGGAAGCCAGGGTGCAGGGGGATTAAGGCAGCTTTTGCCCACTCTGCTGGGGCATCTTCATAGAAACAGACAAATCGGGGCCCTCCCCCCAAACTGTCTGAATCAGAAGCTCTGCAAGTGACACCCAGATACAGTGTGTTTGAAACCATCCTCAGATGACCCGGGTACAGCCAGGGTTAAGAACCACTGAGAGAAGGTGTTGAGAGCTTACTGAGTCAGGGACAACTGAGACGTCTAGATAATTCTTTCACCAAGCTTGACAGATGAAGAAAGGAGTGAATTAAATCATAAAGCCCCAAAAGGGTTAGCAGGGTCAAGGAAGATGCGAAGATTGGTAGGCTGAAAAAGAAGCTGATAAGGCAGAAAACATTAACTATGAGTTGAAGGTAGGGAGAAATGGAAGGAGGTGGTGGAGGAGGGGAACTGAATGTTATTTGTCAGGCATTTTACTTATGTTATCAGCATTATGGCTCTTTTTGCTGATAATTAATAATCACTATTGTTATTTTTGAGGCCTATATTACTGCATCAGATTTACAATGTGGCAAGTGAGGTTTAGGGAAGCCAAGTAAATACTGAAGATACAAATCCAAGCCAACAAAGAACTGGGCTCTTTCCTCTGTATTGACTGTACAGTAAAATCTTGGAGGCAGCAGGTAGGGCTGGAGTCTAGGATTCAGTTGGAGGAGTAGCTTAGGAAAACGGAGGAACACACCCAATGAAACAAGACAGAGACAAGTAAGAAGGGAACAGAAGTAAAGGGGCAGGGCTTGAGAGTCTGTAGAGAAAAGGGTCAGGGAGACAGTTTGGAAAGGGGTTGAGGTTCACTGTTGACTTCCTACATCATCTCAGTAGAGCTGGGGCAAAGTAATTAATTCCATGAGAGCTGACGCTGGTGGTTCATGGACGGTGCCTGCGTGCTACACAACAGAGTGGAAAGGCAGCCTCGCCCTTCCCTTCCAATGAGATGTGGATTAGTCACTCAACAACCCGTCTGTCAATCTGGCAACCAGGAGCATTGATGAACTGAGCTGTCTGTAGCTTACTGGGAACCACAAAGAGTAAGAACAAGGGCCCTACCTTCCAAGACCTGACAGTCTAGGGTTACTTGGCTGAGGTTTTTGCCACCAACTATTAAAATCATCTGATTAGAACATTCAAAAAAAAAAAAAAAAACTGATGATGCCTTGCTTTGCAAAGGCCATGTAGAAACATTCTGCCATTGACAATACCAGGTCACCCAGTGGTTCTGAAAATGAACAGGGGTTGCACACCTTTATGGCGCCCCCATGAGCAAGGTAAGTGCACAAGAAAGAAGCTTCTCCCATCACTTAAGAGAACTCTGGGGGATGGTGAAGGACAGGAAAGCCTGGCGTGCTACAGTCCACTGGGTCGCAAAGAGTCAGACACAACTGCGCCACCGAACAACAACAAAGACAACCAGATGGGGTTTACGGTTTAATTGTACAAAATCACCTTACTGAACATGAAGCATCAGGTGGTCTTGCCTATACAGGTGCCTCTGGGCTTCCAGTCCAAAAAGATCACCAAACCATCTTTGAATATTCAGTGGCTTCTGGAGACTCAGCAGGCGGCTACCACTGAGTGTCATTTGCCAGTAATTCCAGAGTCAATCACTCAAAAGGGAATACACCTAGAATTCCAATAATATTTTGTTGAGAATGTATAGTCTTTGTTTAAAATATTCTCCATGGTGCCCCTCTGGGTAATTAAATAAACAGATAAGATACTAATTAACAGCAGCAAACAGATGCTAACAACTTACTAATTGAGGGATAAGTATTTCCTTTCATTCAAGCAGCTACTACTTTTGTTTCAGTACTTTTGCCAGAGAGAAAAGGTGGTGGTTATGCATGCATTTGTCTTGCCAGAAAAAGAGAAAAAAAAAGTCACACACCCCCCCCAAACAGAAAAGACAATAGAAAACATGAATTGTATATTTGTGGAAAAGAACATTAGTGTGGATTATTTCAGCACCACCAGTGCTTCTGTGTTGCACTCATGGCGGCAGAGAATAGACTGGCAGAGGGGTATCTAAAAAGAAAGCAAAACCAGCTCTCTCGCTCTCTCTGCTCTCTCGGGTCACTGACTGTTTTTGCCCCTTTCACTCCGACCCCTCCTTCTTCTAAGGGAAGGTGAGATTCAATTCCCCAGAGCCTCACTCCAGGGCTGTCAGGCTGCTGTTCAAGCTGTTATTCGGAAATAAGGAAGGAAATTTGACACGGAGACACTCAACGTCTTGGCTGCCAGGAGAAATACCAGCTTTGAGGTCGTTCCATTTATGAAGCTATGTTTTTTATTATTGTTGTTGTTTTGCCAATCTGTTTTGTGATGCAGTCTCATCGGAAGACCTGTGGTCCCCATCTATCGTACAAAACCCATCTAGGGTGAATCCGTTCTTCCTTCTCCACTTCTTTGCTGCATTCCGGCTTCCCCAGCTCCTTCCTTCACCTGGTGAAGCTGGCCGGTTCTGGACATTTTGCAGGCTTGAGAAAATCACTGTTCCGCCTCGGGCAAGGAACACAGATGTTGCAACCTGGACTCCTCCTCTCACAAAGAAAAGAGTGAACAAGTGCACTTACTGGGCTTCTTGTCCCAGAGCCGCCCGGCTGCTGGAGTCTAGGCTGGGCTACCCAGACACCAGCCTCCCGGTCTTGGGCTTCCCGCCCCCGCCCCCGCCCCCGCCCTTTCCCTTTAAGTCTAACTCGCTCCTCTCCCTCTTTCTGGATTCTACCGGCTGTTCCTGAAACAGCTTTACGCACGATGGAGGTCCACATCCTCGTGCAGGAAGTGCTCACGGACTGAGATGGCAGACCTCGCTCCCCCGGAAAAGTGAGTACCCACCGCGGGCGGAGCCGAGGGCGCTGGGGCGGCGCCGGGGCCGCGGGTTCGAGGCCGAGGGCAGGCAGACGCGCACCGGCGGCTGTGCTCCGGCTGCTCCGGAAGACGCCAGAAACCCGCCGGAGCCGCCGGGCGGCAGCCTGGGGCAGAGCCGGGACTCTGACTGCACGGAGGTCCCCTCCCAGAGGAACTAAAAAGACTCTCTCCGCCCCCACCCTCGCCGCTTTTACGACGGCACACATCAGTCTTTATAAAAAGCATCTTGAGAATGAGTTTCGGCGTGACTAGGGGATTCTCAGAAGATACATTATTCACGTCAAATTGAAAAGAAAAAATAGCGGGGAGGGGAAGGAGCTCAGACAGGTGATGTGCGGACGGCGGGATTGAGGATTCTCCCAGCGTCTGCCGCGGCCGCCTCGGGGTATCCGGCGGAAAGTTGAGCGATCGCCGCGCCGACCCGAAAGGTGTGGCTCCCCGCCCCCTAAGAGGCCGCGGGGACAGTGACAGGTAAGCAGCCTCTGGCTGTCACCCGGAGCTCAGCCGAAGGGAGGCGGCCTGACCTCAGCGAAGGAATTCCAGCTGGAGAGGCAGCTTCGGGAACCGCTGGAGGAGAGAGGACGAGAGAGCCGAGGAGAGGAGGGGGAAGTCGGGCAAACAGGTAACGGCGGGAGCCAGGGCGCTACCAGAGCCGGAGTTGCAGCTCTTTGGGTGGGAGAACATCCTTGTAATGGCCTCTCCCTGTGTTCTGCGGAGGCAGCCCACCTTACCCTAATAACAAGCGTTTTAGGATTTTCGGTAGCTGGACTTGAAAATGATGGCAAAACATTATTATGACATTATAGGGATTCGCTTGTTTTCTTTCATCAAGTTGGTTGGTTAGGATTTCCCACCTGAGTTTCATGCTTCTTGGTCAGTGGAGTGTGGCTCGTTTCACCCCTGCTGTGCAAACTTCGGCAAGACTCTTGGGGTCCGTGGGCCTCGATTTTCTTTGCACATGTTGCACTTTGCATGTGTGTACATGTGTGTGTGCAACGTTTATGGATATATGTGTTGTGTGTATATATATGTATGAATATATGTGTGTATATATATTCTGCCCTAAATGTGTACATATGTGTATATACATACACATATACTATATATAAATACATATACATACATATATATATTTAGATTACTACTTGTATATGAATATATTTAAGACTAATGGAGTAAAAGTGCTGCTGAATCATGTAAGAAAGAAACTGATGAAATTGTGTATTTTAGTGGTTCTTAAAAATTGGTGCTCATTAAGTCCTTTTGAGAATGAGCTGTGAGTCCTCTCCCAAGTGGGGAAAACATTTTTATGGAATGTTCATAAAGTTTTGCAAGCAGTCCTGGAAGGTTGTGGACATGCCCTGAAGTCCTTGCCTGAGGCCCTAGTGAATATCCCTTACCTTCCCCCCTAGGGTCTGCATCAACAATCCAGCCAAACCTCTGTGGCATATGGGTTGGCTGTGGGAGCCATATGCAGCCTTCTCTGGGGGTCTGGAGTCAGCCCTGCCAAAGGAGAGAGCCTGGCTTTCATGAGTGAGCTCCTGGGACACTGTTTCCCAGGAGCTTCACCCGTCTCTGCCTTGTGGGAAACCCTCTTCACAAGCTCTTGCAATGACTTTCCTAAAGTGACCATCCTCAGCCCTGGAATTTTCAGTCTTATAGACAGCATTGGAGAACACCTGCAGAGGGTCACTGTCTTAAGAAGAGCTCTTCAGGTCCCACAGTTGGATGTCAGACACAGACCGAGGTCTGGTTTTGAAATGAAGTGCTGTTTGCTTCCCAGTACTGAGTAGGAATAGTAATAGTCTTCTTGTGCACCTCTGCACTTTTCCTTTAAGGCACTAGGTTCCCGTGCCTTGGAGGACCTGGGTCTTCCATTGGCAGTGCCAGCAAGGTGTAGCAGAGGACACAGGGAACTTTGAAGCCCAACAAACCAGGCTTCAAATCTTGGCTCCCTTGCTTCAGGCAAGTCACTGAACTTCTCTGAGTCTCACTTTTCCTCTTATGAAATGGGGAACAATACTGCTTTCTTGCACGGTTATTAGGAAAATGAAATGCCTAGTCTATGATAAACTGCTATTATTGATATGAATGTGAGTTTATAAGTCAGTGTTAAATAGTCTCCTACTTTTTTTAGGGCAGTTTACTCTTATGGGGCTTATGTCAGCAAAAGAATGAGTACAGTCAGCCCTGATCTAGTTACTCTAGAAGATGAATGGTGGGTTCAGAATACAATGTTGGGTTTATTGCTTCACCTTTGTCAAGCAATTTTCTGTGTTGTCAGCAAGTGAAATGTGTCCAGACTAGCATGAAGTCTTGACCCTTTCTCTGAGTTCTCTTTTGGCCTATTATCTTGAATAGAAAACAGCTAGATCTTGCCTGTAGCTGCATGAATCTCCATATAGAAACTGGAGAGGGCTGATGGCTGCATCTATCTTCAGGTACAACACAAACTGTCTCTGTAAAGAGAAATGTCTTCATTTCCATCTTTCACAGCTTGGAATAGATTTAATAAACTCAGCAAGTACTCCCCCCACCTCTGTCTGCAGTCCTGGCCCCTCTGTTGCAAGAAAGTGAATGACATAGATGTAAGGGAAAGAAATAGCAGAATCTTAAAAGGAAATTGGATTCCCTCTAAGAATCCATTCCAAGACTGATGAGTATATATATTCTGGCAAGGCATTCTTGAATGGGAAGATGACAGTATTGATACCTACTAGTCACTGAGCCTTCAAGATATACTAAGCACTTGCCTATGTTCCTTCTGTTAATTCTCATGGTAATTCCATGAATTCTCTCTTCAATTAATTTTCTCACTGCAGGGTATGGATTATCAAACAAAGCTTTACAGATAAGGAGACTGAGGATTAAGGAAATTTACATGACTTGCCCAGTCTCCACAGCAAGTAAAAGGTAGAACTGAACTGGGACATAAGCCCAGGTCTGTCTGATCTTGATACCCACTCTAGTTCCACTAATGCATGCTGCCAAGTTCCTTGGGGTCAGAAAGTTGCATCATGCTAATTGGGTCCCAACCTAGTTCTTTTGAAGGGCAGGAATCACCAAATCCACTGGGTGATTTCAGTGGCATGAACATACACTTTGGGTGTGAACACATCAATAGGCAACAACAGTGAAATCACCTATGGAGAGTGATTTTCCCACCCTTTCCCAAATCCAGCTGTAAAGTCAGTAGTTACCCACAGCAGGTGAGGCTGACTCTCGGCCACTGATTTCCTGAGCAATTCGTTTATGTCAGAAAGAGCTCTGAAATTCTTAGTCTTAGTTACCTTTAGAATCAGGACACTTTGCCATTTGCCTTCCTGTGTTAAACATTCATTCATTCCATGAATACTTGCTGAGCTCTGAATATGACAGACAAGGCCTTGGTCCTTGTGAAGCTTCTATGCTACAGAGATGTATAAGAGGCAGGTGAACACATATATAAATCAGATCGTTTCAGATATTGATAAATGTTTTGTTATTGTTGTTCATTTGCTAAGTCGTGTCCTACTCTTTGTGACCCCATGGTCTGCAGCACACCGGGACACAGGCTTCCCTGTCCTTCACTGTATCTCGGAGTTTTTTGAAACTCATATCCATTGAGTCAGTGATGCCATCCAGCCGTCTCATCCTCTGTCATTCCTTCTCTTATTGACCTCAATCTTTCCCAGCATCAGAGTCTTTTGCAATGAGTCGGCTCTTCACATCAGGTGGCCAAAGTATTGGAGCTTCAGCTTCAGCATCAGTCCTTCCAGTGAATATTCAGGACTGATTTCCTTTAAGATGGACTGGTTTGGTCTCCTTGCTGTCCAAAGGACTCTGAAGAATCTTCTCCAGCACCACAATTAGAAAGTATCAATTCTGTGCTCAGCCTTCTTTATGATCCAACTCTCACATCTGTACATAAACATTAGAAAGAAAGTAAAGAGAGGCTGGGGGCCTCGAGGGTAACAGGGCTTGGGGGCAAATTTAAGTAAGACAACAGAGAAGATCTCCATAAGAAGGTCACCCTTAAACTTAAATCTGCATAATAAGAAGAAACCAGCCCCATGAAAATCTGGGGAAAGAATTGCCTTAGCAGAAGAAACCTCAAGGGAAAGTTCTGGAAGTGAATAAATAAAGCAGAATGGCCTCAGATACAATGATAGGGCCCCTAAGGTATCAAGTTGAGGTTTATAAAGGGGAAATCATTGTTTGAATGCCTATTGTACTAGTCTAACCTGTTCTGTGTATTTTATACCTATCTTATTTTTTAATCTTCTCAGCAATCTGGTGAGTTAGCTTTTCTGTCTTGATTTGATAATTAAAGAAACCAAGACTTGCAGAGAGTAACCAACCAGCCTAAGGTTATAAAGCTGGTATTTGAATCCCACAGTCTATTCTGCACCAAAACCCAAAACTTTTTGCTAACACAGCATGTGGCCTTTGAGATCATCTCTTCTCGGGGATAGTGAAAGAGCTAGCAGCAAGAAATATCCAGCGTTTATTAGGTAGCTCAATGCTGGCAGTGATTTCTGTCTGATGTCCCAATTTCCAGTTAGCATGTCTAAACCTGCATGCAGAGTGAGTAGCACTCGCCCCATGTGGCTACTGAGCACTAGAAATGTGCAAATTGAGATGTACTGTAAGCGTAAAGTACACCCCAGATTTCAAAAACCTAATACCAAAAAATACATATCGCTCTCTTGAGTTTTTATATCGACTGTACGTTAGAATGATAGTATTTTAGACATAGTGGTTTAGCTGAAGTACATTATTAAAATTAATTTTATCTTTCTTTGTAAATTTGTTTTCATGTGATCAGCAGAAAACTTAAAATCACATATGTGACTTGAATTGTATTTCCTTCAAATAGCACTTCTGTAGACTAATTAGTTGACAGAGATAGAATGGAGAATTGTTCCTCCTTCTTCTTAATATAACTTTTCCTGTATTCTTGGCTCAGACTCCTTCTCAGGAGTGTCTCCTAACTCAGTGAAGCAGTAAACAAGGAAAAAGGGGTCGCTCTGTGTCCTCCTCCACCTTCATTTTTCTGCTGAGTGGTGATCATTCAAAGTCCACTACATCATGCCATTATATGAAATAGACTCAGTGGTTACTTTCATCACCAGGACCCATTCCCTCACCCAGACAAACCTCAAACTTTCAAGCATCCTATTGCCAAAGGGTCATTTTAAACTCAGATATGCTTTCACCAAAAAATCATTTCCTAGGACAGTGTCTTTGACATTCTGGGACTTTGTAAATCAGCCTAGAAGACAGCCAGGGTTTTGTGTCGCAAAGATCATGAAATGAATCATCTTCTTGTGGTGATAAATGTTTTCCCCTCTCTGTCCTTTTGCTTGTAACAGCTTGAACAAGATGCAATCCAAGTTTCCAGAAGGGCTGTTTCAAGGACATCACAGAAGGCCATTTTGTCTGTTGTCCACTAGCTAAACTGGTCCTTGACTATGTCAATGAAATACAAATACAATTGGTTTGACATATGCCAAAGGGAAGGACATTCAGATTCTGCTGTTAGAGGAAGTCTCCGGCCTGGAGTATCACAGACCTGCGTTTGAGTTTGTCTACTGGTTTGTGTGTTACCCTTACCCTCCTGCCCTCAAAAATCCTCTAGAAAAGATCAGCATTGGTGAGATAATGCCACATAATAGGCTAATGGAGAAATATTCTAGAAAATGGCTGGCCACAGACTGTAGATGTTTGCCTACAGTGAAGAGTTTCTTTTCTGTAGCTTGAACAGGATATAAAGACAGACTTCAGAGATATTGTTGGTTCAGTTCCAGACCATTGCGATAAAGCAAATACGGCAATAAAATGAGTCACAAATGTTTTTGGTTTTTTAGCCCATTTAAAATGATTTACCCTACACTATAGTCCACTAGGTTTGATCCTTGGGTCAGGAAGATCCCCTGGAGAAGGAAATGACTACACACTCCAGTATTCTTTCCTGGGAAATCCTGTGGATGGAGGAGCCTGGTGGGCTACAGTCCCTAGGGTCACAAAAGGGTCAGGCACAATTTATTGACTAAACAATAACAAAGCATTGTGTCTAAATCACAATGTACATATCTTAATTTGAAAAATACTTTATTGTTAAAAAAATGCTAACTACCATCTGACAACACTGTTTGTAAAAAAGAAAGAAAGAAAAAACCAGACTACCTACAAAGTACAATGAAGTGAAGAGCAATAAGATGAGGTGTGCCTGTACCAGATGCTCTTTGAGATATACAAATAGCATTTGTTCATTTCCACTCAAAATCTCCATCTTGCAGGGAAATGTCAGTAAGAAGCTGACAGGAATGAATTTTAGTGCATCGACCTCAACAATAATACCTATTCTTCAACATCTTCTAAGCCAAGAAGTCTGTGCCAGAGTCCGTGGGGAAAATTAAAAAAAAAAAAATCTTGAAACAAGGTCCTTGCTCTAGAGGAGCATATTATCTACCAGGGAAGATGGGCACAAACATAAAACGCCAAGAGCAGTGTAAGATGACATCCTCTAAGTGTTCCATGAAACGGACAGTTAGAGTTGGGGATTCCAGAGAGCATTATGCCCTAAAGTACATTGACAATACAGGGTAAGAGATGGGCATTGAGGGACCTCCCTGGCAGTCCAGTGGTTGACTTTGCCTTCCAATGCAAGGGATACCAGTTCTATCCCTGGTCTGGGAACTAAGATCCCACATGCCTTGGGACCAAAAAAACAAAACTTAAAACAGAAGCACTATTGCCACAAATTCAATAGTTTAAAATTGGTCCACATTAAAAAAAAAAAATCTTAAAAAAGAGAAAGAGATGACATTGAAGGATGTAAGGCCAGGCTGTTGGTTTAGTTCAGTCACTCAGTCATGTCCAACTCTTTACAACCCATGGACTGCAGCACGCCAGGCTTCCCTGTCCATCACCAACTTCCAGAGCTTGCTCAAATTTATGTCCATTGAGTCAGTGATGCCATCCAACCATCTCGTTCTCTGTCATCCCCTTCTCCTCTAGCCTTCAATTTTTCCCAGCATCAGGGTCTTTTCTAATGAGTCAGTTCTTCCCATCAGGTGGCCAAAGTATTGGAGCTTCAGCTTCAGTTTCAGTCCTTTCAATGAATGTTCAGAACTGATTTCCTTTAGGATTGACTGATCTTGCAGTTCAAGAGATTCTCAACAGTCTTCTCCAACACCACAGTTCAAAAGCATCAGTTCTTCAGTGCTCAGTTTTCGTGATGTTCCAACTCTCACATCCATACATGACTACTGGTAAAACCATAGCTTTGACTAGATGGACCTTTGTTGAGAAAGTAATGTCTCTGCTTTTTAATATGCTGTCTAGTTGTCATAACTTTTCTTCCAAGGACCAAGCATCTTTTAATTCCATGGCTGCAGTCACCATCTACAGTGATTTTAGAAACCAAGAAAATAAGGTCTGTCACTATTTCCATTGTTTCCTCGTCTATTTGCCGAAAAGTGATGGGACCAGATGCCATGATCTTCATTTTTAAATGTTGAGTTTTAAGCCAGCTTTTTCACTCATCTCTTTCACTTCCATCAAGAGGTTCTTTAGTTCCTCTTCACTTTCTGCCATAAGGGTGATGTCATCTTCATATCTGAGGTTATTGATATTTCTGCCTCCAATCTTGATTCCAGTTTGTGCTTCATCAAGCCCAGCATTTCACATGATGTACTCTGCATATAAGTTAAATAAACAGGTTGACAATATACAGGCTTGACCTGCTTCTTTGCCAATTTTGAAATTGTTATGTCTGGTTCTAACTGTTGCTTCTTGATCTGCATACAGATTTCTCAGGAGGCAGGTAAGCTGGTCTGGTATTCCCATCTCTTAAAGAATTTTCCAGTTTGTTGTGATCCACACAATCAAAAAGCTTTAGCGTAGTCAATGAAGCAGAAGTAGATGTTTTTCTGGAACTCTCTTTCTTTTTCGATTATCCAATGGATATTGGCAATTTTACCTCTGGTTCCCCTCCCTTTTCTAATTCCAGCTTGAACATCTGGAAGTTCTGGGTTCACGTACTGTTGAAGCCTCGCTTGGAGAATTTTGAGCATTACTTTGCTAGAATGTGTGATGAGTACACCTGTGTGGTATTTCTTTGACATTGCCTTTCTTTGGGATTGGAATGAAAACTGACCTTTTCCAGTCTTGTGGCCAATGCTGAGTTTTCCAAATTAGTTGGCATGTTGAGTGCAACACTTTCACAGGCCAAGCTATATAGACCAGTGGAAATAGGCACAGGGGTGGAGGTGGGAGTTGGAGAGGAAGGCACTCCAAGTAAGGATGCATACACAATTGGCCTGCATATGGAAACGTGCACGGAGTATTTGGCAGTATGAAAAAGAAAATGTAGAATAACTGGGGATGCTTTTAAACATTACTGAGGCCCCCACCTTGTTCTAGAATTTTTATTTAAGAATGGGGCCTCGGTGCCAGTGCTCTTGTTATTCTTTGTTGTTTGTGATTCCCCAGAATATTCTACTGTGAAGTCAGAGTTAAAAGTCATTGAGTAAACACACTGAGTCTTTGTCTTATCGTCATGGGCAATAAAATTAGAAGGGTAATGTTTTGAAGGGAAAGAAATGGACAATTAAGGTGCATGGTCTTTATTTTGTAGAAGATTTATGTACATGGATATTTCTACTCAGTTGTTTTCATTCACAGTTGTTGTGTGTGGTCATTCTGTTGACTTGGATGTTGTGGCTAAAAAGTGTAGCCAGTTTCCCATTCCTGTACTCTGTGTACTTTGGGGGTGCCCTGTAGTCAACCCTGGCTAAGTGTCGGGTGCTGGGTGTCTCATGGCTTTTTGTATTCACCACTTTGTTTGATCATTGCAGAGGGCTTCATTATCGTCCCATAGTAGCTATTTTATGACAGTCTGTAACCTTGCCTCACCTCTCCAACTTTACAAATTAGGAAATGGAGTTTAATTACTGGCTTTGGGCCTTGAGGCTTACTGAGTGAATGAAATTAGCATTGATAGAATGAAATTAAGATTCTCAGCCACTGAATTCCTCATATTTACTTGGCTCTTAAAGCATGTGGTGCCCCATCTCCTATTGAATACTCTGTACCTAGTCCTGTTACCACTTTCATGAATGAATTAGTGTTACAGATCAATAGGTAAAAGGTGACTAGATTGCCCAAACTGGCAACACTGTGATTTTAAGTGTCAGCAGCTCAGAGGTAGTAGGGGTGGTCCCAGGAGCCCTGTCCCTAGCTTCTTGGAGTTCAAGTAAAAGCGTGGCCATGCATACTTACAGCTTATGCACTCTTACCTGTGGGAAGTAAAGACTCTTTGTCTCAGAGCTTTCAGGCTGTTTTGATTTCTCGTCTCTGAAGCTTCTGTTCGCTGAAAAGATACTGGTTTTTGTTACACTTCTAAAAAAAGAAAAAGAAAAGAAAAAAGTGGAGCAATTTTTACAGCTGCATTTTTAAAGAATTCCTTGTTATGTCTCAAGAATGTCTGGGTTTATTGCCAGTGGTGAAGCTGGGAGGTCTTTATGAAGGATAATGGGAAAAGGCTAGAATCTTAGCACTATAGCCTCTTTAGGATATGAGGATAGGTCATTTTTGTGCCATTCCAAAATGGTTCTTTTCTTTTTCTCTGTCTTGAAATCCATTACTGATTTAGAAAACAATTTCTAGTATCTTTAACTATAGCAAAAAGCAAGCCTCTAAAACAGTGGTCCTCAACACTGACTATACATGAAAATCCCCTTAGGAGCTTTAAAAAGTACAGCTGCCCAGGCCCTATCCATAAACCCATTAAGTCAAGATTCTGGGTGTGGAGGCTCCATATCACATTTATTTACAGTTCTCCAGGTGATCTTCACTAAAAATGGACCTTACTTCTCAAGCGAAGGTACGAATCTTCATGATTTATTTCTGTGTCTTCTTCTGCCTTGTTCTAGGTGTCATGGACCCCAGAGAACCATCCAAATCATATTTTCATTGGGTAGCAACTTCATCAGTCTACTCTTTGGGAAGCAGGATTCTAGCATAAAATTGAGGTTTCTATCTATGTGTAAACGAACTCCATCTTCAGAGTGACCCTGTATAAACTTATGACTAAAATTTCTTGTATGTGCAATTTGGAAATCAAGTTGCCAGAGGCTTGATAATCATGAGATTGGAAGATAAAGGTTAAGCCTCCCTGCCATCCATGTGTTAAATTTCCCAATTGCTATGTTGATCTTTAGTCAGCCAACACTTGCTTTCCTGTCTCAGCCATTTTAAAGCCAATTAACTCCGTTCCTGTCCACACCCTTATTAAAAATATAATTATAGCAGTGTTCTCTGTCATTGGGTAGACTTTATGAGGTGAATTGGCCAAGAACTAACTAGGTTGTGTAAAACTCTCCCAGGCTCCGGAGATCATTTGGGTTGCAGAGGCTACCAGCAAGAGGCTGGGCTAGGAGAGCCATGAATGTGGGTGTGGAAAGAACCAATTGCAAGTCATACCAAATCGAGAAGAACTTAGAGAATGGAAAAGGATTCTAGGATCAGCCTGAGAATAATTATCCGGGGTCCAGTTAAATCTAAGATGGCAGCCCTTCTCAAAAAGTTGTACAAATACCAAAAAGTAACCAAGATTTTGTATTAGATTTGACAGGGATTGAAAGGATGGACCACTCTACTTTTCTTGAGTGCTGAGATGGCAGAATTCGGAGATAAGAAGTTGCCAAGGAGATTGCGAGAAGGATGAGCAAAGGTCTGCTGTCATCCAAGCATCGTGGGCACTGGCAGTTGTTATTCACTCAACTAATATTTATGGAGTGTCCGTTTTGTGCCAGGGACCCTTCAAGGAGCTGGAGTTGAAGAAATGGTGTTCTTGTTCATGTGGAGTTTACATTGCAGTAAGAGGAGACAAATATCCATACTAAGAATAATACTAAGAGAAATAAAATCAGTTAGTTGGTGCTATGAAGAATAACGAAGTGAGATAAAGGGGTCAGACTGATGAGGGCTACTTTCAATAGGCTTACAAGAGTGACTATCTCTGAAGAGGTTACATTTGAGCTAGTACGTGTAAAGAGAAAGCCACACGGAGATCGAGGCAGGGGTGGGGGGGAGGAAAAAACCTGGCAGAGGGACCAGCAAGAGCAAAAACCTTGAGATTGAAAAAGGTTTTGCATATTCTGAAAATGGAAAGAAGACCAGTGTGCTTGGACACTTAAGAAGCAAGGAGCGGAGTCAAACAGGAAAGAAGCCCAGAGAGTCTGAGGTCATGAGTGGAATTAGGGTTAAATGCTCTAAGGGAATCACTGGGAGTGTTTAAGTAAGGAAGTAATGTGTCTTCCATTGCATTTTAGAGCTCTCCTGGCTCCTGTCTGTAGAGTGCATTGTAGACTAAGAGCAGAAGGAAAGATTGGGAGGTTGACCAGGAGTTTGGCAAGAGGTGACAATTCGTCAGCTGAGGGGTAACAGTGGGTAGAAGAATTGTTAGATTCAGGAGTGAATGTGAAGTTAGGGCCAGCAAGGCTTCTAGATGCATAAGGGCAGTGAAAGTGAGGCCAGACCTCCTGTCTGAGATCATTGCCCCTCCCCTATCTCGATTGAGGCCACTGATTTTGAACCAAAGTGGAAAAACATCTAGTGTTATTTGAAAACTTTGGGGACTTTGACCCTGACTTATTTACAAAGGGAGAAAAACAAATTCCTGTCCAAGGAGAAATCTGTGTGTTGTTTTTTTACCTACTAACCATAAAAATTTCATCCTGTCTCGTAAGATTCTTCTGATGAGGTGTTTTTTTTTCTTTTCTTTTTTAAATTAATTTTTATTAGAGTTGGTTTACAATGTTGTATTGACATCTACTGTATAGCAAAATGAATCAACCCTACATATACATGTATCCTCTCCCTTTAGGATTTCCTTCCTATTCAGGTCACCACAGTACATTAAAAGTAGAATTCTCTGTGCTACACAGCATATACTCATTAGTTATCTGTTTTATACATAGTGTCAGTAGTGTATATGCATCAATTCCAATCTCCCAATTCCTCCCACTCCTCCCTCTTTTCCCCTCAGTAGTTGATGTTTCTGATTACTCTGCTTTTCATAAGTGCTAGAAATGTGACATTCACATTGCTAGTTTATTTTGACACTTGAGCTATATTAACTGAGCCCTTCATGCTGCCCGACAGTTATACTTGGTCTTTTGCAGTTGGTCAATTTCTCCATATAAATGCTAACATTATAATAGCAAGCATTTACTGAGCACTTACTGTATGCCAAGGCATTGTTTTAAGAATTTTACGTGTTTTAATTGCTTTGTTCCTCCCAGGCACTGGTTAGTGAGTATCCTTATTATTACCATTTTATAACAGAAGAAATTAAGGCCCCCCAAAAAAAAAATTAAATAAAGAGTCTAAGTCGTTTGTCAAGATCACAGAGCTGATAAAAGTAGCAAAGATAGGCTTTGAAAAGAGTCTGGTTGCCAAGCTTGGCTTGGCTGTACCACTTTCCATGGATCTCCTTTTCACTCTTTCCTATATCCCTGAAGCTGAGACTTCAAAATTAAACTTGTTTTTCCTGCAAAAAAAAAAAAAGTCAACCCTGAATATTCACTGGAGGGACTGAGGCTAAAGCTGAAGCTCCAGTACTTTGTCTGCCTAATGTGAAGAGTCGACTTCATTGGAAAAGATTCTGATGCTAGGTAAGATTGAGGGTGGGAGGAGAAGGGGGTGACAGAGGATGAGACAGTTGGTTGGCATCACAGATGCAATGGATGTGAGTTTGAGCAAATTCTAGGAGATAGGAAAGAGCAGGGAAGCCTAACATGCTGCGGTTTATGGGGTCACCAAGTCAGACACGGCTTGACTATTGAACAACTCATACAAAAACCTCGAGGTACCACTAGGAGGCGCTTCAACTGAGCAAGGCTTTCAGAAGCCGGACTGCTGGGGAAATGGCATAATTCTGCAGCTGGATGATCCAGAATCCTCCAGGAGGGTCTCACATATGAACCTCCTGCCATCTGCCAAGGTGAAAGGATAAATCCCCACCTAGGGAGCTGGCTGGACAAAGGTGCCAACACCAGAGGACATTCAAGGAAATGCCCCCTCTTCTCACCCTGTCTTCTGTCCACTTTGCATAGTTCCTGGAGTGGTACCCACCTACCTGTCCCCTCACAAAGGGTGGAAAATACTAGAGTTTCACATATAGCTGTGCAGAAAATTGTTCTCCAGAGTCATCTGAGACTGGCCTTCAGAAACTAATCACAAAAGAGTCCTTAATTTAGTTGTCACATTTTTGCTTTAAACATATCGAAGAGTCTTCCCAGAGTTGTTGTATTAGAAGTGGTGTGAGTCTGAGCAGCTGAGTAGATCATTCTGTCTTCTGCACCTTCTACTGCATAACTGCTCCAGAAAAGTCTTCTCACAAATGACTTGGTTTTCCAATAATCAGTGTGAAAACAACAGATCTTCACCTCTTCCTCGTGGAGGTAATGACAATGAATTTAACAGAATGGAAGTTTATACAAAGAAATTCATTACTGTTACTTTAATTCCATTAATGAATTCTCCAGCAGTGACTATAAAGGCAGTAATTGTGGTGATTCATCTTCTGTGCTATAAGTTTTAACTTGTTATATATTTTAATTAAGCAGAAGGCACTTCTTTTTCTTTTGCTCCGGTTGTCATCAGGTAATTTTCTGTGGAGAGTGGTGTGCAGTTCATGGGAACTGTTGAATTTATCTAATCACATCACCTGTGCTCATTCTACTGATTTTCAATAACAGAGTTATGTTTAAGTGTTATACATGGCAGATGTTTCCTATGGTTATATTAACTCCCAAATTCAAAACTACAAAGGAAACAAATATAGTTACAGTTGTGTTAGACTATCATCTTACTGAAGTTAGGAGGATTGCTGTGGAACATCAGTTCATTAAAGAAAGCTTGAAAGCCATTTCAGGTCTTTGAATATCCTTCAAATAGATCAGAATCTTACAAACAGTTTAATTTAAAAAAATATATCTTCAAATCAATAAGGTAAACTCCTCCCTTGTTGGATGGTTTGGATTAAATACTCAGCAGAAAGTGAGAGTGACTATGTATCACATGTAGACACGCCCTAAAACCAAGTCATTCCAAGATCAGAGCAATGCAGTGGCAACTATGTGATCACAGAGGTGACTCCATGGCTTCACTCAGAGTTTGACCAGAAGAGTTTAACTTCTCTTCAGCAAACCTTTCTGATTTTACTTTTCAGAGGACATCACTGAACCCATAGGATTGTTCATATCTGTGACTTTTAAATTTTTATTTATTTTTGTACATGCTTTAAACTTCAAAATATGACAGAATCATCAATGAAAAATAGACTTTCTCTCTCTCTACTGTCCCAATCATCCATTGCCCCCAAAGGCGATCACTCTTAATTATAAAAAAAACATCCTGTACTTTACAAAGAGACACTATGTATATAAATATGGGTTAGATGGTTTTTTTAGTGGTTTCCCATCTGAGATACTGGACTCTGAGAAGTCGGAACTTGTACTGTATTATTGACCTCCCAATTCTTCCAGTATTAATTCCTAATTGGGCCTGCAGCTTCCTATCTCAGCTTAATTTTTTTTTTACTAGAGGCTGAAAGCAGTAGTTTCAGAGGAGGTCTCATCTACTAAGTATAGAGTGTTAGTACTAAGTCACTTCAGTCGTGTCCTACTCTTTGCGACCCGATGGACTGTATAGCCTGCCATGCTCCTCTGTCCATTGGAGTTTCCAGGCAAAGATACCGGGATGGATCGCCATTCCCTCCTCCAGGGGATCTTCCTGACCCAGGGATCGAACCCACGTCTCTTATGTCTCCTGCATTGGCAGGCAGATTCTTGATCACTAGCACCACCTGGGAAGCTCCAAGTATAGAGTAGGTGAAATTACATGAGATGTGCACCCTGGCTATTGGTGGGCATGTGTTTTCAGTGGTGATTTTACAAATAAGGATATTGGGCCTGCAAAGCTGCTACACATACCCACTTTAAGAAGGGCTGGAAGTATAAGCTCCTCCCAGCATCTGCTGAACCTCTGTGCCATCTTTTGTGTTGACTTAGGTCACAGCTTATCCATAATCATCGCTCACTAATGACCGTGATGCACATATCACCTCTAGGGAATCACATAGGGGAGCATGGAAGGGCTAAGAAATAAGTTCAGTTCCTTATTTCATGTCTCCTCCACTATCATCTTACTTTGTTCCAGAAAGAATTCCCTTTTGCCTCCACTTACCACACTAAGATGCCCTCACGTATTAAGCCCCTCAATTTTTTGTCCCCGCTTCCACCCTATGGTCTGCTTTCCTCTGTCAAACACCTTCCTCCTCTGAACTGGATGTTCCTAAGACTGTGTTAAAGAACTTGGTCAACAGTTCAGGCTCCCATAGTTCAGGAAATGAACACTCCCAGCACTGGCATTTTAATAGCAGCATTGGCATTTTAATAGCAATGGTTGAACCTAACATCCCCACTGGTGGAAACCACTAACAAGAAGTGGGGGAAACATATTTGGGGCAGATGAAGACCTCCAGTCACATGTAACTTCCTCTGCTGCTGACATGTAACATTACAATTATGAGAAGGCTCGTTGGTATCCACCTGAGTTAAAAGTAAGTCCTCATTTTCCTAGATTCCACATGTATGCCTTAGTAAGTGATTTTTGTTTTTCTGACTTGCTTCACTCTGCTTGACAGAGCCTAGGTCCACCCGCATCTCTACACATGACCCAATTCCTTTCCTTTTTATGGCCGAGTGCTATTCCAGTGTGTGTGTGTGTGTGTGTGTGTGTGTGTGTGTGTGTGTATTATATATGTAGTTATATGCATATATATATATATCACAGAGGCTTTCCCAGTGGCTCAGACAGTAAAGAATCTGCCTGCAGTGCAGGACTCCCGGATTCAATCTCTGGGTCAGGACCCTGGAGAAGGAAATGGCAACCCACTCCAGTATTCGTGCCTGAAAAATTCCATAGACAGAGGAGCCTAGCAGGCTATAGTCCATGGGGTCGCTAAGAGTTAAACACCACTGAGCAATTAACACTTTCAATATTCCATTGTGTGTGTATGTATACACACACACATATATGTGGAATCTAGATAAATAGTACAGATGAACTTATTTGCAGGGCAGAAATAGAGACACAGACATGTAGACAAGAGTGGGGAGGGGAGGAAGGGATAAATTGGGAGATTAGGATTGGTAATATATACACCACCATGTGTAAAATAGATAGCTAGTAGGAAGCTGCTATAACACAAAGAGCTCAACTCCCTGCTCTGCTGACCTGGAGGAGTGAGATCAGGCGGGGACGGGAGGGAGGGAGGCTCAAGAGGGAGGGGATATATGTATACAAATCGCTGATCCACTTTGTTGTGCAGCAGAAACTAACACAGCCATTATAGTAAAGCAATTATACTGCAATAAAAAAAAAAAGAATGTACAGCTATGAAAAAAAAGTAAGTCCTAAGTGCCAGAGCCCTTACTCTTAATACATCAGTGGACTAGGGCGTTTTAAGAACCTGGAACTTGCCCTCTTGGTTAGTCTGGTGTGTGTCTTGCCAATGAGAGCACTCACTGAAATCGGACAAACTCAGCACAGATCTCAACTCTGCCTCTTCAGGGGCAAGGCTTCACCTTACTTTCTCATCTATGAGGTGGGGAGAGTAAAACATACATCCCAGGGTTGCTGGGAGAATAAGGCAGGGTCGAGTATGGAAAACTTCCTTGGCAGCAATGATGCACTCAGTTCACGGGAGCTTGTGTCACCTTCATCAGAGACTTCATGGCTTACTGGGAGACCAAGAGATGCACAGTCCAGGAGGCAAAATTCCAAGGACATGGAGGAAGTGTTGAGTGTGAGCTTAGTATGAATTCAGAAGCCTGTAAGGTCCTCAGAAATCCTCATGTGAGCCCCTCGGTTCAGCAATTCCCCTTTCTTCTTGCTCTAGCAGATCAACTTCTGGTTGGCAACCCTTACAAAGAAGTTACCTTCTCTGAATACAGAAGCAGCGTATTCCTTCTCTCTGCTGAATCTGCTTCAAGACTGTGCCTTGGAGCTGGTGTGTGATGGGTGGAAAGTTTGCTTAACTTTTTTGAGCCTCAGTGTCCTTACTTGTAAAAACATGATAATGAACTTAATGCCTTTATTCCAGGATTATTTTGAGGATGGCATAAGATAATGGGTTAGAAGCACCTCGTCTATAGCTTGCCTTCAAAATAAGATCATTCCCTACTCCCGTGACCCTATGGATGTGGTTTATTAACATTGCATCACATGTGGAGGGAAAGCTCTGGAATGGTAACAAATAGTTTGTTGATTTGGTGCTGTGTACACCCGACCACAAACGGCACTCTTTCAAGGCCACTGTTTTTGCCAAATATTTAACTAGAGAGCTAGGTTATGAGCCTTTGGGACCCAGATCTGATAAGCACTTAGGAAAACTTCTCAAGAGAGATGAAGCTAGACGATTAGCTGAATATACTGTCTGCATTTGCCCCACATTTGATGCCACAGGCAAATCAGAGCTGGTTGGGCAGTGCGCAATTCTGAGAAATGGGCAGAAGGCAGAAGTACCTGTTCTTCCTCTGAAAGGCAAATTTTGGGAAAGCTCAGAAATATATCAGCGCCACTGGCAAGCACAAGGGGGAAGGCAGCAGAAACTCATATTGCATATTACTGGAAAATGCACTGGTGCCCACTGATGATGGAGAGCCTGTCAGACTGGACAAAGCCCTGCATGGTCAAGGGCTGGGCTCTGCAAGATCTGGGCCCTAGGCACCGAGCATTAAACAGCCTAACAAGGCAGGCCCATTTCCATTTGTGAGCGATGAAATGATATGGGGTTTGTGACTCACGGACACACCTGGAGGGCCAAACAGTTACAAAAGCAAAGTGCTTGGCTTCTTTCCGCCACGTGAAGGAGGCCTCAGACTGGGATGGCTGTGTGTGCGCCAGAAGGAGCTGTCAGGCTTAGATGCTTATTATTGTTATTTGCGCTTTAATTTTGGTTCTTTCCATGTATTTCAAATTTCATTTTTAAAAATTTTTTGTATGTATTTATTCTTGGCTGGGTCTTCATTGCTGTGGGTGGGCTTTCTCTGGTTGTGGCCTGTGGGGAGACCCTTTGTTGTGATGTGAGGGCTTCTCATTATGGTAGCTTCTCTTATTACTGACCACAGGCTCTAGGGTGTGTGGGCTTCAGTAGTTGTGGCACATGGGTTTAGTAGTTGTGGTTCCTGGGCTCTGGAGCACAGGCTCAATAGTTGTGGCACATGGGCTTAGTGGATACGGGGCATATGGGGTCCTCCCACATCAGGGATTGAACCCACGTCCCCTGCATTGGCAGGCGGATTCCTATCCACTGCTCCACCAAGGAAGTCCTCTTTCTAATTTCTTGAACATAATTGTAATTGGTGGTATAAAAAGGAAATATTCATTTGTGAACAAAGTATGTAGTGAGAATTCAATAGCAAAAATCTGTAAGAGACTAAAACAGATGTGGGAACTGCATAACGTGGGCTCCAAATATCCTGTATTAAGTTGTTAAGGTGAGCATCAATAATGTACACGGGGAATACTTTGAAATCTCAGGCATGATCAAAATGTAACAATTTAAAGGTTGTGGATTCCTTTTAAAATAGAAATCACATGTAGCTTAGTGAAATCTTCAACAGGAGCATAAGCAATGTTTATGATCTCTTACCAGAGTCACCAGGAGACTGTGTTATGTAAGAACTTGACAAATACATGTTCAAGGGTAAAACAGCTTTCCCTAAAGTGGTAATGAAGGCCTACTTTACAAAGTGGCCAATGATTGTGACCTTCTTACTGATACTTCTCTGGAAACAGATTAATAAATTTCAGATGGGACAGGATTATTGACAATGCTGTGGGTAGGGTAGCTCAGATTATCTGAGCAGCTAGGGTATTAAACAGTGGCAAAGCATTAAGCCTCTCTGGGGATCTTTTTTCTGTGTAGGTAGATGGCTGCTATCAAGATTTCCTTTTTTTGTGGTTTATTTTGCCTAGCAAATGGCAAACATCCAGTGGGAGTGGGAGAATGACACTGATTATTATGGATGACAGGTTGAAAATGAAATAATGAATCTCGTACTTGAACTAGATAACTGAAGAGCTTGTTCTTGAAGAGCTTATCCTTGTTCTTGAAGAGCTTAACCATGGTATCTCAAAATTTAGATCTGATCATTGACTGATGAAGCTTTCCTCCCCTCTGTTTTGATAGAAAATTTAAATTCTCTAAGGGATTCAAAATTTTAGACAATAAAAAGGATCTTAATCATGCCAACTCCAAAAACAGCAACTCCCTGCCTTCTAATTGATACCAGTGTGCCAAGTATGAACTAGATTCAACTGTGAACCCCACCTTTATCCGTAGTCTCTGTATTCTAAGCACTGTTATCAGAAGAGGGATACATGAATGGAAATCTGTCCCAGAATGTATTTCATTATGCATACTGGGAACAAAAGAGCCAGAATGATAGAATCATTTTCCTAGGTTGTTCTCATGTAAACATTTTGGTACAGAAGGACTACTGGGATTACCAAAGTCATGTTCTAATGCATGTATACAAATTGATTTCATACCAGGGAACTTCATTAGGAAAAAAAGGAAGCCGCTATTCTGAAGACTATGAGTTTTGTTTTTTTGTGAGTAAATACTGCTAATGTATTTGGTGTATCAGTTCAGTTCAGTTCAGTCGCTCATTCATTTCCGACTCTTTGCAACCCCATGAATCGCAGCACGGCAGGCCTCCCTGTCCATCACCAACTCCCGGAGTTTACTCAGACTCATGTCCATCGAGTCGGTGATGCCATCCAGCCATCTCTTCCTCTATCGTCCCCTTCTCCTCCTGCCCCCAATCCCTCCCAGCATCAGGGTCTTTCCAATGAGTCAACTCTTCACATGAGGTCATCAAAGTATTGGAGTTTCAGCTTCAGCATTTGGTGTATAGTAAAGTACAGTATTTTTATCTAAAAATCAGAAGCCCTGAAATTAGTTCCAGCTAATTTACGACATTACTTCATACTTCTGAACTTTGTTTTCCCAAAGTTCCATGATTCTTTATAGATGAGGAGCACAAAATTGAGAAACATCAAAAACAGGTAGATATAGTCAGAAGCCCATTTTATCACCATATTCCTCAAATCCAGGAAGCCTCTTTAACTTCATTACCAAACCCCCAAAGATGTGATGATTAAATGACTGGTAAATATGCATTTTTCAGACTCATCATATGATTGTCAGTAATTTCTGCCCTAGCCAATATTCTGCACCTACCAGAGGGTGTTATCTACAAGATCTTTTTCATCCTGCTTAATGTGGGCCCCAGATATGAAGAATATTAGAATGCTGCTAGTGTGTCCTAGAGTGTATTCAGCAAACATTTTGTCTGTAAAGGTACAGAGTGTCAGTATTTAGAATTTGCAAGTCACACACTCTCAGTCACAATTATTCAACTCTTGTCTTTATCACAAAAACAGCCATAGCCAATGCACGAATGAATGTGTGACATTGTTCCAACAAACTTTATCACCAAAAATAGTCAGTGAGTCAGATTTAGCCCATGGACTATATTTGGCTAACCCTTAATCTATAGTCTTTTAATGCCACAGTATCCATCCTCTGTCTTAACATAGGCTAGGCTAAGTTGCTTCAGTCATGTCTGACTCTCTGTGACACTATGGTTCATAGTCTGCCAGGCTTCTCTGTCCATAAGGTTCTCTGGGCAAAAACACTGGAGTGGGTTGCCATGCCCTCCTCCAGGGGATCTTCCCAACCCAGGGATTGAACCCAAGTCTCTTATGTCTCCTGCATTGGCTGGAGGGTTCTTTACCACTAACACCGCCTGGGAAGCCCTAACATAGATATAATTTATGCGTTTAATTTATCCTAAATTCTGTTTAACCTAGCCATATTTTAGTCCATGTTATATAATACCTTCTGAACCTGTTGTCATGCTGCTACTGTGCTGTGCTTAGTCATGTCCGACGCTTTGCTACCCCATGGACTGTAGCCCACCAGGCTTCTCTGTCCATGAAATTCTCCAAGCAAGAATACTGGAGTGGGTTGCTATTTCCTCCTTTAGAGGATCTTCCCAACCCAGAGATCAAACTTGTGTTTCCTGTGTCTCCCACATTGGAGGTGGATTCTTTACCACTGAGCCACCTTGGAAGCCCTATCTATTGTCATACCACATAGGAATTCATCTAAACATTGATTTGATCTATTAATATTTAGACATTATGCTATTACATCATGAACTTGTTGTCCTGTCCTAAGTAAATTTATTTTAACTTTTGCTTATCAATATTTGTAGTCAGCAATAAACACATCTTGAGGTAAAGAGTATTTTCAGTTCACTATCTGTTGGATAATATAGCAAATCCTTTGCTCATCCCTAAGCTTTTTCTGACACAAAGGAATTTTACATAATTACAGAATTGGGAATAAGTCTATTTATCCTATCCCTTCCTTGCCATTACCCGTGTCTTTCGATAACTTTTATCTTCCCAGATTGAGTAGTTCTGATCTTCATGATATATCCTTAGATAACCCCCCTCCCTTGGTTCCTCAATCATTTTTTATGCCTCCATCATTGAGTCTCTTCAGGTTTTGTGAAGCCTTCAAGTTTAGTAACTAGACTGAACACAGTGTTCCAGGTTGGTCACATCAGCTCTTCCTTAATGATGCCCAGCTGTACCTTTTGACTGCCGCAAGCAATAAAGAAAGAAGCATGAAAGTAGGGAAGAAATTGAGAAAGCCCAGAGGATTTGGGGAAGAGCAAAGGGACTACATGAAAGGAAATCATTGCCTCTTGCAAAATACTCTGAACTGGCTACTAAAGCATTCCATAATTCCTTAAATCGTCATTGTGACCACAGTTAAGCTTTCTGGAGTGTTGAAAAGAGTAAGAACAAAACCAGCATCCTGCTTTGCCTAGGAATGTTCCTGTTGTAATTTAGAGTGAAGAGTTCTGATGAAAATTCGTCTTTCTTGGATACTAATCATGCAGAGTTTTCACAAACCACACTTCTGATGTGGGATGAGAAAATCTGGGATCTCCCTTAGCACCATGAAATGAGCTCTGCTGCACAGACAGGACTGCACTGTTAATCTGGAAAGTTCTGCCTTGGCATTGAAATTATCACCTCTACCCTCCTGATCCAGTGGGGGAAGTTAACCTGAATTTAACAAGATCAGTTGTAGAGGGACTGTGTCATCATTGAAACACCAGCCCAGGTGGGATGCATGAGTCAAGTGCTCGGGCCTGGTGCACTGGGAAGACCCAGAGGAATCGGGTGGAGAGGGAGGTGGGAGGGGGGACCGGGATGGGGAATACGTGTCACTCTATGGCTGATTCATATCAATGTATGACAAAACCCACTGAAAAATAAAAAATTAAAAAAAAAAAAGAAAGAAAGTCCTGTGCAAATGTTCAGGTTAAAATTGATCATAATCAGCATTGAAAGTGATCCTGCAAACATTTATCAAGCCCCTTAGAAACTGAGCTAGGTGCCAGAGAAATAATAGTGAACATAATGGTCTCTGCTCATATGGAGCTTATAATGTGACAAGGAAGCAGATGTCAATCAAATTCCTGAGCATTTGTGAGTATGGTAAGGACAGGAAAGGAGGGGACTTACACTCTTTAAGAGAGCAATGCTGAGAAAGTGATGATTGACCTAAAATCCAAATGGAAAGGAAGAGCTTTCTCAGTAAAAGGAACCACACCTGCAAAGGTGTAAGTGAGAGCATGCCAAATGTGGAGGTAGAGAAAAAACACCATGTGACTGAACCAAGATGAAACAAAACAGGAGGAAAAAAAGAGAGAAGCCAGACCACGCAGAATCTCAAGGAACAATAGGAAGTCTTTGGCGTATTTCAAGAAAAGGTATAGCATGACCCAATAGGTATTTTTTAAAAGAACTGGGGTAGGGAGAGATAAATTAGAAATTTGTGGTTAACAAATACACAGTAGTAATAGTAGTAACAGTGTTAGTCACTCAGTTGTGTCCAACTCTTTTGAGACCCTGTGGACTGTAGCCTGCCAGGCTCCTCTGTCCATGGAATTCTCCAGGCCAGAATACTGGAGTGGGTTGCCATTCCCTTCTCCAGGGATCTTCCCAATCCAGGGATCGAACCTGAGTCTCCTACATTCATTACCGTGTGAACCACAAGGGAAGTTCCAACAGGTACACACCACTATATATAAAATAGAGAAACAAGGGCCTACTGTATAGTACAGGGAACTATATTCAGTATCTTGTAGCAACCTATAGTGGAAAAGAATCTGAGAAAGAATATATATATATATATATAACTGAATCACTTTTCTATACACCTGAAACATTGTAAATCAACCATACTTCAACTAAAAATAATTTTAAAATAAAAATAAACTTAAAAAATTGCAAGAACCATGCAGGCTACTCTGTGGAGACTGCTGTGGGAGGCAAGAGTAAATATCTGTGAACTTAGAAGTTAAGGCAATTGGTAAGATACTGGCTTGCCTAGCATGATTTTTAAATTATAGACTGGCAGGTGGCCCAAGCCTGGGTACTGTCACACAGTTAAGATGTTTTCCTTCAAGAAGAGGTGCAAATGACTGTTGTATCACTCAGCTTGATTGACACCCTCCATGCGTGTTAATTCTTCAGGATCTCAGGTATGATGTAATTTTTCTTAATGTCTTCTTTGGATTTCCATCTCTGTGAATTGTTTCCAGCAACAAACCAACTAACTGGTTTACCCCTAAAGTCTGGTTAATTCTGAACCATGGGTATTAAGTATCCTGTTGATGTTTGAGGGTTTGTTTGTTTTATATCGACCTGCCTCTCAACACTCATTTTGCCCAAGGATAAGCATCTTTTCTCCATCAGTGAATTCTAAGAAAGCTTAATTTTATTTGGTACCTTGTTTCCCTGGTAGCTCAGCTGGTAAAGAATCCACCTGCAATGCAGAAGACCCCGGGTTGACTCC
This sequence comes from Muntiacus reevesi, assembly GCF_963930625.1. NCBI lineage: Eukaryota > Metazoa > Chordata > Mammalia > Artiodactyla > Cervidae > Muntiacus > Muntiacus reevesi. The sequence continues at coordinate 30,704,872 of NC_089262.1, read as the reverse complement.
TGGGTCAGGAAGTTCCCCTGCAGAAGGGATAGGCGACCCACTCCAGTATTCTTGCCTGGAGAATCCCAAGGACAGAGGAGCCTGGTGGGATACAGTCCATGGGGTCCCAAAGAGTCAGACACGACTGAGCGACACAACGCAAGGAGATAGAGTAATTTTGCATGAGAATATGAAAACTGTTCTCATACTATAGAGTGAGTTCCTGAAGTTGATAAAGGGTTAGAAACAGGGATTTTTATATGGGCTTAAAATTTTTTACCTTTTTTCTGGCATTATGAAATAGGATAAAGAAAATAGGTAGCACCCGTAATTCAACCACTCCCTCCAAAAAAACATTGTTTATATATGATGAAAATTTTTCCTGTTTCATTCTTTGTATGCATATCTTTTTTAAATCTCATTTTGAAACAATATTTTATGATAGTCTTATGTCAATAGTTTCTGAAAGCATGATTTTTAAGCTCACATAATGTTCTCTCATATGAATGTACTCTTTTTTCCAATCTATTAAGTCTAAAATAATATTAATCCTATTTCTTCAATTAGCAGGTATAACTAATTTTTCATACATTTAATACCCTCCATATTTCTTACTTTGTTACTTATGCTTTCAAGTTGATTTATTATTTGTATTTGACTCAATATTTTCTTCATTTTTTTTTACTATTTCTTAACTCTAAAACAAATGAATCGTTTATATTTGGAGGGTATCAATCTGTTTTCTATAGTGTTTGTTATCTCTCCAATTTGGTGATTGTCTTTTAATTCTGTTGAAAATATTTTTACAAACAAATTTGTAAAGTTTTGTGGCTTGAAGTCTGTAAGATGTTTCCTTTGTGATTACTTTTTAGCAGTTCACTCAGCAAGTAACTAACAGCGTTATGTGTTTAGGCACTGAGCAAGATGCATCCGTGTGTGCTCAGTTGCTCAGTCGTGTCCCACTCTTTGCGACCCCATGGACTGTAGCTCACCAGGCCTCTCTGTCCATGGTTACCCCTCTCCTGGACCTCAGCAACAACCTCCCCAAGGGTCCTCTCCTCAACCTATTGACAACTGTGCCCCTCACCCTATTGGGTATGCGCGTGGGGCACTCTGTGCTCTAGTCAATATTTAGCATTTAAGTGACATTTCCCAGGCAAGAATACTAGAGTGGGTTGCCATTTCCTTTTCCCAAGGGATCTTCCCAACCTAGGGACTGACCATTCATCTCTTGCGTCTCATGCCTTGGCAGGCAGATTCGTTACCACCCAGACACTAGGGAAGCCCACCAAGCAAGATACTAGGGATGAAAGAGAAAAGAAAACAGAGACGACTTCACCTCCTCAGAGCTTACAGCCTAGCAAGGGAGACATACAAACAAAACCCAGGCCATTATAATGTAGCTTATCATCAGCTGAGCAAGAGGAAGTACAGAGTGGTGTGAGACGTTAGTCTGTACTTTGGGGATAGGGAAGGCTTCTAGAAGAAAGCAGCTTCTTAGCTGAGAATGAAGAGACAAGGGCAGTGTGAATTGGGGCAGAGGAAACAGTATGTGTGCAGGTTCAGTCACTTAAATGCTAGATATTGACTACAGCCCGGAGTGCCCGGAAGGCACGCGCGTGCGCCGTGGGGTGAGGGGCGCAGTTGTCAATAGGTTGAGCAGAGGACGCTTGGGGAGGTTGTTGCTGAGGTCCAGGAGAGGGGTAACCATGGGCAGGGAATGAACTGTGTAATTCATGCCTTTTCATTCAATAAGTAGTGCTTTAATTATGCATATTAAGTTCTTACACACGTCATATTATTACAGTATTACTTAGGTTTATGTCATGTCAGTTCTTGGGCCAGCATCATGGTGGTTTTGAGTTTTATGAAACATTTAAACCAGTAGGGCATGTACCCTCTGATCACTTTTTACTTTCAAAATTGCTTTATCTACTCTTGCCAATGTGTTCTCTTAGATAAACTCCAAAATGATTTTGAAGAGTATAAGAGTATATACATTTATATCATCTGTATAAATACATATGTATATATGTGTGCACGCATACACACACACACACACACACAACACACACACACACAGGAGAAGGGAATGGCTACCGACTCCAGTATTCTTGCCTGGAGAACCCCATGAACAGAGAAGCCTGGCAGGCTACAGTCCATGGGGTTGCAAGAGTCAGACATAATTTAGCAACTAAACCACCAGCGTGATACACGCACATTTATATACACACACACATGCACACACACATAAAATATCCCATTGGTAATTTGACTGGGAATATGGTAAACCTGGGCTTCCCAGGTGGGTGGTAAAGAACCCACCTGCCAATGAGGGAGACAGAGAGATGCATGTTCAGTCCTGAGGTCGGGAAGATCCCCTGGAGGAGGGCCTGGCAGTCCACTTCAGTATTCTTGCCTGGAGAATCCCATGGACAGAGGAGCCTGACGGGCTATAGTCCATAGGCTCACACAGGCTAGGAAATGACTGAAGCAACTTACCACGCACGCACATGATGAACCTAGGGGTCAGCTGTGGAATAAATGGCATTCATTTTAGTATTGAGTCAGCCCATCAAGAAGTGTTGAGCTTATTTTAATTATCTTTTATATTTCTTTTCAAAACCTTACAGTTTTTTCATATAGGTCCTCACATTTCTTATTAGGGTTATTCTTACATATTTTATAATTTTAGTTTCTCATTCTGAATGGATCTTTTAAAAGTATCATCTGTCTGATACAGCTGAAATATATGTGTAATTTTTTCCATCTATTTAACTCATTATAATTAATTATGAGGTTTTAGTTGATTATAAGAGTTTGTAATCATAGTATCTGTAAATTATGATAATTTCCCTCCTTCCAATAGTTGCCTTTGATTTCTATTTGATGTCTTACAATACTGATTGTAACTTCTGGTAACTAAAAGATAATAGTGAGCATTCTGTCTTAATACCGATTTTATAAAGACTGCTTCTTTGTTTAACATTATTTTAAAGTATATTCTGTGAGAGCTAATAAAATAAGCTTGTTTTATCTACTCTTCCAAATGAAATCCTGTCCCCCAGGAGTTCATGATTTGTATGAATGTATTAAGATTCTGAGATCTGCAGTAAAGAAATATTCCTCTGACTTTGAGCATTTCTTAAATTCATTTGCCCATAGAAGTATTCTTCTCTCATTTGGAAATTTACATCAGTTATAGCAATCAAAATTATATTAATTTGATCTTACTTTTTTCAATATTTTGTTCATCCTTGTCTCTATCTTTTGCCATGGACACTATGGTTTGGTTTTGCTAATAATTTTTTCCAATAATTTAGAAGATAGTCATCCTCTTTATTTCTACAAATCGCACTTGAAATTTTTCACATTTCTACTTATACTGTATGCTTACCAAAGTCAAAGATATGAACACCTACTTTTCTAATCAAGTTCAGAATGAAATGGTGTGTTTGAATAACCACCCCCCACAGATGAGAATTTTAATCCATTTTTACATCCTTTCAGCCTTTTTCTCAGTATTTATAAGAATAATTTAGCATTTTTATTCAAGTTACTGTCAGTATTTTATATTATATGATTTCTCTTTTGTGAATTATTTTACCTACTCAGCAAGCAATCATATTTATGGTACATTACTGGACAGTTCTATGGTTACTTGATGTCTGTGTCCATACTTCTTGTCCTTTTGCCAAATTTCTTACTTTTGCCTTATTTTAATTCATCTCTCAGGCAGCTGAAATGTCTGCAAGAATTATTGTAAGCAGGGCAAGTACATTATATACATATTTTTATTGAGCCTTTGCTTAACTTGAACAAATTCTGTCAGGTTTCAACATAATGATTTGTCTGGGTATAAAATTCTTATCTAACCATCTTTCTTGCCTTTCATATTTAGTCATGTAGTAGAAAAATCTGAGCTCTTCCATGTTATTGTTTCTTATTCATCTGTTTTTCTTCCTGGATTTTTATGGCTTTTACATTGTAATTCAAATATTTTATCATAATGTATCTAGGTGTGAGGTCTTTTTATTGATTTTGCAAAGTACTTGCTGAATCAATTAAGTTTCCAGAGTCAGATCTTGCATTAGTATTGGGGAGATTGTTCTAATTTTTAAAATAATTCTGAATATTCCTTTGATTATGTTTTCTTTATTCTCTTTTCACTTTTTTTAAAATTGAGGCATAGTTGACTTACAGTGTTGTGTCTAAAAAATTATGCAAATGAACTTATTTACAAACAGACTCATAGACATAGAAAACAAATTTATGGTTACCGAAGTAAAAAGGGGAGTGAGGACTAAATTAGGAGTATGGATTAACAGATACACACTACAATATATAAAACAGGTAAAGAACAATGTCCCACTGTATAGCACAGGGAACCATATTCAATATTTTGTAATAACCTATAATGGAAAAGAATCTTTATTCTCTTTTAAAAATATACTTTTAAATTTTTAATGCTTTTTTTTTAGATAGGTAATTTACATCTGATAAAATACAAGCACTCTGAAGTGTACAGTTTTAGTGGTTTTGCCAAATGCATATATCTAAGTAACCCAATCCCTGTAAAATACAGAACATTTCCATCATTCCAGAAAATTCCTTCATGTTCCTTCCAAGGCAACCCCACGACCAGAAGTAACCACTGATCTGATTTCTATCAACTTGGATTAGTTTTGCTATTCTGAATATCATATAAATGGAATCTCACAGTATTATGTATAAGACTTCTTTTTTTTTTAGATTTGTCCATGTTATTGCTTATATCAGTAATTCATTTACTTATTGCTGAATAGAATTTTATTTTATGAATACACTGCCATATGTTTATTGATTTTCCTATTTGTGGATATCTGAGCTCTTTCCGGGCTTCCCTTCTGACTCAGCTGGTAAAGAATTCACCTGCAATGCGGGAGACCTGGGTTCAGTCCCTGGGTTGGGATGATCCCCTGGAGAAGGGAAGGGCTACCCAGTTTGGGGCTACTATGAATAAAGCAGCTATAATATTTTTGTAAGTGTTGTTGTGAACATATTTTTCACTTCTTTTGGATAATTAATTACCTAGACTGGAATTTTGAAGTCAAAAGATGGCCATAGTTTTAACTGTTAAGAAGCTACTAGCAATTTTCCAAAGTAGCTGTGTAAAACATCGCTACCAGTTATGTGAGTTTCAGCTATCCTGAATACCACTTAGCCATGTGAGTTTCAGCTATCCTGAATACCACTTAGCATACGGTGTTGTTACTCTCATTATAGTTGTCCTAGGAGGTGTGTACTGGTATCTCATTGTGATAACTCTTCTCTTTTTCATGAGTACAAATTAACACTAGTTTGATTTGTTCCCCATTTTAGGGATATCTCTTACCTCATTTATTCCTTTGAAGGGAATACAATGTACAGCTTCTATACTTTAGAGTGTCTGATTCCGTTTCTTATAGTGTCAGTTTCACCTCTTATTGCCTTCAGTGGATCTATTAATACTATTTGGCTGGCCATAAAGTTCGTCTGGAATTTTCCATAACATCTTAGGGAAAAATCCAAGCAAACTTTTTGGTCAGCCCAATATTATTACTATTTTTTGCTTCCCTATAATCCCTCCTTATCTCACCCAGCACCTTTTTTTCTTCCATCTCTTTATCTCACAATGGTTGCCCATCCTTTTCCACACTGTCCTTTTTCCACATACACTGAGGGTGAGAAACAGTTCTAAAATTGTCTTTGAAGTGATGTTTCACTTCCCTGGTTATGCCCTTTTTCCACTAGCTAGGCTATTTATTTTTCATGTTAACTCATCCAGAAGTGAAACTCAATCTCCTTAGATGCAATATTTGTGAACACAGAACGTGTGCAGTGTGTTCCGGGACCTGCTCAATGGGTACTGAACTGTAAGTTTTCCGATCCACAGCTGGAGGACTGGATGACATGTCCTAGTTCAAGATCAGCTCCTGACAAGAATACCACTGATGGTGTGTGTGCTAAGTCACTTCTGTTATGTCCAACTCTGTGCAACCCCTCTGCTAAATAGAACCATTTAGCTACCCCTCTGCTAAACAGAACCATCTTCAGTCCAGTAGGGTGTCCCTTCCATATCTGTATAAAAGTCTCAATACCCAGAAAATAATGAAGTTGAATGTTACAAGGTTGAATAGTGGCACAATGAATCCTGGAACACACATCCAGCAAGAAAAGTCTAGGTAGGGAGAAAGGAAGAGTCCATGGAAGAAGGACCTTCTAAAGATGAGGCATTTTTGTGCATCATCTAATTCAGTGGTCCTAATTCAATACACAGAGCTCCATCACTGGCTTCCCAGGTGGCACTAGTGGAAAAGAACCCACCTGCAGTTTCAGGAAAGGAATGAACACTCTCCCTACCTGATTTGTAGCCAACAGCTTGGCTTTGTTTCTAGCAGCAAATCACATGTGGCTTAATAATCATGATTCTCAATTCAGTACCATGGATTATGTTAATCCTGATATTTCTTTCAAGTTTCTGGCTATAGTCTGACTGTACATTTTGGTTTGGAGTGTTTTCTAGTTTTCCTTCTCTCCCCTTCTCCACTTCATGTCTTTATAAGTAATCAAAAATAGGGACATCTTTCCAGAAATCTAATGTGTCCTTTTAAGTTCTACCCAGTTTTAAGAGTTTATCATTCTATATATTTCCCCCATGAATCTTGACTAAACTCTTCAGTTTAATTAAATCCAAGTTTGTATGAACAACTAATGTTTTCTCTATTTTATACACATGTGCTTAGTCGCTCAGTCATGTCCGACTCTTTGCAACCCCATGGACAGTAGCCCACCAGGCTCCTCTGTCCATGGAATTCTTCATGCCAGAATACTGGGGTGGGTAACCAATCTCTCATCCAGGAGATCTTCCCAACCCAGGGATCAAACCCCACTCTCCCACCTCGCAGGCAGATTTTTACCCTCTGAGCTACCACGCACTTCTGCTCAGAAACTTAAGAAGTTAAAAGCTCAGAAGTTTAAGACTAAAACTTAGCACAGCTCTATGGGCATTTTGTAGGTACCCTCGCTGTGTACAAGAAAAAATCCCCAAAACCTGCTCCTTCAGGAAATAGATAACCCCAGTCTTAAGATTGAAAGTGTTGCTAAGGGTTTCATCATCATGCTTATGAGTGTATGTATTATATACTCTCAGCCCAGGATACTTTCTTATCCCGAAGTAAGACAACAATCAACAAAGGTTGATTTCCAACCTTCTTTTGAGAGAGAAGTTTCACACAATTAGCCTTTGAAATGTATATTCCCTGTAGTACCATGAAAACTTTGTTTCATAAAAGTGTTTCTAAGAAAGTCCTATGTCCTCATCTTGATGTTCTTTCTTATCACGACTAGTAAAAAATAAGAGCTGTGGTGGTCTCTTCATGACCCTCAAAAAAATCAATCTCAGCTTTCTCAATATTGGGTTACAACACTAAGGATACCAAACAAATAAAAAGAGTCCAAGGAGAGAAACATTAACTACCTGCCCAAAATAGTTACTATAACCATTTTGAGCTCTTGGTAAAGGTTCAAAATTCCCATGTTTGTCCACTAGATGAAAAGAGAATCTTTCTTATTAGGAAACCATATTCAAGATGTTAGTCCCACTGTTTTAGCCACGCATTCCAGAAGACAAACTCACTCAGAAGGACAATTCAGATAGTGGAGTGCAGTTTATTACACCAGCGGGCCCAAGGCAGAGTCTCCTCTTAGCCAAGGACCCTGACCCGTTTTGGGGAAAACCTTATATACCCTAAGTGTACATGCTCAAACCACCTCCCCAAATTCTCTGAAACTAGTCTGAACAAAGGAAAAGAAAGATAAAATCAAAGTTAACCTGTGATTGATATGCTTAAACCCATGGTTTGTATGCCTTAAGCCTAGGTAGTTAACAGTGGACAGTTATCAATAGGCCTGTGGTCATACCCCAATAAGCTTAATAGAATTTATGATTCTATTTGGTTACACAGATAATTAGGGTGTTCTTTTAGGCAATGGAGAGTCTAGGTACAAGACCTGGGGCTCTTCCATCGGGAGGACTGATTTCCAGTTGGTATGTTGTTTCCATAGATACTGGGCATCTAGCTCAAAGTCCACAGTCTGGCCCAAGACGGAGTCCTCCTTTCAAGATGGGGCCTGTTTTGTCTGTTTCCTCCTTCATTCCCTGCTCTTGATGCTCTTAACTCATAGTATGAGTATCACTCATAGGGATATATTGTACCCTGACTCTCCAACCACCAATTTGGAAGAACGACACCAACCTTTGGGTTACAAAGTTCATAATACATTGTAAAATGCATTTTCCACAAAGCAGAACTATCAAGGCAACTGTGACAATGGTAAATACAGTTTTCCACCAATCACCCTTCATCCAAGATAGGACCAAAGTCCAGAAAGGAATGTTTTCATTTGACATTGCTTTTATCTGGTTTTTCATGTCATCTAAAGCAGCCAATACATTGCCAGATAAATCAGGGATTTATACACAACAACACAACTTTCAACCTTAATTATAGCACAGGTCCCTCCTTGAGCAGCTGTGAGCATGTCCAAAGCCATTCTATTTTGAATTACCGCTTTTCTCCTTTGGATTTTCATTTAAGGCTTGGATGGCTTTAGCACCATCTAGAGGGCCTGTTTTGTGAAATTAGTCAAGGCCTCTACTTTAATCATAATATCTGTTGTCCATATAAAAGGTACAAATAAGGCAGCAATATACTCACACCATTGAAACACAGACGTTGTCCAACTAACATGTAAATAAAGTAGATTTACCAGGGCTTGTTGTAGGTTAGGCTTTATGCTGCCATGGGCAAAAGTGAATCCCAGTGTGCAGCGGCCTAACCAGCCGATTAGTAACCAAGGCCAAAGTTTAGGCCCACAAAGCCATTGGGTTCCATTGGGCGCCACCCAGTGGATTCCAGGGTTATATTTCCAATCAGAACCTGGCCAATGGATGGACTGGTCGGGGTGGTATGTGACCTCAAATGTTCATTTACACTGTTCGGGGGATAGGTACCCCATATGTTTTAGTTCTTTTGGGTCTAATGGAGGTCACCAAACTCTACCCTTTGTTCTTTTTGTTACCAGCATATAGCAATGGGAGTAATTAATTGACCCTTTCCTGGGGTCATCCAGAAATATTCATCCCAGACTTGGTAGAATTGTTCAACATACGTAGAGGCCTGTCCTCCCTTGTGGGTTAGGGAGCTTTTCCCCTTTTTTTCTTTAAATATGAGGTATAGGCTTTTGTTACTCCTATGAAACTGGTGTTTACATCAAATGTAACCCCATGACCTGAGTCTGTTGACTGTAGGTCTGGCTTACATCAAGAGAGCAGGGAGAGATTATGATTGACAAGAGAAAAGAAAGTCTCTTTTTGTTGTCCCAGAAAAGAGCAGAGTGGTTTAAAATCTCCTTGGTGGAGCAGTGACACCCACCAAGAAAGTCCATCCATCACAGACAGAGGCATAGCCCCACATACCCAGCAGTCAGAGGTGTTGTGGAAGTCCACTTAGGAATGTGCCTTTGAGATGAAAACATTGTCCTGAGTTGAAATGGAAGTTAAATTCAAAATCAAGTTGATGAGGCCAAGCAGCAGGAGTTGATTATGTGGCTTCATCCTGAAGGTGCTTATCTGGGATCTTCTTTTCCTTCTTCTTCTTAAGGCTGATCTTAGCCTCTCAAGGGTCAGTGGGATCCCTCTGCACAGTCCACTCAGCGTTTTCTGGCTCTGTGTGGTATGTTCTCTTCATCCTCATGTGGCGGGTCCAGGGAGTGACACCTGCAACTTTAACTGCTGTAGGGGTGGTTAGAACAACAGTATATGAACTTTTCCAATGTGGGGCCAAGGAGTTGTGTTTCCAGTCCTTGACCAACACCTGTCCCTGGGCACAAATTCATGAATCTGTTCCCCAAGGGGGAACCACACCCTTTCTTGTACAAACTTAGTTACCTGATTTATTACCTTACCCAGTTGTTCCATCTGCTGTGAAATCTCATCTCCCCTTACCTGAGGCAGATTTATTGACATCTGTTTTATTATGGGAGGGGGCCTCCCATACATAATTTCGTATGGAGAATAGCCATGGGACGGTGGGGTCATCCTGAGTCTGAGCAGAGCCGTTGGAAACAAGCCCACCCAGGAGCACTCAGTCTCTAAGATCCACTTGGAGAGTGTCTCTAAGTGTCTGGTTGGTTCCTTCCACCATCTCAGAACTCTGGGGCTTATATGCTGGATGTAATTTCCACTTGCTGTTTAAAGTTTTCCTTACTTGTTATACTAAACCAGCCATGAAAGCCTGGCCATTGTCCGATCCAATGCTGGTAGGAAATCCAAATCTGGGAACTATCTCCCTAAGCAGGCACCAGGCTACTTTTGATGTTCTTTCAGTCCGGGTAGGAAAAGCTTCTATCCATCCCTAGAACATACCTACTATGTCCAGCAGGTAATGGTAGTGTCGGTGAGGTTTCATTTCAGTGAAGTCCACTTCCAGGTGTTCAAAGGGCAGCGTGCCTTTTAGCTGAATCCCTGGAGGTTTCTGTCTGTGCTGAGAGGCTACATTGACCTGTGAGCAGGCAGTGCAGTTCTGAGATTTTGTCCTGCATAGGGAAGAGAGGCGGGGAACCAAGAAATATTTTCAAATGAGCTCTTCCAATTTATCATGGCCTAGATGGGTCACTTGGTGTGTTTGGCTTACCAGAGTGGGTGCCAGCTCCTCCGGTACCAATAATTTGCCACTTTGCAATTCCCACCATCCCTTTAAAAGTCTTGATGGCCCCTTCCACTTTGGCTAGTTGGTTTTGGGCTTCAGTGTATTTTGGGAAGTCCAGCATTAGCTCAGGTAGCTCTGCCAATATGAGAGCTTTAATAGGAGCTTCATTTGTCACCCCGAAGCCCTCGGCTGCTTGTTTAGTGGTCTTATCTGCCAGTCTGTTCCCTGAGCCGGGGGGGGTATCCTCTTTTTGAGGTCCTCAGCGGTGTTTGACTGCAACCCTTTCTGGTTTCCAGGCAGCATCTAATAGGGTCTTAATTTCTTCCTTATTTTTATTATCTTTTTCACTAGCTGTCAAAAGGCCTCTCTCCTTATACAGAGCCCTGTAGTATGGCAAAAACATACCTGGAGTCTGTGTAAATGTTTGCCTTCTTACCTTTTGAGAGGTGGAGGGCCTGGATTAGAGTATATAGTTTGGCCTGTTGGGCGGACCAGTGTGAGGGCAGAGAGCTAGCCTCAACGATGGTTTCTTCCATGACTACTGCATATCCCCACAGTCATTGTCCTCGTTTCACAAGGCTGGTGCCATTGGTGTACAGGACCAAATCTGGGTCCAGGATTGACTGGTCTCTCAAGTCAGGTCTGCTGCCATATTTCCTTGCAATCATGTGAGGGCCCACCTTCTCCCACAGGAAAGACAGTGGCCAGATTCAGAGCCTGACAAGGCTCAGTAGTAACATGGGGGTTCTCACATAACAGTCCCTGGTATTGAGTAACCTGGGATGTTGACACCCATTTATGGGGGTCCCCTCGCAGGAGAGTGTTGACCTCATGAGGGACTTTTATGAACAAATCTTGGCCCAAAGTCAGTTTGGTTGCCTCCTGGGCCAGGAAGGCAATTGTAGCAACTGCCCGTAAGCATCCCAGCCACCCAGCAGCAACATTGTCCAGCGGTTTCGGGAGATAAGCCACGGGTCTGTCCCATGTCCCCATCATCTAGGACAACACTCCCATAGCCACCTTGTCCTTTTGAGTCACATGAAGAGTAAACGGCTTAGCAAGATCTGGCGGGCCCAAGGCAGATGCTGACGTAATTGTACTGGGTTTGAGTTCTGTTACCAGTGGGACTTGTTTTGCAAGCCTGGCGGGGGGGGGGGTTGTTTTCCTCCCAGACCTCAGGGAATTGTTGAGATGGGACACCTCCTTGGGGAGGGCAGATTATGAGCACACAAAGACCAAGTTTCTTCTCCTAAAAATCCCCTGGCAATTGCTTTGTAATAATTTTCCCCAAGACAGTGTGGACACCACCTCCTAAATGACCTTCACAAATTTCCTTCCTAAGCCCTAACATGCTCGTCAACCTGTGTACCAAGCAATCGCCGCCACCTGCCTATTCCAGGCTCCTGTGGGTCTGTGCCCCTTGTAATCGCCCCCCAGGGGGGGTGATCAGGCCCCCTTTTCCACCCTACCGGGTGGGTTCCTCCGCACCTGAGTGCTCAGTTCCCCTGCTGTGGTTCACTATCTGCTAACGTGAAAGGTCCAGGCATTGAGAAGCAGAATCCTTCCAGAAAGGCAAGGCGCCTTCCCCACTCTGGAAGATTCAGGCTGCAAGGCCTTGGAGTAGTCCCAAATGGGACTTGTCTCCTCAAAGTGAGGAGTTTCCTGGCCAATGCACCAAATGTTGTAGCCATGTGTTCTGGGAAACAAACTCACTCAGAAGGACAATTCAGATAGTGGAGTGCAGTTTATTACACTGGCGGGCCCAAGGCAGAGTCTCCTCTTAGCCAAGGACCCCAAACAGTTTTTGTGAAAACCTTATATACCCTAAGTGTATGTGCTCAAACCCACCTCCCCAAATTCTCTGAAACTAGTCTGAACAAAGGAAAAGAAAGATACAATCAAAGTTAACCCGTGATTCGTATGCCTTAGCCTAGCTAGTTAACAGTGAACAGTTATCAATAGGCCTGTGGTCATACCCCAATAAGCATAATAGAATTTATGATTCTATTCAGTTACACAGATAATTAGGGTATTCTTTTAGGCAATGGAGAGTCTAGGTACAAGCCCTGAGGCTCTTCCATCTGAGGGTTTTGGTTTTCCAGTTGGTATGTTATTTCCACAGATACTGGGCGTATAGCTGAAAGTCCACATCCCAGCCCAAGATGAAGTCCTGCTTTCAAGGTGGAGCCTGTTCTGTCTGTTCCCCCCTTCACCACTAATACTCTATATAAGTTATTGCTCTTTGACTCAAATGTTTGACAAGTTATTAGCAAAACGGTTAGATTAGCACAAAGCCCCCATCAGATCTACATTAACACCTCCAGCCGCTGGCCCGTCATTTAGTAGGCATCTGCTTCCCTCTACACCGTGAGTGGTAGTCAGTACCTCAGACCACAAATGGGCAGAATGACCCAAAGTTTTGGTCCACTGGGATACTGCCTACTCCTTGTGATGATTTCAGATGTAACTTAATGACTCTTTGCCTTGGTAGGAGCTCAAGAAATCTTGGTTCCCTCTCTAACTTAGTGGGTTTTGCTGGTGATGCCCTCAGCATGTTCTGCTGAGCAGGGCATCTTCTGTGGCCATAATCACCTCTGGCATAATCAGTTATCTGATGATGTCCTAAGACATTTTAAACCATATTTTACCAAAAGCCCAACCTCTGTTCCCACAGGAATCTATTTTGTGTTAGTTTTCTATTGCCTATAGAAAAGGACATCTCAGTCTTTCTAAAAGGATTGTTTGCAAACAAGAGACATATAAGGCAACATGTCAACAAGGTGACCTGATGACTGGTGCTCCTTGCAGAACCAGATGGAAGATTCAGTTGATTCAGTTGTCCCTTTAAGGCAGGATCTATCCAGGACACAGCTAACAATGAGAAGTCATCAGAGGATTTATAACGGGTTTAAGAACAAAACCAAGAAAGGGGTTGTTATGCAACATCCCCCATTTGATTGTCAGAGGACAGATGCTCCATTAACAGAGGAATTTCCACTGACATTTCCAGGGACTCAAAAAATAATTGCCACTTGAATGTTTCTTTCAGGCTTTCAAAGAAGTGTTGGAATGACCTGAGGCTGTATTGCATTCATGTCATTAGTCAAAGTTGCCTTGTCAGTATAGCTTTTATTATTAGTTTATATTCAAACAGATGTCCTTGTGTATTTTTCTAATGAAGAAAGGAGCCATATTATGATGACCATTCTTAAAAGACTAATATAAAATATATTCATTCATTTTTTTCAATCACTTGCAGTCAGTTCTTGTCTGCCCGCCATGTTGGATGCTATGCTAGGCACCAAGATGAAAAGGTGACCACTCTCTACCTTCCAGAAGCACATAGTCTAGTGGAGGAGAGAGCTGAATACAGTCACAGGTGGAAGTGGGGCAGTTACTGAAGAAGCAGGAAGAGAATAAGGAGGAGATTTACAGAGGAAATGGCATGCACAAACTTATAGTGATTCTCATTTCCCTAATATTTTGGGCAATTGCAAATAGTCTGATGGGCAGAACATACAAAGAAGTAGAAAGTGACAGTAAGTATGGCTAAAAAGGTAGGTTGGGGTCAGATGGTAAAGGGCTTTGAATACTGCACTAAGTGGTTTGATCTGTGCTTTGGGGGAGCCACAGTTAGTAGCAGATTTGGGGGGGGGTCTCTTGATTCAGAGGCGTGGTTTTCTCTGCTGGATTGCACTTATGCCTCCAAACACTAGTGGCCACCACACTGTATTTGACTAATGATCACCCAGTGGAAAGGGTCTCCCTGGTGACTCAGATAGTAAAGAATTTGCCTGCATTGCAGGAGGCCCAAGTTCAATCTCTGAGTCAGGAAGATCCCCTGAAGAAGGGAAAGGCTACCCATTCCAGTATTCTTGCCTGGAGAATCCCACAAACAGAGGAGCCTGGCAGGCTACAATCCATGGGGTCTCAAAGAGTTGGACACAACTGAATGACTCACTCACTTCACCTAATGGAAATATATAAATTACCTATTATAAGCAGCAGGTGACTACTCTTACTATTATCTCCATCTTACTGATTAGGAAGCTAAAGCATAAAGAAGTTATGTAATGTGTCCAAGGTCACACAGTCAGTTAGGTGATCCCAGACAGTCTGACTACAGAGTCTGTAGTTTTAATCATACTTTATCTTCTCTTGATCTAGAGATCTTTATGCATTTATCTGTGTTCTGCTAACACTTGCGTTGACAAATAAAGGCAGCCTTCTATATCAGTTTTGATAATTGGTCAATTTTAACTGAAAAGATTAATGTATGTAATAATACAGGTCTCAGGGTCAAAGAATGAAAGATAATCCCTAATCATGACTCCAGATATATTTTCCTTTACCCTTTTGTGGCTATAGGAAACCAGATATGTGGAACTGGGCATCTTTGTCCTGTTAAGGGCACAGAAGTACTGGAAAGCTCTCAAGGGAATATTAACAGATTTGATGAGACCTCTGAGATGCTACAAACACTGCAATTGTATTTACTACCCAAGACACTGAAAGGTAAAAGCTAAAAATCAAATAGGAATATCATGTGCATGATAAATAATGGTTGTTTGGTTTTAAGAATAAAAAAGACATTGGGCTATAAGCTGAAGTCAAAACCGGACAGACAGGTCCTGCAAGTGCTTCTCTTTGTGAGTTGATATTAATAACATCCAAACAGGCCTTAGGGCTGTCTTCTTACTTTGCCCTTACCAAAAAAGTAGGATATCATTTTCCTTGGAAGCCCAAGTGTTAAATATACCCTTACAACATGACTCAAATTTTGTCATTTTTACAAATCAGCTACTGTGTTTCGAATTTCTCCAGCTTCTCAATACCTTACTAGGAATCAGTATTTGCTGGAAATTCAACATCAAAGATTTATTGTGTGGGAGAAGGTAGAGTTGCTTTAGAGTTAGAACTAGAACAATGGTAATTGTTACAGCAGGACATATCTAGCATTATAAAGGAAAGCTTTCCAGTTAACTAGGACTGTGATACACTGCATCTCCTATGTGCAGTATTCACTTCCTTTTCCCCTGAAATGTTTTAGCAGACACTGAATAACTATCGAAGTTTGGTGCTTGGGAAGAGTAAGAGCATGATGTCTGAGGCCGTATAAGACAGGTCTTAGAAGGTTTCTATAGCTTGAAACTGTGAAATAATCTACAAGCACTGGCCTGTACCAAGACCTCAGTATTCTGTTTTATCATGCTCACCCATCCTACATGGAAAATGATATTTAGCCCACTTTTTGGAGAGTTGTCATCTTCATGTTCATTTTTATATATCCAACATTTTCATATACTTTTAATTATATGTAGATATAGGTATATCTATATCTATAGCCATGAAATCAAAAGACGTTTGCTCCTTGACAGAAAAGCTATGACAAACCTAGGCAGCAGATTTAAAAGCAGAGACATTATTTTGCCAACAAAGTTTCGTCTAGTCAAAGCTATGGTTTTTCTAGTAGTCATCTATGGATATGAGAGTTGGACCATAAAGACTGAGTGCTGAAGAATTGATGCTTTCAAACTGTGGTGCTGGAGAAGACTCTTGAGAGTCACTTGAACAGCAAGGAGATCAAACCAGTCCATCCTAAAGGAAATCAACCCTAAATATTCATTGGATGGACTGATACTGAAGCTGAAGCTCCAACGCTTTTGGCCTCCTGATGCGAAGAACCAACTTATTTGGAAAAGACCCTGATGCTGGGAACGATCAAGGGCAGGAGGAAAAGGGGACGACAGAGGATGAGGTGTTTAGAAGGCATCACCAACTCATTGGATGTGAGTTTGGGCAAACTGCAGGAGATAGTTAAGGACAGGGAAACTTGGCGTGCTACAGTCCAACACAGCTAATATTTAAAAAGCTCAGGGTAGACTGAGTTGGTTTACAAGGACTTTCCCAATCTCTTGGGTCAGAGCAAAAGGAGACACACAGTTTACATTTGGTGAAGCTGCTGCAAGTCAAAGTGTCCTGATAGCAAGACAAATCTGATACTACTGATATTACCATGAGAGAAGTAACAAAATAAATGTGAATAGGTGACTAAACCAAATTTCCCTCCATAAATCAATTCTTGTCTCAGTCAGATGATATATTTATCAGAGGCATTTGCCAAACTGGATCCAGTGCTTGTTGCCTTAGGGAAGCTGAATAAAGCCCAGATAACCGCTTGATGGAAAAGAGTTTGTTTTCTTTTCGCGATGTTCAAAAATAGTGATAATGATTTGCCTCATCCTGCTGGAGAGTCAAAATGAAAAACAAAATATGAAGTCGTCTACTTGGAAATGAACTCAAATGAAGAATCAGTTTCTTTTTGCTTTGGCTTTTCTTGTACAAGAAATATCACTCAAGGATTGGCTACATATTTGGGGGGGGGGGGGTGTCACAGTTTTACAAGAGAATGGGCCATGTTCTCCCAAAAAGAGAATTGAATGTCTTCTTAAAACTTCCAGAGTTTCCAGGCATCTTGATAGAAACTAAATCAAGTAAGCCCACTCCCTAGGGCCTTTCTGTGTTCTAAGCAGTCTTATCTCTTGCCATAAAGATTCATTTGTAATACTTGTCAGTCATTCTCCAGTTATTTTTAATAACTTAGGCAAGCATACATCAGTGCCAGCTGCCCTTCCCTTTAACTGCTGAGGTGACCCCCTCAAAATTAGCCTGTGCCAACTCTGCTGAAAATTCTGCCTTTTTTTTTGCTTCAGGTAATTATCACTTCTTCTCTTTCACCTTACTCCATTGTTCCAAACCAATGCTTGATGTACTTTGCCACTCTAATTATAGATTTTCAAGGTGGTACCAGGAGAGTGAATGATCGAACTCAACATCTTTTGTTTTATGCCACTTTCTTGAATCACAGAAGATGGATCCAAGTTCTTAGCTACTCTTCAGCAACATATTTCTTTGTTAAAATATGGAGAAGAAGTAGAGAAGGTTTGCAGAAGTTGAATTTTTTCTTACTGCTACACACAGCCTTTCCTTTGCAGAGTTCTTCTGAAGATTGTATTGCTATTTTTCATTCCATTCCCACAGCGACTCCAGGAGGTATATATTAATAGCTTCATTTTTCAGAAATGAAGATACCAAGCCCCAACAGTAAATGGCATGTCCATGATCACGTGACTGAGAAGCAGGCAGGCCAGGACTCAGACCCTGGTCTCATGACACATGCCATGTCCTGTGCGCTGTCTTCTACTACACGCTGCCTTTGTCGTTCTGGGAAGGGAATCAAAGCCTCGAACAAGAATAATAGTAAAATTAATAACTGAATTTTTAGCATTTGCTCTGTGCTAGATAGGGTTTCCCAGGTAATGCAATGGTAAAGAATCTGCCTGCTAATGCAGGAGACACAGGTTCTATCCCTGGGTCAGGAATATCTCCTAGAGGAGGAAATGACATCACCAACTTAATGGATATGAGTTTGAGCAGGCTCTGGGAGATAGTGAAGGACCGGGAAGCCTGGCATGCTGCAGTCTGTGGGGTTGCAAAGAGTTGGACAGGAGTGAGCGACTGAACCACAGCAACAACTCCAGTATTCTTGCCTGGGAAATCTCATGGACAGAGGAGCCTGGCGGGCTACAGTCCATGGGATCAAAAAGAGTTGGATAAAACTGAGCAACTGAGCATGCATGTGTGTTAGATGTTGCACTAACTGCTTCATATGCCTTATTGCTTCTACTCTTCATAATTTTTGAGGCTATCATTTATCCCCACTGAAAGGAGAAACTGGGTTTCAGAGAACATAAGTTATTTGCATAAAGATACAGATTGGTAGAGACTGAATCTATCTCTAGATTTGGGTGTTGAACTGTGGAATTAACTAGTACCATATAGCTAAAATCTGAGAGAAAGAGCAGGGTCTTGTGAAGGATAAGGATGTGAATTTGAGTTCTAACTCTACGTCTGTTTGCAGTATGATCCTGGGAGATTCTGTTAATCCTTTGGACTCTTGGCTTGTTATTATAAAATGAGGCTGGTCCTGAAACCACACTCCTTCCTGGCTGGGACTCAAATGCAGCCAAAACTCAGACTCAATTTTGAATCCACAGGCTAGGACTTGAACCCATCCACACTGCTTACCTGTTACTGAACCTTGGGTTCTTTTGTCTCTTTGCAGAAAGAATTCAGGCGAGGCAAAGTGGCAAGCAAAGAGTGAGTTTGTTAGCTTGGGACGCTTGTGAGAGATATAAGCTGGCTGGCAGGGTGATGGGGAAGGGAGAAGACCACCTTCTTCCTCATTTTTGGGCAGATGTCAAGGCTTACATCATTAGTCTCTCCTTAGCCCTATATCATTTAACTGAAACAGTTATGGTGCTATTTAAATCATATGTGTATCAGCAAAAGTGTGGTAATATGTACTAAAATGTGGTAATTTATCTTGGAACTATTACCCCTTTTGGGATTTGGGAATAATGTCCCCTTTTACCTAGTTTCTTTCCCCTTTCACCTTTTTTTCTTTTTTCTTTTCTTTTTTTTTTTTTTTGGCGTTTTATCAAGGCATTTGTTTTTCTTATGTAAATTCAGTCCTGGTTTTCCCACATTTAGTTATGACAATAGATATATTTATGGAAATGTTGATGCCTTGAAGTATAAATTTGGAATTTATGGGGATAAGGCAGCTGCAAAATGTAGTGGGAATTGAAATACACAAATTCTTATTTCTTTCTTGGCTACATGCAGAAATGCTACTCTTCAAGGACCGAATTAACACTCTGAATTCCTGTAACAAGAGTCAGACCCCATACTTACTGTCTTATGTATTAACTATCAGGTTTTGTGGCTTGAGTATGTCTGGTGCTTGAATGCACCCCATCTTCCTTCAAGGTAGTATAGATTGTTGCTTGGTTACTGGATTCTTTCTGAGTGATCATTAACATGAAACAGTCTCCCAAACTCCCTTAAAATTCGCTTGCTGTCCTAAATCCCTTACTGGGATTTCTAAATGGACTATTTGATTATCTTACTCTATCCCTATCAGTATTATTTGACCTAATGTATCACATAGGAGGCTCCATCAGGTCAGACATGCTCAGGGTCTGACTAAAGAGAATGGTACAAAGGCAAAGCATCAGTCTTTGTGTTAGAATGGAAACTACCACCCTAATATCTTAACAACTGATGGCAATGCCCAGAAAATCTGGGCTCTTCCTTCAGTCCCATATTCTCTCCGTAGCTGCCAGACCAGTTTGGTTATTTAAAACAAACAAACAAGTTTTGTTCATATAGAATGTGTCCATAAGAGTAACTCCCTTTCCTTATAGTATAAAAGCTCATTAAGTGAAATTTAGCTGCCATTTACAAAGAGTATGTTTTTGAGCACCCTCTCATTGGCTGCTGGGAAAAGCAACTGTTAATAAACTAAGTGGGTAGAATCACTGCCCTGAGAGATTTTATTTTCTGAGAATGACCTGCAGCCTCCTCTGCCCTAGAGTAAACAGGACTTTCAGAGGGAAGGTCCTGGGGCAACTTGTGGCTAAGACAGAATTGATTTGTTCTTGTGTTTAGGGTCATTGACTCTCATGAGAGCTACCACTTACCAAGTGCTTCCAGTTGGACACATGCCCTAAACATATTATTTCTGAACCTCACCATAGCCACAGGAAGTTCTCTTACTCCCATTTTTTAGAGGAGAAGACTCTTCGGAAATTGCTCAGAACCTCAGAGCTTGTCAGTTCCCCACCAGTCTTCCTCCTGTGTCTTCCTTTCTATATCACCTAAACAAACAGTCATCCTCAAAGTTCCCTCCTTTCCTCATCCAATCCTACCATTCCTCTCTTTCTGATCTACTCAGGGCTTGGAGGCGCATGCTGGCAGGAAAGAAAGTCTGCATTTTCTAAAATCATACTCACAATTTGAGCGGGGTCTGGACTATGACCAACTCCTGCTTTGTTGTTGTTGACAGTTTATCAAAGTCTTTGCTTTACTTATGTGCATTCAGTCCTGGATTTCTCATGTTTAGTTACGATAGATAGATTCTTTTGGAAATTTTGCTGCCTTAGAGAACAAATTTGGAATTTATGGAGGATACGGCAGCTGCAAAATATAGTGGGAATTGAAAATACACAAAATCATAATTTTCAGTCTCATTTATAGGTTTATACTCACCTGATTTTAGAACATCAAGATAGGTTACATGCGTTGCTCATGTAAATAGCCAGATTTTATTTAGAGAAAGATAAAGGTAAAATGTAAAGAGGGAGAACATATCTTAAATGAGGGTTTTTTTTCAATTTTTGAAAAAAAGATTTTAGAAAGCTTTTTTATTATTTCCTGAAATTTCATCTCCTTTAAGGGTAGATTTATAGCTATAAAAAAATGACACCATGAAAACCTTTCTATCATAATCCTAATCACAGGAGATTATTGGGGATTATTATTTGTCCTCACCATTTGGTACTACAAAATAGATCACAGCTCTTCCTTTCAGAAAGTGACATTTTTCAACCAGCTACTGCTGTGTCTCACCATCATAACCACTTTCATATCTTGCATATCTTAAATTGAAAAGGTCCACAAATGACACAGCCTGGCTTAGGGGGAGGAAAGAGGATCTGCATCAAATTCTGAACCTTGGCTGATTGTATGTTTCTCCTGTAGAATTTCTTTACACTGAAGAAAAAGCTCATTGACCTGTGAATTGTATGAACCTTCTGAACATTTTAGTGAAGTTGGGAGGCTTACGGTCACATTTCTGTACATTTTCTCTTACTTTTCCTGCTTCTGAGTAAAAGAAACTCTATTCCTATGCTGGAACTTTCTGCTAATGGACGCCAGTTTCTCTGCAGCCAGCTCTGGAGAGGACTAGAATCCTAGTCTGGAGGGAACAACCAAGGCATGGGCAGACAACACATACTCAGTTCATTTGAACTTTGCTGCTGTTAATGTGATGGTGATTGTGATTTAGGAGCAAAGACTTCAAGGGGGACAGATCATCTGGCTGCAGGGATGGTTTCAGGCTTCTTGGCATAAGCTAATCACCTCGCTAACAGGTTACCTATAGAGTGTCTACAGTTCACTGAGGACACCACAGTCAGAGCTCATTTGTTGTTGTTTAGTTGTGAAATCATGTCTGATTCTTTGTGACCCTCTAGACAGTAGCCTGCCAGGCTTCTCTGTCCATGGGATTTTTCAGGCAAGTATACTGGAGTAGATTGCCATTTCCTCCTCCAGGGGATCTTCCCAACCCAGGGACCGAACCCACGTCTCCTGCATCTCCTGAATTGGCAGGCAGATTCTTTACCACTGAGCTACCTGGGAATCTGTTGACCCATTTTATAATCTAAACCAGGTATGCATTACATAATATCCAGTGGCAAAGAAGGGACAAGGAGGAAGGGGAGAAAAAGGACCATGTGGTAGAATTTAGGAATAAAAACAAAGCAGGCACCCAAAGGATTTTCTTTTCAGCAGTCAAAATATTTTCCTGTTTAGAGAATGAGTGTCTCCTACTTAACTACAAATAACAAAAAATAAAATTTAATAAGATTAAAAAGCTAGCAGGGGCAAGGGAATCAGAATCAGGGACTCAGGCTCTTATCTTGAGAAAGGAAAGAGGCAAAGAGAAGAAGTTGAAAATGTCAGTGTTTGACGAAATAAAAACAGACTTCGATAAGCATTCCTCAGAAACATGCCTTTTGTCTGATGCCAAAAACTTTTTAAAGGTTATCAGCTTTGCATCTCCCTATAGCCTGGAGGAATACTCCATAAAGTCCAGGGCATGGTATAATAGTGTTCTGTTTGTTTATTCTGGCAGGTATGAGACAACTTTACTAAGTGATACCCTGATAGGACCTGGGGCCAGCACCCTTTGAGCAGAAAAATGTAGTCTTTCTCTTGGACAATGTTTTCTTAACCTTCCTGCTCTCAGAGGGGCCTTGAAATGTCCACAGCAGGAGTGTAAAATTTGTCAGCATCCTTGGTCAGTTCTTGAAGTAGAGCTGAGCTACCTAAAATACTGCTCTGTCACTGGGGGATCCGGGCGGAGAGTGAAGATTGTTGAAAGAAGGATTGAAGGGCTGGCTAGAGAAGTGGGCCCAACGTCATCTACAGTGCAGCACCCTGGACTCTGTTCCACCATCATCGAGGCAGGTCTCTGAAGCTGGTTTTCCCTCTCACCAGGGCAGGCAGCGTTCCTTTGGTTCTCCAGCCTCTGTCCTCATGCCCTGGCCTGCCCAAGAAGCATCCGCATGGCCAGATGCAGGTATCAGTCGGCAAACCCAAGTGGGAAGGGAACCCTGAATCTTCCCTTCAGGGGGCTTTGCTCCAGTTCACAATTGGGCTAAGGCTCTGATCAGCACTCGCTCATGACAGAGGCTTCCCGAAGCAGGTGGATCTCTGCCACTGGCCCAGGAGACCCAGAGATGGTGCCAGTTTAGTTGACTGGCTTACCATCAGCCTCCACCCACACTTAGACCCCATAGGTCCATCTCTCCAGCCTCAGAGACTGAAGGGCGTGATGAAGGGCCGAGTGGTTGTGGTCACAAGTGACAGAAGAAGCCAAGCTGCTGAGCCATGGCACCTGTGCAGGCTCAGCAAGGGCAGAAGAATTGGGCAGAGTCATAATCATTCACCAGGGCCCTAGTCATTCACCTGAGTCAGTTGCTTCCAGTTCGGAGCCATGAGGGAACCCTTCCAGGGGGGACCAGGGGGAAGCCCAGCAGTTGATTGACCTGGGGACACGGCCAGAAGGGGAGGAGTTGGCCCTGTGGCTGATTGAGTTCAAAGCAAGAAATAAGAAAACTAAAAATGACTGTAGCTTCAAAAACACTCCCATTGAGCCTGTGAATCCCACCAGGTCCTATAGCAAAACTCACGAGTAGAACAAGCCTCACCCTCTTCCTTTCCCTCTTGTGACATTTTCTTTCTCATCATGGCTGAAGTTCTTCAGATGCATCCATCTTGGACAAAGAAAAAAAAACAAAAAACATTGAGGTCAGAGGAAGGTGGTTACCAAGGACTTAAACACCCAATCCTTGGACTCCATGACCTATTCTTGACAGGTAGTCTGTTAGTCTTTTTGCAAACATGCTCAGGGCAGGTGTTCCCTAGCCTTGTCTAGCTCCACCACCACCCCCCAGTGTGGGGGGGCTGCTCACCTTGCTGACTTCCCCTGGTGGGAGGAAGAGATAGGGTATGAGAAATGAGGATATGAGGAGGTATTCTTCTCCAGGGCAGCAGTGGGTGGGGGCGGGGGGGGTGGGTTGGGCACAGTCTTTGGAGAATCCCTTCAAGGGTCTCAGTTGGCCTTAGACATCCCAAAATGTGTTTGTCCTCTTTGTCTATGCGTGTTAAGTTTCTGGGCAGGCAGACAGTATGTGAAAGAGAACCTTTAAGAAAGTCAAACTATTCTCTCATTCCCTTTGTTTTTTCTCCATTGAGTTTCCTGTCTTCACTTCCTGCCCTTTCATCATCCTGCCACACTCTTGTTACCTCCCAGGATACGTATAGGCTTTTTACTGCCTGTAGGATTGAGCCCAAACTCCTCAACATGGCCTTCTCTGGGGTGTAGGCTCAGTATGAGACCGCTGAATGTGGTATGAGAATGAGCCATTCTTTTGCCTTTGTTTCACAGGAGTTGATGAACTGCTTTTTCTGGAAACTTGAGGATTAGTATTTTCTTTCAAAATCAACTTTGACTTTTTACTTAGAACCTGTTAAAGACTGAGGTCCTCTCTCGCACTCCCCACCCCCATCTAAACTCAATAGAAACACATAAGCAAGCCTTCCCCTGACCCCATGCTCTTGACCTTTGGAACCTGCAGAGACAACGTGTGCCTTCATGTTTTTCAGCAAGAGATTGTCTTGCCTGCCCTGTCCCCATAATTGAACAATGATTAACAACCCTGCGTACTTTAATACACAGATAAATTATTAACAGTGGGCTGTGCCTTTTCCCAGGTTGTAAAAAGGTGATTGGTTAGAGTCCCAACGTTCTCTTTGTTGGGGAAGGAAATGTAGAGGGAATGTCATCTGAGGCCACTGGCCTCTGAGATACAAAATAAAGATGCGACAGGCTCCAGCCCAGAGTGGGAGCCAGGTGACAGACGACAGGAAGGCCACAGGTGAGAGATTTTCAGCTCTCTTTGTCAGTTTTGAGTCTTCTCTTTCATCTTTCTCTTCTGCATTTGTGAATGGGCGGGAGGCATGCAGTAGGATTAGGGTGTCAATGACTGCACACAGTTCTTAGGGAAGAGTCCTTGTTTTGAGGAGAGACGAGCAAGAAAGTGGCAAATGAATATAAAGACCAACATGAAGGCCCCCTCTAGACCCTGGCTGTTCCAGGGAGAGAGTGTGGACTGGCGTGGGGGCAAAGATCGAAAGGACAGCATGAGGGTACATCTGCTTGGTCACTTGAGAGATCAGGCCTGGGAATGTGGGAAGGGGGAGTAAAAGATGATGAAGTCAGGATGCATCACATTGGTGGCAAGTTGGAAACATCTGCAGACCGCTGGGGGGCAGAGGGAGGCCAGGCAGTGAACTGTGAAGACCCAGTGGAGCCCATACAAGTGAATCAAGAGAAATCTGGGTGATATGGGCTGAAGTTTTTGGATTTTACTTGTTTTTAACAGACTTCATTTTTAGATCAATCTTAGGTTTACATAAAAAAATTGCACAGAAAATACAGTGAATTCTCACATCCCTCCTTCCTTGACACATGGATTCCTCTGTTATTAACATCTTGCATTCAGTTCAGTTCAGTTCAGTTCAGTCGCTCAGTCGTGTCCGACTCTTTGCAACCCCATGAATCGCAGCACACCAGGCCTCCATGTCCATCACCAACTCCTGGAGTTTATTCAAACTCATGTCCATCGAGTGGGTGAGGCCATCCAGCCATCTCATCCTCTGTCTCCCCTTCTCCTCCTGCCCCCAGTCCCTCCCAGCATCAGGATCTTTTCCATGGAGCCAACTCTTCGCACAAGGTGGCCAAAATGCTGGAGTTTCAGCTTCAGCATCAGTCCTTCCAATGAACACCCAGAACTGATCTCCTGTAGGATGGACTGGTTGGATCTCCTTGCAGTTCAAGGGATTCTCAAGAGTCTTCTCCAATACCACAGTTCAAAAGTCTTGCATTAGTATGGTGCAATTATTACAGTGATGAACCAACATGGATACATGAGTATTAACTAAAGTCCATAGTTTACAGTAGGGTTCATTCACTCTTTGTATTGCGCAGGTCCATGGTTTTGACAAATGCATAATGTCATGTATCCCCCGATACAATGTCATAGAGAATAGTTTCACTGCCCTAAAAATCCCCTGTGCTTCACCACGTCATCCCCACTCCTTTCCCCAAAGCCCCTGGCAACCAGTGACCTTTTTTACTCTCTCTATAGTTCTGCGTTTCCACATAGAATTTCATCATATAGTTGGAACTCTACAGGCTGTAGTGTTTTCAGACTGGCTTCTTTCACCTAGTTTATATGCCACATGTCTTTTATTTCCTGCATGTCTTTTCATAGCGCAGTAGCTCATTTCTTGTTGTTGTTGTTCAATTGCTAAATTGTTTCTGACTCTTTGCGACTCCATGGACTGCAGTCCACCAGGCTCCTCTGTCCATGGAATTCTCCAGGCAAGAATCCTGGAGTGGGTTGCCATTTCCTTCTCCAGGGGATCTTCCCAACACAAGGATTGAACACACATTTCTTCCATTGGCAGGCAGATTCTTTACTGCTGAGCCACCAGGGAAGCATTTTTACTTAGTGCTGAGTAATCTCACATTGTATGGATATACCACAGGACTTTTGTTCATTTGGGGAGATAAAAGGCAGAAACAATGGAAAGGGTGGATGGCAAGAAAGCAGCGAGGTCCATGGGATGTCATAGAAGGAAGAAGGAGGAAGGTTTGAAGTGGGAAAATAAACATTAGTGCAGAAATCTAAGGTAGGTAGGTAAGAGATCTAGGTAAC
Source organism: Muntiacus reevesi (assembly GCF_963930625.1). Classification (NCBI taxonomy): domain Eukaryota; kingdom Metazoa; phylum Chordata; class Mammalia; order Artiodactyla; family Cervidae; genus Muntiacus; species Muntiacus reevesi. Next base: position 30,678,249 of record NC_089262.1, on the reverse strand, counting down.
CTACCTAAGGTAGGTTCTTGAGACCAATGCTCGGTAGGAGAAGCCAGCTCCCCACTGACCCCCACTAGGCCTTTCCTGTTCTTATAGACAGAAAGTTCATGAAGGAGGGAACAATGACCACATCATCCATCAGCCCAATACAGTGCAGACATCCAATAAATATTTGTTGAACCCTTTCAACCTTCCAAGACCTTTCCTAAAGAGCAAATTTGCCCAGACACTAGGAGATCTGAAGCTCCTGAGGTCATCTCAGGCAGGTCTTCACTGCTCACTCTGCTGAGCCTTTTTTTTTTTTAATTGCAGTGGGGCAAAACTTGCCTGGGATGTTCCCCTCCTCAACCAAGAACCCACCTCTCTTGTGAGATGTTCCATGTACAGAGCCAGAGGCAAGTTGTAGTTCCATGTACAGAACCAGGAAAAGCAAGGGAGCTTCAAGCTAACCTCACATCCCAGGTTAAAAAAGGGCACTCTCACCAAGGGATCAGAATCCAACTTTCCAAGCATTCATTTTTCAGCCCAATCACAATGCAGCAGAATTAGCCCAAATAATCACTATGGAAACAGGAAGAGCAAGCAGGGGATTCAGGTGCTCGGAAACAGCTGCAAGAGGAGATGAGCCAAACCCTCCAGATGTTCATATTTGAGGGGAGAGAAGGTCCGTGCCACACAGTAGCAGCCCATGTGTGGGAGTTGTTGGAGCCCAGCCTTGGGAGTACAGCTCAGAGTCTGGGTGGAAGGGATGGTCCTCCAAGGGAACTGAAAAGTCAGCTCAGAAACTGCAGGGTCAATAGCCATTCACCAGTCAAAATTCATCACATGGGTAGTGGTCCCCAGGTAAGAGTTCACCAAGCAGACCTTTGTCTTGGGCAAGGTCACTGCTTAAAATAAGATCCTCTGCAGGGTGTGATACTTGCATTCCTTGATACCCGTATCACTTTCTCTCCTTGTGATGAAAGGGGTGAATGAATCCAGTAAGACAATGAGGGTATTTTGCTTGGGATCTGTCCATACCCTGTTCATGCTTACCTGACTCAAACAGTCAGGACCAGGGTAGAGAATGCTTGAGAATTTCTCTTCTTCCTTCCTTCTTTCTTTTTTAATGTTTGAGAACTAGTTGTTTTATTTATTTATTTATTTATTTATTTATTTATGCTGCACTGTGTGGCATGTGGGCTCTTAGTTCTCCAACCAGGGTTCAAACCCATGCCCCTGCAGTGGAAGCATGGAGTCATAAGCACTGGAAATCCAGAGAATTTCTTATCTGGGGGAAGGAATGTGGGCCACTTGACCTGAAGCCTGTTTTGAACAGTAGGGCTCATCTAGAGACACACATTTTGCTCCCTGTCTCTTGGGGAGCTGAGGGTGAGGGTGGACAGTTAATCAGATGCAGAGGGTTGAGGTAGGGGCAGTGAATGGGGTGAGGAATAACTGCCTTCCCACCTTGAAGCCCCCTAAATGACAGTCCCTGAAGAAAGGGGACATACCCACGGAGAGGGTGGCCCAGTGTTGATTCTGTGTGTTTCCAAGGCACCAGCCTTGAAGCCCCTTCAACCACGGGGCAGCAGAAGTGGCCCCAGCACGTCCATGTAGCCAGAAACACAGCAGGTAGGGGAGAGCCAGATGTCTGTCAGTGGCGGGGCAGCTGGTCCCTTCTTCTGAGCCTGGCTGGTCTCCAGGGCACTTCTTGCACATAGGGGCTTTCCCTGGTGACTCAAGCAGTAAAGAATCTGCCTGCAGTGCAGGAGACCTGGGTTCGATCCCTGGGCCAGGAAGATCCCCTGGAGAAAGGAATGGCCACCCACTCCAGTATTCTTGCCTGGAAAATTCCATGACAGAGGAGACTGGTGGGCTACAGCCCATGGGGTCACAAAGAGTCAGACACAACTGAGCGACTAACAGACACACACACACACACACACATGCACACAGGCTCCCAGAGAACCACCAGCAAGTTAGTTCTCTGATTCCAAATATTTCTACGAGAAAGATAGTGCCTGTGTCTCACCACAATCCATCTCTTCTTTGAGGGCATCTACCATTTGGGTGCTCGCCAGCGTGACATTTTCATTTCATTTTCTTGTTTATATGTGTTTGCCTTCATCAGAGGGACTGTGCCTGGAAGTATTAAGAGGCTTGTTACTCTGTCCTGAAACTGGGACTCCCTGCTGTCCTCCTCCCCCTCATACTTTTTCTCCCCAGCTTTCCAGAACACTCTTTAGACTTAACCTCCTTCTCTCTTAGTCTAGGCCCTTTCTTCCCACTTACCCTGAATTTCTCAGCCACCCGCATTGGAGCATATTTAAATATCCACCCACAACAAAGGTAAAAACCTCAGCAAGAGGTCCGGACTTCCCAGAAAACAGAGTCGGGAAGAGCAGGGCACAGAGCGGAGAGTGGCACTAGATCCTTCACATTAATATCTGGGAACACGACAGGAGAGATACTCATGACAGAGTCCAGATCCTTGCCCTGGCTATAATATTAAACTATGATTGATTCATTTATTCCCTTCTCAACAAATTATTTATTCTCTCAATAAATGTTTATCGAGCACCAGTTATATAACAAGGTAGGTCTTAAAGATAAAGAGATAAATGAAAGTCCTCGTCCCTGAGAAGCTAGTTGGTGGCAGAGGCACATGAACCAGTAATGGGGATAACAAGTGTGAAGAAGCTGGTAGTCCTGAAAGACCCCCGGGCAGTGGGTATGCATGAGATGGCCTGGGGCCCATTTGAGCTGCTCTGGGAAGAATTTGTTAGGACTTAATGCCTGACCTGAGTCTGGAGGGTAAAGTGTGGAGGAGGAGGGCCCCAGATGGCATGCTCTTGGCCAGAGGATCCCTGTGTGGGAGCAGAGGCACCTACAGGGCAGGTGTTATCAAGGAAACTAGGATGTGAAGTGGTCAGAACCCTGAGTGTGTGGCCTGGAGTCTGGGGGAGACCTGAGGCCGGAAGGCAGAGCAGCTCAGGATGGACTTTGAGGCCAGCAAGAAGGCTGAGGCTGCGGAAGATTACAGAAGAGATGTGCGATCAGATTCCCATTTACAGAAGGGCAGGCCTGGCTGAAATGTGGTGATCAGTGTGGAAGGAGGAAGCCAAGAGGCCCAGGGAACACTTAGGAGGCTGTTGCAATAAAATCACTTGGAAATGGTGTTCCTCGGAAGCTCTTCTCCCCATTGTCCACCTCGGGCTTCCTGTCAGGGGGAGGCAAGCTGGCACAGCAGGCTTTCAGAAAAATAGCTCGTTTGTTATTTGTTCTGGTGCTGTCGGTGACTCTATTGCTTTCTTTTACAGTCTCTGTCATGTAAAATCAACATCATGTAAGTGTTTCCTCCTGATAAAAGCTAGCCTCCAGAGCCGTGAGATTATAAATAAATTTCTGTTGTGCAAGCCACTCAGTGTGTGGGGCTTTGGTGTGGCAGCCCGGCAGCCTATACAGGTGGGCAGTATATTATAATGATCTTATGTTACCTGTGGAAACTGAGGCGTAGAGAGTCAGTGTTTCCCCAGGGCAACACGGCTAAGCAGTGGCAAGCAGGTTGTTCCAACATCTGTCTTCACAACTGCAGTGTTTAAAAATAATTCTGTCTTGCTGTTAAACAGTCGAATGCTCATCCTTTGAAATGAAGCTTAATTTGGGCATCAGTTCAGTTCAGTTCAGTCACTCAGTCGTGTCTGACTCTTTGCAACCCCATGGACTGCAGCACGCCAGGCTTCCCTGTCCTTCACCAACTCCCGGAGCTTGCTCAAACTCATGTCCATCGAGTCAGTGATGCCAACCAACCATCTCATCCTGTGTCGTCCCCTTCTCCTCCTACCTTCAATCTTTCCCAGTATCAGAGTCTTTCCCAATAAGTCAGTTTTTCGTATCAGGAGGCCATAGTCCTATTGTAAAGAGAAAGAAGCAGATGAACTCCTTGACAGTCCATGATCTCTCCCTAGTGAAGCCGTAGTCCAGCCCACATAGGTCTGCCATCCTGTGGTAGAGCAAGTGTCTTGAGAGTTGTGTCCCTGCTTCGAATCCAAGAGAAAACATACCCCCAAAAAAGGCCATGAAGATATACCGGGCAGCTGAGTCTGAGCCTGGCAATGGGCAAACACCCCCTTCTAACGTAGCTAAGGAGCCAAATTCTGGAATAAACTGCCTGCCCCTTGTGAGCTGTGTGGCTTTAGGGAGGCATTTGACTTTTCTATGCCTCAGTGTCCACCTGTAACATGAGATCATTCTGTTTCTCAACTGTATTGGCTTGCTAGGGTTGTCATAACAAAGTACCACTAACTGAGAGGCTTTAATGGTATAACCATATTGTCTCACAGGTTCTGGAGCCTAGTAACATGAGATCAAGGTCGGTTCCTTCAGACAGCCATGAAAACAATTCTGCTTCCTCACTGTCACCTACTTTCTGGTGATTTGCTGGCAGTGTTTGGTGTGTCCTTAGCTTGCAGATGCATCACTCAAATCTCTGCCTTCATCTTCACATGACGTCCACTCCAAATGACTGTCTACATCCAAATTTCCCTTTTTTATAAGGACATGTCATAATGGATTAAAGTCTGCCTAATGACCTCATTTTTATGTCATTGCCTCTGTAATGAAGCTGTATCTAAATATGGTCTGGAGAAGGAAATGGCAACCCACTCCAGTATTCTTGCCTAGAGAATCCCAGGGACAGAGGAGCCTGGTGGGCAGCCATCTGTGGGGCTGCACAGAGTTGGACACAACTGAAGTGACTTAGTAGCAGCAGCTAAATATGGTCACTTTCTGAGTTACTGGGGTTTCAACATATGAATTTGGTGGGGAGACAATTTAACCCATAACCCCATCTAAATAAATTCTTTATTGAAAATTATATGAATTAGTGCCTATAAAACAGTGCCTGGCACCTAGAAGCTCTCAATAATGCTAGATTATGCCAGGTATAAATTAAAAACTCCTAGGTGAGTGGATGGCAGGGTTGAAATTCAGCTGGTTTGCACCAGTGTGGCCTTACCAGTGATTCACAGCTTGTGTCTTTTTGTCAGTCAGGGCTTCTAACCCACCAAGTGGGGGGTTTGGATACTCCTCCTGGCTAACAGGTACAAGATGAGAATATTTAGGCTCAATTAGGTCTGTGTTTTTTCTTCCCTGTTCTCCAAGCTGTGCATACTGGACGATGCAACTAGCCCAGAGGGTGAAGAAAGCGATTCCCATTTCTTTTAGAAAGGAACCAGGGAAGGCACTGTCTTCCTGATGAACCCATGGAAGGAAATTTCCCATTGCCAGTGACGCAGCCCTGGGTGCTAGGACCAGGCCAGCTTGCCAGCCTTGGAGATGAAGGTTACTGAAGGGTGATCCACATGGGCCGACTCCAGGCCGCCTAAGGGAGCTGCTGACCTGAGTAAAGTGTTTGCTTACCTGAGTTCACCTTAAAATCAGCCCTTTAAAAAATAAATAAGGTGTGTTGATCTTTTGTTTGGATGGTTAAACAAATCTGGTGGCCCCAAATGAATTCCAGGTAAAGAAGCTGCTGAAATCTGCCAGAGCTGGGCCTAAAGGACCCAGTGGCCTCTCCGTAGAGCTTTCTGGGCATCGTCAGGTTCTTCTTCTTAGCAGGTCCCTTGACCTCTGTGGGCGGCTGCCCCATGACTGCCCCAGCCAGGGATTAAGGAGATGGCATGGGCCTGGGAGATAGGATAGCTGACATGGGCCAAAGTCAAATGTAGCTGCTGAGAAAAAAGACGGGATATAGAGTTTCAGTGGCGGGCGATACCAGAAGGGTGGTTGTCCACAGAGAGGTTTTGAGAGGATGGACCTTGCTGTTGACTGACGTCCTACAACCCTCATCTTGGAAACATGTACACTGACCTCCAAGGCCAAATCAAGGTCCCTCTCTCCTTCTTGACCTTCGAATTCTTGTCTCTTTTCACTAGGTAAACAGGAAATCTTCTGCCCTCCAGTAGGAAAACCCTAGGCTGGGAGGGGAGGACACCCGTTGGTTCTGTGGCCCCCCAGGTTCTGTGACCTTGGACAAGTGGTTTCACCTTTCTGGACTGAGTTTCCTTTTCTGTTATTTGAGGGGCTTGGAGTCATGGAAGTATTGACTCTTCAGGTTAAAAAAAGATCTTGGAAATCCCGTAGAGAAGGTAGAGAAGGCTGAGAAGTGAGCGACTCATGGTCATTGAATTAACAAGGGACAAGAACCTAGGATTCTGGTATCGTGACCCGCACCTGGGACCCATCTCATTAATGACAGTGATCCATCCTCTGTCTATAATGTGTCAGACTGCTTACATTTACCCTGCAGAACAACCTTCCGAGATAGAGATTCTTATACCCATTTTATAGGTAAGGAAACTGACTTGACCAAGATCCCCAGCTACTGAGGAGTAAAGCTGGGGCTCTGGTTTGGTGCCCTTCCTACTGCACACCAGCTGCCTCCGATTACCCTCAGAACATCCCAGCCACGGGCCACCTTGGGTGCTCTGGCACCAACCCCAGCAAGAGCAGGGGCCTGATTCTTGAGAGCTGCCAGGTCAGTACCAGGAGTGGGACCAAGCAAAGCAGCAGAGAAGTCATAGCCATCTTCCCAGTGTGAAGCAGTTGGCAATGGATAGATGAGATTTTACAAAAATATTCCATATGTGATATTTGAAATAAGCTGTTTGATCAAAATGGAGCAAAAGGAATTAGCCAGGTCCACCCTAGGCTGTCTCCTTCAATGAGGTTTTTATACTGACTGTCTTGACGGCACCCTATCATCCCTGACCTAAAGGGTCAGGTGCACCAGAACAGGTGTTCCAAGTAGTGCCAGCACCCCTTGGAGTCTTGGGGAGAGCCTCTCCCTCTGAGTAAACTTTGGTCTCCATGGAGTATCAGCACTTCCTCTGGGTAGAGAAGAGACGCCCTCAAAGATCACTAAGATCTCTAAGATCTCTCCCTGGTGAGTCTAGATGAAATTCAGTCTTGGTGTTTGGCAGCTTGTTGTTGCTCGGTCGCTAAGTCGTTTCTGACTCTTTGTGAGTTATTTGGACCCATTACACCAGCACCACCTGGTCATCATATAATGCCCTGATTGGTTGGGGAAACATTCCTCGTGTTCCCAGTATTCCAAACAGAAACAGATGCTGCAAAACATGCTGCAGCATGTTTTCAACTTCCCTGCCTAGGCTCTCAGAAGGGTCGACAGGCTGGTCTTAGACCTGCAAAGACACCTGATCTAAGTGGAGACAGTTGTTTTTCATCCATGATAAGCTTTCACCTCTGGTTCTCAGCAGTGTGTATGTATGTATAAACATAATTTCTGCCCTCCACCAGTGTGACTGCTGCAGTTAGGAGTTCCAGAGTTAATTATTGACAGCCAAAGAGATTCACAATGAGCCAGGACTTATGTGTTTTCTAGAAGCACGTTTCCATGAAGATTTTGCCCCTATAGGATTCCTCCTCAGGCTCCAGGACAGACAGACAGACAAACACTGGGCCCTATCAGTTTAGTTAGAAGAGGCCCAAGCCTAAAACCTCGGGGAACTCACTCGGAAGATTTTTCTAGGAAAGCAGACTTTTTGATATGACATCTCAATGAAACAGGTGTTTTGGGAGAATATGCTGCATGCTCAGTCACTTCAGTCATGTCCAACTCTTTGCAACCCCGTGGACTATAGCCCGCCAGGCTCCTCTGTCCATGGAATTCTCCAGGCAGGAATACTGGAGTGGGTTGCCATTTTCTTCTCCAGGGGATCTTCCTGACCTAGGGATCAAACCCTTGTCTCCTGCGTCTCCTGCATTGGCAGGTGGATTCTTTACCACTTGAGTCACCTGGGCTGTGTTGGGAGAATAAAATCACACTACCTTAGAAGGAACTGCGGTAGTCTGGCCTGATTTGGGGAGTACCTAAAGAGAACTTCATTCATAGGTCAAGATAATTCTAAATGGTGGTAAGCCCTCAGGAGATTCCTTGGCTACTATACTCACCATGAAATGAACGTATCCTAGAATTTTGACTGGAAGGGATGTGGGAACTCATTTTGTCTTTTCTCAGTACATGGATGAGATGTCTGAAATAAAAGGAAGTTCAAGTGTAGCGTGTAAGACTAATGGCTCATAGGTCAGTTTGCTTCCCATCCAAGGGGATCTGAAAGCCAAGGGAGCTTTATAATGACTTTATGTAATAGTTATTTCTCTAAAATCCTTCAAGCAGTCCCTTGAACTTTTTTATGCAAAACAAAAGTTTCCTTTATTGATAAAATACAAAAGTGGACCTTGGCTTAACTCATACCAAAATAGTATCATTCTGAACTCATAATAGCAACTACATTGCTGAGCATTTACTGTATGTGTAGCACTGTGCTAAACTGAACGATGATAGTTGGGTGGCTCACCCCACCGGTGCCTCACAGATACTTGTGTTATTTGGAAGATTGAATAAACACATACAAAGTGCTTGGCATTCCACCACCCCGTCTCACCTACAGCCTCAGTGTGTCCCTGCTTTGACCAAGTAGAACCACCTCCTGTGAGGAAGGGAAGGAGTTCATGTGCAGGCAGGGTTGATCTTACAGGTAGACAGACCCCTGTGGGTGAGGGGCTCTGTGGTATGATGGCCCCCAAGTCCTTGTCTAATTGATTCTAGTCCACCCGGTTCTCCTTTTTATTTTTCCATCTGAGCATTTAACAGTGCCTCTGTTAAAAGCAAATACTCTTCTAAGAAGTAAGCTTTGAATCAGTCAACCATCATTAGAACTTCTTTTCCATCTTTCCCGGAATCTGAAAGAACAAGATTATACAAGTAAAGGCACAAGAAGAGGTCAAGCCCTTGATGCCTGAGAATTCATGCTATAAGAGATGGTTGTCTGACATTAGCTTAACGTACTCCAGAGTGACTTTCTCTCTGAGAATAAATTCAAGTCTTCTTGGATTGCCTTCTTTCAGATGGGAAAAATATCTTGAAAACTCTTATGTAACCCTGAATGAATGACTTGGTAAAAGCAGATGGCAGGGTCCTCCAAATAGCATGCGTGTTTTGTTTTTCTCAGAGACTTATCAGTCTATAACCCTGAGATTTCAACACTCCAGTCAGTTCCGGGCTCTCTAAAATGAAACGGTCACATGCCCGCATGTGTGTCTACAGTTAATCACAAATGGACTAACCCAGGGCCAGGATTTCATTTGAGCTCATAGTCCTTTTCTGTGTGTAAAATGAAAGGAAAAATGCATGGAGTCTAAGGGTTAGGAGTCTTAAGTCTTTTCTGTGTCCTGAACACTATTGGCCTAAATGAAGCAAATGTGATGGGCTCCGTGGGAGAGAGACACAGGACCTGGGATCAGGTCACACTTTCTGGCCATGGAAGACATGCCATAGACCTGCCATCTTTAATATAGGACCCAAGGCTTAAAGCTAGGACATCTGAGATCCCGGTACCTAATTCTCTGATGGACCTTTGACTAGGGGCATTGGCAACTCAGGGTGTGTCCAGTAGGAGGCAACAAGGAAGCAGATTGGTGAACCAGAGAAATGTGAGAAAAAAATTGAGATTTTGTTTTCTGTAGAAGAGAGCCCCAGAGGAATGGGGTGGCTGTCTGCTCTTTAAAGTGTTCATATAGAAGAGGAAGAAGGGGCATTTTTCTTTGTTCAAATGTGAAAAGTAGTACCAGTGGAAGGAGACCATAGGATACCCAGGTTTTTCTAGCAATTGGAGCTGTCTTCAGTGCTCAAACACTGCAGGTTGGTGCCATTCTTGGTGCTTCATGTGTTGATTCAGTGACTGAAGGAGGAGATGCGAGTAGCAGAGGCTAAAGTGGGATGATTTCCCTTCAATGGGAGATTGGACTAGAGATTTACTTACGCTAAGTCACTTCAGTCATACTCTTTGCAACCTGACGGACTGTAGCCCACCAGGCTCCTCTGTCCATGGAATTCTCCAGTCAAGAATACTGGAGTGGGTTGCCATGCCCTCCTCCAGGGGATCTTCCTGACCCACGGATTGAACCCACATCCCTTATGTCTCCTGCATTAGTAGGTGGGTTCTTGACCACTAGCACCACTTGGGAAGCCCAGGTTGTTGCTAGTTATAAAGAGAATAGCTGTATGATGCTTCTAAATGATGAGCAATAAAAGTGGGTTTATGGTCTCTGTATTACACGAAGTAAATAATTCACTTTCACATATGAACTATTTCGTGCCTGGAAAGTCTGAGAAACAGGAAAGCTCAGAAGTTCGCAGGGTAATTTAAAAATCCTCTCTCGAAGGCCATCAGATCACAGAAGTCAGTGCCCAGTGTGGGTGAGGGCCTGGTCTATGAAAGCAGAGCCCACAAGTGTTCAAACCTTGCCTTTGCCCTCATTATACTCTGGGAACTTGGATGGGCTCCCTTGACTTATGCCTTCACTCCTGAAGCTGTAAGGTGAAAAGTTTAACCCTTGCCTCCCACTCCCATTGTGAGCCTGAAGTCAGTGAACGTACCTAAAACATGAGAACTGTGCCAGGTACATAGTGAGCATGCAGTAAAGGTTAGTGCTTATTAGACAAGGAGTCATCATTATTATTTCTTAAGTCCATGAGAGGATTTAAACAACATGGTATTAGCTTACAACAAAAATAGGTATGCTTTTTTTGGTTTGTGATATCGTGAAACAGAGAAGTTAAACATGGATGTGTCTGTGGTAATAATAAACATTTTAGGGGCCCATTCAGGAGTGATGAATCCTGTAAGTGGTGGTGAATGACAGCTGAGTCCCATGAAGCAATGGAAAAGCCAGAGTCCAGTGACTTTTTTTTTTTAAGTCGTGGAGCCCAAAGAGAATGAAAGTGTAGCCAAGTCCCTAGGATTTCCACTGTTTCCTATGGCTGTATTTTGGCTCCGTGATTCCCCAAGAGAAATAAAAATCAAGGCTTCATCCAGATTCGTTCATCTGCTCCCATGTTGAAAGTGCAGTAACATCTGGTTGACAACTTAATTATATCTACCCTAAATTTTTTTCTTATCTTAAGAGCACCTACATCACCAGGGGAAAAGAGGAGGAAAAACAGGAAAGAGGGTTTAATTTCTTATCTTGACAATTAGCTCGTGTTTTACACTGAGAGGGCTTATTGAGGTTTAGGAGCCATTCATTCCTGCTTTTATCCTTCAAATTTCTCATGCTCTCATCACTTTATTAGACTGGCAGCTAACGAAAGGAAGGGGAGAAAGATTTCAAACGTCCCTCTCAGGACGTATCAGGCAGCTCTCGGGATTCTGCTGGCTCATTTATCCAAATGAAATGGATCTCTGGGGAAACAGCAGAGGTCTGCTGTTGAGCAAAATGTTTTCCAGTCCTGAGAGTTACATCGTTTCTCTGTGAATTAAGGCAGCTCTCTCCTAACTTTAAATGACCCATCACATACCGTAGGACGAGCTTATTTTTCACACTCCCAGTAAATATGACAGGGAGACCACAGACAACTCCAGAGAGTCTCTTTGGAATCTGGATGGTATCTAGAATGACCATGTAAATTGGTTCCTTTCTCCTTGGGTTGTCTATAAAACCAACATTATTACAAAATGCTGAGAACTATTATGCTTCATTAGTGTGCTCCTGAATCACAATTCAGTGATTATGTAAGATGACAACATTTTTCCACATATGTACATCTCCTAGGACTCTTCCAACTTGTTGATTCCTTCCTATCCTCAAATTTTGAGTGGGGATGAAACGCAAGTGAGAATCAAATGAAGATGAAAGTTGTTTCTCGTGATTGCTTTGTTCTTTTCTTTCTTTTATTATTTCTTTTATTGTTTATGACTGTTAAAATCTATCTGCGTGGAAATCTACTGTATAGAACATGCAATCACTTAATTCACAGACGGAAAAAGTATTTCTGGCAATAGTAACATTTTACTTGAAGAAGGCATTGTTTTGGGTCAGGTAACTTACTGCCTTAGGCAGAATAGGTTTCTTTAGGTCAACAATTATTGTTTGTTCTTTTTATCTGTTGTTGATTTTTGTCTGTTTGTTTTCTTATTTTTAATTGAAGTATAACTGATGTACAATATTATATGTTATAGATGTACAATATAGTGAGTCACAATTTTTAAAGGTTATGCTCCATTTATAATTATTGTAAAATATTGGGTATATTCCTTGTGTTGTACAATATATCCTTCTTGTTGATGTTATTGTTCAATTGCTAAGTCATGTCTGAGTCCTTGAGATCCCATGGACTGCAGCATGCCAGGTTCCTCATGCCAGGTTCACTATCTCCTGGAGTTTGTTCAGATTCATGTCCTTTCAATTGGTGATGCCATCCAACCATTTCATCTTCTGCTGCCCGCCTCTCCTTTTGCCTTAAACCTTTACCAGCATCAGGGTCTTTTCCAATGAGTCAGTTCTTCACATCAAATTCACATCAAGTGGCCAGAGTTTTGAGCTTCAGCATCACTCCTTCCAATGAATATTCAGGGTTGATTTCCTTTAGGATTGACTGATCTGATCTCTTTGCACTACCCCTTGTAGCTTGTCTTATACCTAATAGTTTGTACCTCTTACTCCCCTATCACTACACTGCCCCTGCCCCTCCCCTCTCCTCACTGGCAACCACGAGTTTCTTCTCTATATCTGAGTCTGCTTCTTTTTTGTTATATTCACTAGTTTGTTTTATTTTTTAATACAACATACAAGTGATGTATCATGCAGTATTTGTCTTGCTGTGGCTTACTTCACTTAGTTCTTTATTTGACCTAACATGTAAACAGATGATGGTTAAACCTGGCAGATTTTTGTTCACAAAGGTTTTATTTGTCTGGAAGATTCTACATACCCTGTGTAAAGAGTGCCCACAAAGCCTGTTGTCATGAGACTGTGAACCAGCATGTAATGCTCTCCGAGGTAGAAAATATATCATGAAAACAATCAGTGAACATGGGTCAGATGTTGTGTAACATCCTCGAAGTGCCCCCCATCTCAACCACATGTGATCACTTGTTAACTCCACCTGACAAGAGTTGAAGACCTTAAAACAGCTGTCAGGACTCCATGGAAGAGATTCAGAAAGAAGAACCTACAGAAACATTTCAGTGAGTGTGGGCAGAGGAAGACAGCATCAGAGCCAAGGTCTTGCGCACACAGAACCTGGAGTTGCCATGGTGCTCGCTCCCTCCTAAGAGCCTTTCCCACTTAGGAAGCTTTCAGGATCTATTCCCCTTAATCATAAAAAAGAAATTTACCGGGTCAAGTTATTTTAGCCTCCATTTTGTTCCTTACTTCACAGAGAATTGCACTTAATCTATAAATGAGTTCTGATGTTATGAAAACTGAATATTGTAGATTGGTAGTATTAAGCATATTAAGAGAGAGGAAAAGATTCTCTTTTAAAAGAATAATACAGTCTGAGCAGCGTCTCTTGCTTATAGGCATAGAGATACCCATTAAGAAATTTTCTGCTTAGAAATGTTTCTGAATTTAATGGTTCCATTAAATAATTCAAAATTAATATAAGGACACAGCATCCCTCCCCCACAACCTTACTAAAATTAAGTGTGCCAAATCATCCTTCTTCCTGTTACTTCACCAGCTGGAAGATATATCTCACTCTTGTATTAGACCAACCTGGCTTGTATTAAAGGGTATATCTCACCCTTGTGTTAGACCAGCTTAACTTGTATTAAACTAACAGGGAGACCTAAAGTCTGACTCAGATATGCAGATGATACTACCCTAATGGCAGAAAGTAAAGAGGAACAAAAAAGCCTCTTGATGAAGGTGAAAGAGGAGAGTGAAAAAACTGGCTTAAACTCAGCATTCAAAAATTGAAGATCATGGCATCTGGTCCCATCACTTCATGGCAAATAGAGATGAAAAAATGTAAACAGTGACAGACTATTTTCTTGATGGCAGACAGTGACTGCAGCCATGAAATTAAAAGATGCTTGCTCCTTAGAAGAAAAGCTATGACCAACCTAGAGAGTGTATTAAAAACTAAAAACATCACTTTGCCAACAAAGTTCCGTCTAGTCGAAGCTATGGTTTTTCCAGTAGTCATGTATGGATGTGAGTTGGACCATAGAGAAGGCTGATTGCCAAAGAATTGATGCTTTCGAATTGTGGTACTGGAGAAGACTCTTGAGAGTCCCTTGGACAGTAAAAAGATCAAACTAGTCAATTCTAAAGATCAACCCTGAATATTCATTGAAAGGGCTGATGCTGAAACTGAAGCTTCAGTATATTGACCACCTGATGCAAAGAGCCAACTCATTGGAAAAGACCCTGATACTGGGAAATATTGAGGGCAGGAGGAAGAGAGGACGACAGAGAATGAAATGGTTGCATGACACCATCAACTCATTGCAGATGAGTTTGAGTAAACTCCAGGAGATAGTGAAAGACAGGAAAGCCTGGTGTGCTGCCGTGCATGGAGTCACAAAGAGCCAGATACAACTGAGTGACTAAACAACAATAACAAATGCCTGACTAGTTAATGCCAGATTTATTAATCATGACTTTGATAAATCCTATTCCTTAAAGAGATCACTCGTGGCCAGTGGCATTCCATTGTAAAAATTGTCAACAGACGTTAGCTGGCTGGTCATTGGACCTTCAACTACATATACCAGTACGAATATTAGGACAAATTGTCATATTTATGAAACATCAAGAATTAAACGGATTTGGTGGCTCAGATGGTAAAGCATCTGCCTACAATGCGGGAGACCCAGGTTCGATCCCTGGGTCAGGAGGATCTCTGGAGAAGGAAATGGCAACCCACTCCAGTACTCTTGGCTGGAAAATCCTATGGATGGAGGAGGGTGGTAGGCTACAGTCCATGGGGTTGCAAAGAGTCGGACACGACTGAGCGATTTCACTTCACTTCACTTCAAGAATTAAACATTTTAGGATTTTACTGAATATGCTTCTCAGTGCTTTTGCCCAAGGACATGGTAATTAATGACATATTTTTAAATACCCACCATATGCCGCTGCTCTAAGAAACACCTTCAGTCTTGAATGAAGGAAGTAGAAGATACATACTTTCTTTTAAAAATTAACTGTATAGTAACAATATTAACTCTATTGCACATATGTGCAATAAATGTCCAAATGAGAAGCATAGAGGAGTGCCATATGAAGTCACCGTGTGGCCCCCAGTGCTCCCTAAGTACTTACAATGATATATGGTTCTTCATCTGTTCATTTGCGTGTAATTATACCACCATGCTGGACTGGAAGCTCTATGCAAGCAAGGCCCATATCTCTACTATTATCACATCTGTTCTATTCACCTGGCCTGTAACTAGCAGTCAGTAAAAGACTGTTGCATGGCTGAAGCTCCACAGAGAAGTAAATATTGAGAGATGGGCCAAATTTTAGCACACATGAAACTTTAATGGCAGGATGAACTTACGAGCCAAATCAGGAAGCAAGGATTAGCATGGCAAATATAGCCTGTCATTTTCTCAGCAAACCTTTGCAGCTCCCTCACTGTGTGCTAGGTAGATACTGAGTGGGTAGTATGGGTACCAAGGGGGAGAAAAAACCATTCCTGTGGACAGAGGGGAGACTTTTTTGAGACCACCCTGGGGGGTGTGAGGTGGGCTGGGGCTGACTGGGACAAACAGTGCTCCAAGGAGTAGACTTCACAGGTGAGATGAGCCTTGAGGTCTTTGCCCTGAGACCAGTGAAAGCCAGCAACCAGTTTTAAACTAAGAAGGACTGAAAGGTCATTGGAATTCTTATGACATCCTTGTTAAGAGGTAGTTCGTCACTGATAGAGGTTTTAGCCAGGATGCACACACTTTAAGAAGTGCTATCTCGAACTTTCAGTGAGGTGTTTATTCACACAGTCAGAATTTTCAGGGCTGGATTATACTTGCACTTTTTATTTCATTTTTACTTAACCAGTATATTAACAGTGATTGGTAATGTTTTCATAAATATAGCTTATTTCTTTAAATATGATATTTCTAAGAGAATTTGGTACATTGTTAAGATGTGGTTTTAATAAATTCATAGACAAAAGTCTTTTCCAACAGACCATACTTCCTTTTCATAATATGATTCAATGGGATAATGAAACTTTCATCATAGAGCAAACTTTGCTAGGATTCATCTGCTCCTTTGCCTTTATGTAAGTAAAGTCAGACATTGTAACAACCAGCATCAGTAACTAAACCACCTCTTCCCTGTGCTGTTTTCTATGGAACATACAATGAACATTTTGCATTTTGTATAGGCAATCAGATTTTAGCAGTGTATATCCTGGTTTAAAGCTAGTTCCTTCACAAGCCACATAACTATCTTCAACCCCTATAAATCATGAAAACTGTAGCTGATGGTACAGATGGCCAACTCTTGGTGTCTATGGTATGTAAGAGCCAAGCATATTTGGTTTCTAAGGGCAAGTGGCAAGATGAAGATCTAATATAGAAATGTTCCTTCATATCTTCTTTCCTGAAGGCTTAGTTTGCAACTGAGCAGCAAATATCTGGTTTCAAAAAAGCTTACATCTAATATTACTGCTGAAATTCTAGAAAGCTTATTATTTTAGAGATCTTTTTAAAAAATTTTGAATGAGGCTTGAAATTTCTAATCCAATTCTGAAAATATAAAGAAGTATTATGTTGTAAAAAAAAAAATAAGAAATTAACATGAGATACAGTGTTATTAACTAAAGTACAGATTTGTTCAAGTTTCACAAAATTTTATGCTAGTCCATTATTTGTTTTCATAACTTATTCAAGATTCCACATTGTATTTACTTGCATTGAGCAGCTTCAGCTGCATGCAACAAATTCTGATAAATTCTCTTTTCATTTTTATTATTACAAATATTTTCTATTATCATATTTTCATATGCTTCTTAGATACACTCCTCATTTAAAAGTGGGCATTTAATTTCCAAATACATGAAGTTTTTAAAGTATCCATCACATTAATTTCTCATTTAAATGGTAAAGAATCTGCCTGCAATGCAGGAGACGAGTTCGATCCCTGGGTCAGGAAGATCCCCTGGGGAAGGGAATGGCTACCTACTCCAGTATTCTTGACTGGAGAACCCCATGGACAGAGGAGCCTGGTGGGCTCCAGTCCACAGGATCACAAAGAGTCAGACATGACTGAGCAACTGACACTTCACTTCACTTCTCATTTAAATACTTTCTTCTCTGCAATCACCCTCTGTATTTTTTCAGTCTTTTAACCTTCTCGAGGCTTTCAATGGCTAAATCAAAGATCTCTCTAGGTAAATGTCACATTACACTTGAAAATATGTGGTTATTTTCAAATATCTTTTAATATTGATTTCTACCATATTTCCATAGTGATAAGAGAACAGACTCTGTATGATTTCTGTACTTTTAGACCTTGAATTTTTTTTTTGTTTTATGCCCTGTTTTATGTCCCTGGATATGTTACCGTATCTCCTGGTTTATAGTCTATGAGAATTTGATTAGGATTTGTACCCTGCTCTTGTGTGAAAATTATATAAATCTTAAATATGTTGAATTGGTTCATAGTCCTTTTCAGGTCTACTGTAGCTTTCTGCTTTTCTGTCTATTCATTATAATAATTTTTGAAAGTTTGACATTGAAACTCGAGCTGAAAATCTTAATTTATCTACTTAAAAAATAATTATAATACATAGTGGAACTATATGTAACTTTGTTCTGTATTTTCCAAGTCCCCTGTAAATGTGCTGTCATACTTTCATAACTTAAAAAAAAATTTTTTTTTAATGTTTTAAAGGTTAAACTTAGAACAATACAAAGACAAATAACCCAATTTTAAAAACAGGCAAAGATCTGAATAGAATTTCTCCAAAAAAGATATCCAGATGGCCCATAAGCAAATCAAAAGATATTCAGCATTATTATTTGCTTGAGAGATATAAATCAGAACCATAATATGATACTGCTTTGTACTTACTAGGATGGCTGTGATCAAAATGACAGGTTATAGCAAGTGTTAGTGAGGCTGTGGAGAGAATAGAGCCCTCATATTCTGCTGATGGATGTACAAAATGGTGCAGCAACATCGGAAAAGAATTTGGTATTTCCTCAAAAAGTTAAGCATAAAGTTATATGATCCAGCAATTCCACTACTAAATATATACCCCCAAACTTGAAAAAAAAAAACACAAATATTTGTACATGAATGTTCATAGCAGCACAATTCACAGTATCCAAAAGGGAAAAACAACTCAAATATCCACCAGTGGATAAAGGAGTTAACAAAATGTAGTGATTCAAACAGTGAAATAACATTCAGCCATAGAAAGGAATGAAATCTTATCTACTATGACATAGGTGCTTCCCCGGTGGCTCAGTGGTCAAGAATATCCCTTCAATACAGGAGCTGCAGGAGACATGGGTTCAATCCCAGGGTTGGGATGATCCCTTGGAGAAGGGCATGGCAATCCACTTCAGTATTATTGCCTGGAGAATCCCATGGATAGAGGAGCCTGGTGGGCTACAGTCTGTAGGGTCTCAAAGAGTTGGACACAACTAAAGCAACTTAGCATGCATGCACGCACTATGACATCGGTGAACCTCAAAGATATTATGCAAAGTGAAAGGATCTAATCACAAAATACCATGTATTCACTTATTCTAGTTGTATAAAATGTCCAGAATAGGTAAATAGAGACAAAAAGTAGATTACTGGTTGCCAGGAGCTGGTGGGCAAGGGTAATGGGGACTGTTGATGTTTCAGGGTTTCTTTTGGTTGTGACAAAATGTCCTGAAATTAATTATAGTGATGAATGCTGAACCTTGCCAAACATACCAAAAAAAACACTGACTTGTGTACTTTAACAAGGAGAATTTTGTGATATGTAAATTACTTCTTCATTTAAAAAATTTAAAAAGAGGGTTAAAAAATATGAAATTTGAAAGTGATGGTTTTTGAAGCAGATGAGCATTTATTAAAATTCTTGGTTTGGGGGAAAGCCACAAAAAGATGTACTTGGGAGAAGTTGTAAACAAAGAAGTGGTTTCATCAAAGAAGACTGAGAAAGGATTCTATTATAACAAGAGATGATACACGGGGAGACTAAGTTGAGGTTTATGGAAACAATCAGACAGATTACATGAACAGGGTGTATGTGTGTGCATTTGTAATATATATATGTACATATATAATATTATACACTAGATATTATAGTATATTATTTACATATATATTCACATGGGGAAAATTCTCAAATAATATACCACCAAATGTAAACAGGAGTTGCCCCTGTTTAGTGGGATTTCAGGTGATTTAAATCCTTTTCTTCCTTTTGCTTCTCAGCATTCTCTTACTTTGTGTACATGGTTATAGAGAAATAGTTAAATAGGAAGGACCAAAAAGTGAGTGTGGAAGAATGTTGTTTGAGAAAGTGTACTCTCTGATCAGACCAGGAAATTAGGGGCAGTTTTTGAAGTCTTACTGACAAATAATGTTCGCACTGTTCGTGTCAGGAGAAAAAAGAGTAAGGCGTGCAACACTGCAGAAAATTTTGGCATGGTATGGCCTCTGAAATGCTGATGCTTAAAAGGCTTCTTCTTAGAAACTCTGGAGGCAAAGCATACAAAAGGCTTTTTCTCCTTGATTCACAGATTGTCCCTTGGGTTGAGGCACCTGTGTGTGTATTCTGCATCAATAACTAGATATTAGGCTCATGATGGCTCTATCTATTTATCTGTCTAATCTTTATTGTTTCTACAAGGCTGTTAACACCTAAAAGTAATGGAAATTAACTTACTAAGTCGTAAAATAACTTTACAATCATCCTTGTGCCTGAGCTGAGCATATATCAGGCACAATATCTGATCTGACTAAGCCAGGCCCATTCTTGCATCTCTGGGCTTGCAGTCTAGTCAGGCAGGGGCCAGGAGAGAGCTGGTCCAGGTATGGCATGCCCCTCAGGCTTTGTGGAGCTCAGGGTGGGGCTCTTACCTATTCTCTCCGGTCTGAAGCTGGAAGGCAGAAACAAAAGCCTCATCTTGGAGGAGTTCCCAAGGGTAAAGTCAAGTTGGCAAATCCCAAAACAGGGGTTGTGGAAATAAGGGCCTGGTCAGACAGTAGGAGCAAAGAGATGGAACCCAGACAGACTGGCTCGAATATGGGGTGGAGGAATAGGGCTCCCTGGAAAAGGATGTGGAAGACAGAGAATGACAGTGGTTGGGGCGAAATGGCCACATCTGTGCATTTGTGCCTGGCTTTAAGCTAGAGAAGGTTCACTACAGCATTGTAAGAAAAAAAATGAGGGAAACACCCATCAACAGGAATGAACAAGTTAACTGGGGTGAAGGAGGGAGGGGGGTTCAAATCATCATGGATAATTAATAAAACCAGAGCAGCATGTATCAGCATAAGAAATGAAGAAGAACAGCAAAAAAACTGCCCTTAAAAGGAACGCATAGTAACAATAATTTCTTTCTTTCCCATTTCTCTCATTATTTGTTTGCTGATACATCAGTTGATGTGTCTTTCAGTTGAATGTGACACTCTTTTGTAGAGGTAAGAGGCAGAAAAGTTTCAGTTGCCAAAAATAAAAGAGAAACTGGGAACAATTTAACTTCTGAACTAGAAGGTCACCCTTGCTAGCAGTGACCTTTGAGGAAGGCAAGGTTTTGCATTTTGTTTTCCAAATTTTTTTCCTTAAATAAATGGTCATGGACTTCAGGCCTGTCTTGCCCTTTGAGTTCTCAAACGATTCTGCAGATCTCTTAGAACTGCATTGTGCAGGGTCCAGCAGGCCTGCCTGGGCTGTTTCTCCTTCCCTGGAATGACTCTCCCCAGGGAACCACATCAAAACTAAGGAGAAGAAAAGGCAGGTGATGAATGGATCCTGTGGCTAAAATAATAATTGTGTTTGGTCTGCCTACCACCCCACCACCACAGTGAAGGATTTCTAGATTGTAAGAGGCCCTCATAAAGATGAACCCACCCCTGGAAGATGCAGAATTTTATCAGCTAACATCTATGTGGACATCCCTAGAGATCAAGACCTTGATAAATGAACCACAGATGGGATGGAGGGTGGGGATGGGAGAAGGATAGGAAACAGAATAAGGACAAAAAGGGCAACAAGTGTGTGGGCAGAGTGGGAATAAGATGTGCGTTGTCACCAGTCAAGTTTTGTCAAGGCTCATTTTTCTGAGACCATTTTAAGAACAATGGCAACAATGAACAAAAGCAGCCAAGTCAAATGTAAGTTGGTGCAGCCACTGTGGGATACAGTATGGAGGTTCCTCAGAAAACGAAAAATAGAATTACCATCTGATCCAGCAATCCCTGGGCATATATACAGACAAAACTATAATTCAAAAAACCAGACGCACCCCTATGTTCATGGCAGTTCTCTTCACAATAGCCAAGACATGGATGCAACCTAAATATCCATCAACAGATGAATGGATAAAGAAGACGTGGTACCTTTATGCAGTGGAATAGTACACAGCCATAAAAAAGAACAGAATAGTGCCATTTGCAGCAACATGGATGCAGCTAGAGATTATCAAGTAAGTGAAGTAAGTCAGAAAGAGAAAGACAAATACTATATGATATCACTTAAATGTGGGATTAACATACGACACAAGTGAACCTATCTATGAAACAGAAGCAGACTCACGGGTATAGAGAACAGACTTATGGTTGCCAACAGGAAAGAGGTTAGGGAATGGAAGGAGTGAAAGGTTGAGGTAGCAGATGTAAGTTTTTATATGTAGAATCTATAAACAACAAAGTCCTGCAGGGTAGCACAGAGAACTACATTCAATATCCTGTGGTAAACCATAAAGGAAAAGAATATTAAAAAAAGAATGTGTGTGTGTGTATATGTAACTGAATCACTTTGCTGTACAACAGGAATTAGCACATTATAAATCAACTGTAGTTCAATTAAAATACATTAAAACTGAAAGAAAAAAACAAACCACCTAAGCCAACAAAGAAAGATAAAAGAAATTCTAAACCCCGCAGCCTAAGTATCAGAAACTTTCTTCTTATCCACAAAGGTAAGGCAGCAGTGAAATTGTTACATTTTTCGTAGACCATTCCTGAATCAGAAGTCCTTTCTGCTTCAATAAAAATGTTAACATTTTCCTCGCAATAAATCAAATCTTGTCTGTCACCTTGGAGGAGAAAGAGCTTCTGGCAGTGAAAGCAGACACCAGCCTCCACTGTGGGTCGGGGCCAGCAGGATCCACCTGGTGTGAGAAAGGACCTCTTGCTGCAGAGGGAACTCTGGGGAGAGTGGAGTGGTCCCCATGGACAGGGGCCCTGTAGGAACAGGGAAGTTTGAGGAGAGCTCGGTGGTGCACAGAGACTGTTCAGAACCTCAGTAGATGGAGTTATCAGGATGAGAATAGTGCTAAAGGGCAGAAGGAAGCAGTGACCTTCAGTCAGCCCCAGGTGACCTTGCAGCAGAGCCACAGGGGGAAGAAATGCCCCATCCAGCCCAACCACATGCCTTCCCTCCCTCTGTCTCCTGCCTGGTCTCCCAGGAGCCAAATTCATCCTGGAAGTCAGAGGACAAGAGAGCCTGGAAGCAGTCCAGATAGCCCAGGGCAGGAAGCTTGGCCTTAGCTATTCTAGAAGCATGCTCCTCTCAGCTGCCCCAGTCCCTCTTGTTAAACTTGATGGCTATGGTTAGGGAAGAAAAATATATGTATATATTTTTTGATACTGACAGAACTTACTGAATATGTAGTACAGATTTGCTCTGGTTTAAAAGGCCCTGGTGTTTCAAAATACACACGTGGATGAGATTATTTACACCAGAAACAATAAATCTTTACTTTATCAAAATGAAATTTCTCTAAAAGGTATCTACCAGAGTGAATGGAACCAAGGATTTATTTAGAAACAGTGATAGTCCCTAAGGAAGACATTTTAAGGAAGGCCCCTTCACCTAACACATGCAATGAAATTTTAGTAATATTTGAAGCTTATTCTCACCAACATGTTATTTCCCTCGGATTCAAATTTTCAGTCTAAATCCATAGCACGCACACTGTTGCTTGTATTGTAGCTCATAGCACATAGCTTGTATTGCAGCACATCCATCCTATCACTTCACTGTGGGTGATTTCTTAAATGGTCGATTATGGAATCACAGCTGTGTGTTCTCAACAGAACCTCTTTACTGAGCCAAACTTTTACATTTTATAAACTTCCATGAATCAGTTTTCCTTAGTGATATTCTATGCCACTAGGTCTTAGGAAATTTAGGGGCACCGTCTGAAAGAAACACTCTCCCTATCGTAGAGACCAAGCTTCAGACTAAAACAAAAGGTAGCAACAGGAAACTCATGCCATAGATGAATTCAGACACATGCCTCAGGCCGCTTGCATTTAGGAGTGCTAAATGCACTGCAGATGGTGACTGCAGCCATGAAATTAAAAGACTTGCTCCTTGGAAGAAAGACTATGACCAACCTAGACAGCATATTAAAAAGCAGAAAAATCACTTTGCTGACAAAGGTCCGTCTAGTCAAAACTATGATTTTTCCAGTAGTCATGTATGGATATGAGAGTTTGACTATAAAGAAAGCTGAGCGCAGAAGAATTGATGCTTTTGAACTGTGGTCATGGAGAAGACTCCTGAGATTCCCTTGGACTGCAAGGAGATCCAACCAGTCTATCCTAAAGGAAATTAATCCTGAATATTCATTGAAAGGGCTGATGCTGAAGCTGAAACTCCAGTACTTTGGCCACCTGATGCAAAAAGCTGAGTCATTGGAAAAGACCCTGTTGCTGGGAAAGATTGAAGGCAGGAGGAGAAGGGGGTGACAGAGAATGAGATGATTGGATGACATCACCAACTCAGTGGACATGAGTCTGAGCAAGCTCCAGGAGTTGGTGATAGACAGGGAAGCCTGGCGTGCTGCAGTCCATGGAGTCACAAAGAGTCGGACACAACTGAGTGACTGAACTGAAATGCTGACTATGCAAGCCAAGTGGCCACCGTGAGAGAGCACGGTGTATAGAAGTAGAGAACATTCGATATCACCTGATGACTTGTGAGTACTAAATAATGTCCATGAGTTGTGTGATAATTCAGAAAGTCTAGGGTAAGAAACAAGCTGGAAGCCAATTCTAGTGGGTAGTGGTAAATCCATTATTGATTAGAGATTGTCCACAGTGTTGCCTCATAAAAGTCATTGGTAAAATTGTTTCAGAGACCACACAGCTCTCCAAGCTGGCAGTTGTCAAATAAGACATACTGTTAACGTCATGGGGGGATGTATGGTATGGCTCCTTGGTGGTTAAGCTTTTGGTAGGGATCCATTTCACACTACTGTGAATTCATGTCTTCATTATTAAACTATGTCCTTAGAACACCTGCTGTTCCAAAGTCATTGTCTTGAGATTTCCTAGACCATTCTTAGGAATGAGAAGCTGCTGTATAGAAATTAATATTTTTATATTGACCTAATTATCACAACAAGGTACTTTTAAGCATAAAATGTCTTTATGCTTTAGTGATAAGCTAATAAAGAAAAACTTGACTATCTAATAAAATATCTTTCTACATAGATTATGGATAATAGAGCTACATGGTCAGGTGGAAACTCTGACATACTCTTCATCTATGTTTGACAAGGGTCTACACTGTCCCTTGAGTCATTCAATTCTTCACTGTTCTTCCTGGAAGAAAAGTCTACAAAACTTAGTACCAGTTAGCTACAACACTACTGCAGGAAATCATCCTTGGTAGGAGACCTGTAATTGATTATTGATTTCTCACCACCCACTGGAACTGGTTTCTTAGTCATCATTATATGAGGGGTTTTCAGTTAAGCACTTGAGAAAAAGAATTTGCTCTGCCTCTGCAATCATCCAGCACTTCATGAAGATCCTGCCTTCCAGGGTTTGAGGTGTGAGATCCTTATTCATTGCCACTCTTACTAAGATATGAACAAAGAACAAACTTGTGGGCTAACTCTGAACTCCTATATCAACATTATATATCAAGTGAATAAAGGAAATGTCAAATTGGAACCTGTAGCATCACACTGTCAAATTTGTAGTGTATACAATTCATGATGTAGCCACAGCATCAATAAAACAATCCTCCAAAGTCCCAGGGCTACTTAATTCTGCCACTTTTTTTTTTAGAAGGGACAACCATTTTTCAGCCTTTTAGTTGCTTTCTCCTGGAATGAAATATTTCCATTATTTTCAGTCTACACTATTATTTCCATTGTAATTTTTTTCTTTTTTTTTTTTAATTAATTTTTACTGTAGCAAGGTTGCTTTCCAATGTTGTGTTAGTTTCCATTGTACAACAAAGTGAATTGACCATACATATGTATATATATATATATATATATATATTCTGCTCCCTTTTGAACTTCCTTCCCGTTTAGGTCACCACAGTGCATTAAGTAGAGTTCCCTGTGCTGTACAGTTTGTTCTCATTAGTTATCTATTTTATGCATAGAGTCAATCTCAGTGTCCCAGTTTCTCCCATCCTCTTTTCCCCCTTGGTGTCCATATGTTTGTTCTCTACATCTGTGTCTCTATTTCTGCTTTGCACATAAGATCATCTATACCACTTTTCTAGATTCCACATATATGCATTAACATACAATATTTGTTTTTCTCTTTCTGATTTATTTCACTCTGTATAACATTCTCTAGGTCCATCCAGGTCTCTGCAAATGACCCAGTTTTGTTTCTTTCTATGGCTGAGTAATAGTCCATTGTGTATATGCGCCACATCTTCTTTATCCATTCCTCTGTTGATGGACATTTAGGTTGCTTCTGGGTCCTGGTTATTGTAAACAGCACTGCTATAAACATTGGGGTTCATGTAATTTCCTCTTAGACTTAACAGTTTTATTAAAAATAAATATTTAATTTACAGACATTTGAGGGTTTTATATCTTAACTCCTAACTTAATTCTATCACAATGGTTCTAGTATAGTACTTCTACATAGTAAGCAAGCAGTAAATATTTGCTTCAGGCATGAATGAAGAAAATTCTCAGGAGTGTGAGGGCCAAAGAAACCGGAAATTTTAAAGATAGCCAACGTGAATTTGCTGTATGGCTCAGAAAACTCAAACAGGAGCTCTGTATCAACCTAAAAGGGTGGGATGGGGAGGGAGATGGGAGGGAGTTTCAAAAGGGAGGGGATGTATGTATACCTATGACTGATTCATATTGATATTTGACAGAAAACAGCAAAATTCTGTAAAACAATTATCCTTCAATAAAAAATAAAATAATTTAAAATGATTTGGAAACTTTGGTATTTGAAAAGTATCAGGAAATTAATATAAACCTGCTCTGATATTATAATGGATATCTGTGATTCAATGTATGTGTAAGATTTCAGGAATACATATGCTTCATGTAGGCAAATACATCCCCAGGTTGCATTTACCATGTTTCTGACCCTTTGCCTTGCAAATTCCACTCTGAGTGAAACCTCAAACAGGACTAAAAAGAGGCACAGACTCATGCCTTCAGCTCATATTCATGTTCACAGAAGCCCTTCTCTTATGTGGCCTTAAGCACAGTTCACTTCATCTTCATCTCACATCCTGTCTCCTCCTTAGGAAGTTGTATTCGTCTGGATCTGTTGAGTTCCCCTCTTTGGGCAAAACAGATTCCATATCACTCTGACAGGCTTTTCAGAAGGCTCAAGACTCTGCTGCCTGGGCAATGCAAATAAGTCCAGGGGACTCCTAGCTGCAGAGGAAAATCTAATCCAACAAGACCCACTGGTAGAAAATATAAACATGGTCACTTAAGGTGTCCATTGAAATAATATCATGCACCCTCTTCACCTTCACATGGCTGTAAGTCTTAAAAACAGGCATGTCAGTTCCCAGCTGTCAAACTGGAAGTAGGTTAGAGGAAGTGGTCCGGTGTACCCACAGTCTAGGCACAGAAAAGTGGAACCTGAATCCTGTCCTGCAGTCACTGTTAGTGCGCTGCTCACCATAGGTACATCACTCCCCTCTCTCGGCTCTTTTTCAAGATCTGGAATATGCAACATCTGGACCACTCTGAGATCACAACCTCTGAGATCCCTCTCAACTCTGAGCAGCTTTGATCTGAGGAGCATTGTCTTCTGAAACTTCAGTCCCAATCAAGAATCTCCTCAAAAGGTTGAATATATCATTACATACTTAGTATTCTCACAGAGTTTCATAAGACAGACATCCAGTGAAATTCATTTTTATGCTGCTTTCATATTCTTGTTTATTTTGAATGGAAAAATCCTGTATACACTTGCTCAATACATGGAGGAAAGCTGGAGGAAAAATGAACCTAGAGGCCAACAGGCTCCTTTGGTTGAAGACAAGGTTGGGGCCAGTGAATATGGGCTCTTTAAGCTATGTGGTTGGTTTCAGGTTGGAGGGCCTAAGCTTGAATTTGAGATCTCTTGTGATCTACCAGACATGTCAAATGATGTTGAAGTTTATGAAACACTGATGCTGTGATAGATTTTATTTTGTACTGCATTTAAGTTGTAACTGAAACTTTTTTTTTTAAACCACAATCACTAACAAGCCTTTGTTTTGGGGAAATTTAAAAGATTGGATCAGTGTTAGAATTAGATGCCCAGAATTTTTCTTTATACAGAAGACTCACTGGGTGATTGACAGCCATTTATTGTGACCATTCATCTCATCCACAGAAGAATATGATTCGGTGCTAACCACAGTGGCTCAAGGGCTATAAAGCCTTGGAAAATTGGCTTTAGAAAGTATTATCTGGCAAACATCAGGCTTTCCCTTTCTCACAAGACTTTTGGAGCAGAACCAGGGTCAACAGTGTTTAAAGACTCCCAAGGAAAAGAATCTGTCACTCGCAAAATTGCCCTCTGTGCCAGCTGGATTTTCCAGCATGGATCTGGGCTGGCAGGGGTACAGGTTCTAGTGAGATATTCTTTAGCCAATTCGAAAGGAGAGTCAGGCATTTTATCCAGATAATCCCACATCAGCTACTTGCTTCAAACTAAAAGGAGCTTGCCTGTTGCAGCAAGGAGCTTCCACGATGAGACAGATTTAATGCATCTTCTATGACTCAACAGCACAAGCAGATATTTTCAGGGCAAAGCATTTGGCAAGCTAGAAACCATTCAGCTAGTTCCTTCAATTTTCTCCTTCACTTTGCTTCCATGATAACAGCCACGGTTTTGAAAATAAAGTCCCGTGGGTAGAGTTGTGAAGTTTAGGCCTCAGAATGCCTCTGAAGGATGCAGCAATGCCTTCTTTTGTAGAATGATGGTCATGCAGAGGTCCCTTCCTGAGCACTGATCTGTGGCCGTGATCAACGGGCATCTAGGCAGTCCAGTCCCACCCTTTGCAACCATCATCAGCCCTTCATGGGAGCAGATAAGTTTAGAGCTGGGATCAGCTCAATCATAAGGGATGAGGTGGGGGAAACAGGCCCTCCATGAGCTCAGGATTACACAGGTAGATAGTCATGAAGCCAAGAAGGGAATTCTGGTTGCTCTTTTGCTGTGTCATTGTGTGTGTCTGCTGCTGGCGAAGGAGAACAATATAACCCACAGCCTTGAAAGAAAGATCTTTGTAGAGAGGGGTAGGCAAACAATCTTCATAATGGGCCAGAGAGTAAACTTTGGGGTTTTGCATGTCACGTGGTCTCTTTTGCAATGACAAAACTCTGTCACTGTGGCATAAAGGCAGCCATGGACAGTATGTAATAAAACAGGTGTGGCTGTGTTCTCAGAAAACTTTATTAATGAATGCTGAAATATGACCTCGGTATCCTTTTAACATACCCCAAAATATGATTCATGATTTCATTTTGGAGTTTTTCCACCTATTTAAAGATGTGAAAGCATTCTTAGGTCATGGTGGGCCGAAATTGGCCCAAGGGCGGTGCTCGGCTCTCTACAATGTACAGTAACACACCCAGCCCAGGAGAGAACCTACATCCTGGGTAGTAGTCATCCTCGCTGGCTCCCTCCCACACCCCAAAATCTCAGATCCCATTCACTTTTCCTCTGTTTGGGTGCTGTCACTTTAGACGCTGAAGTGAGGTCGCTTTTGCGTTTTGTCTCTCAAGTGCCTTATTTAATAAAAGTCATTGTAGGTAAGACCAAAGTCACGGGGCTGACTTAGAAGCAGGACTGATGGGAAGAATTCCTTCTGACTCAGATCCAGCCACAAATGCCAGATACGTCCTCAGTGGGCATCGGTGACTTGGGTTGCACTGAATAACATGGAGCAAAAGAGAATTTGAATCTTGCTTGTTAGCATGACTTTAGTGAAAAATAGAGAAAGCGTTCCACACTCCTTGCTAAGATCGCTAACTACCTGTTTGCCATGAAAGGAAATACTTGAGTTTATAAGTAAATAACAGCCTCAGAAATTTGCCACATTCCTTGCATAAGAGCCCTGATGGCCCGGCCCCTAGACAGGGCTCATTTGTTTACTCACTCAACTTAACAGCCAAGCATCCCCTTGAAACCCAAGGGCTTCTGTCTGTCCTGCTGACACTATTATTTGTATCAATAAGATGGACCGCCCTCCGGGAACAGGTTCTGGTTTTCTCTGGGTTGGGAAGAAGCAGTTGTTGGTCTGTGGCCTTCCTGACCTGGATGTGGGCACTGGGTCTGAACTTGGGGAAGAAAGCTTTCTGCTCTTTATCCTTTCTTGACTGGATTGCCCTCAGGGGAAAAGAGCAGGGCATGAAGGTGTTCTAGAAGCCAAGAGAAGGCTGAAAAATGCCAAAGCACTTGGTTGCTATAGGAGTAACTTCTGGCTAGAGCCAGCAGCGAATGAAGGGACTAGAGGTGAGTACTACAGGCTGATCTTCAGACATGATTGCATCTATCCAAGTCGCCCCCATTTGCAGCCTTCTCTGCTAGGCCTTTGGTGAACCACCATTGCTCTCAGGAAGCCTTTCCCCTTCACCAGTGACTTCCAAACGTGCCCATTGGAACTCAATGGTCTAGACTCACTTTGCTGCTCCCCTGGGTCCTCCAGGGCCTGCTTGAGAGATCTGTCAATATTCTGCTTTCAGAATCAGGACTTTCGCCATCTCCCCAGGAAGTCTTTCTAGCCTCATGGTTCCCAGCCCCACGGAACAGGAAGCTGGGGCTGACAGGATGTGAATTGAGAATGGCTGTTCCTGGGCAGAGGCTGGAAAAATGCTCAGTTGAGGCACGTTAGTAACTTGGGGCTCTCTGGCCAAGCTGGGAGGAAGCAGGCTGTTAATGGGACTCTAATCCTGGCTACAGGCTTCCCAGGTGGCTCAGTGGTAAAGAACCCCCCTGCCAAAGCAGGAGATGCAGGTTCGATCCCTGGGTTAGGAAGATACCCTGGAGGAGGAAATGGCAACCCACTCTAGTATTCTTACCTGGGAAATCCCATGGACAGAGGAGCCTGGTGGGCTACAGTTCATGGGGTTGCAAAAGAGGCAACTTAAGGACTACTTAAGCACTAATTAAGGCCTAAAAAACAACAGACCCAATCTGCAGACATCACCTCTCCTTCCCTTGGGTACCAGGCACTGAGGAACACTAACTCACATTGCTCCTGTGATATTGTCACAAGTGCTGTCTGACTAGAATCACTTATTTTGGTACAGCATTTTCTATCGTAATATTTAGAGTTTTCAAGACTTTCTTGGTTGCAAGTGATAGAGCCTAACTCAAATTGACCCAGACAAAATTAAATCCATTTAAAAAATAAATAAATATCATCAGCTCCAAAGTCTGAAAAAAACTATAGGTTGACCCTCAGACAATTGTACCAGGATCCAAAGAGCACACATCATCTCTCCTGCCCTTTCTTTCTCTCCTCTCTCCTTCCATCTGGGTTGGTTTTGTGCTCTGACAAACTCTCCATGTGAAAGGGAAGATAGGCATCAGCCTTACCAGACTCATAGGTCCTTGCAGCTCACAGTCTCCAAATGAGAGAGCATCTCTCTCTGCTTCTCTTCCTGTCTCTGTGAAGAGACCCCAGTGTCCCTGCTTGAGTCATATGCTAACCTTTGGACTTACTCATGAGTTGAAAAGGCAAGTGACTGGCTTGCATGGACCACATGTGCACCTGTTTGGTCTTACTGGAATCATGTGGAATGAGCAGGAGGAGGTTCTGAAAATGAAATAATGTGGGAGAGACACAAAACTGGAAGTTGCATGCTATGCTAGCAAATTACTCTATATTTAGTAAGAGTGTGGTTTTCGTCAGCAGTAAGCAAATCAGAAGACCCTGAGGAAGCCTGAGTGAGAAGCAGGCCCACTGAGGCACTGGTAATTTTTCCATCTCAACCCACAGTCTACATGAGAATGAAATGCTCATGTTTTTGCTGCTCGGTTGCTAAGTCATGTCTGACTCTTTGCAACCCCATCCTCCTCTGTCTCCCAGAGTTTGCTCAAACTCACGTCCATTGAGTGGCGACACTATCGCCAAAATGTTCATAGTCCTAACTAAATGAAAACAGGTATGAATAAACATAATACTGAGAAAAATAGTGCTGAAGTCCTCTTTTTCCTCCAATTTCTGCCTTTGTTCTGAAGTGCGGGCTGCTTTATGGACAACTGATAATTGCTCTTTTTTGTTGTTCAGTTGCTCAGTCTTGTCTGACTCTTTGTGACCCCATGGACTGCAGCATGCCAGGCTCCTCTATCCTAATTGTCTACTCCCACCCTAAATCACTGTGTAATCACCCATCTTGAACACATCTGACTAATGGAAAATATTGATTCTCCTTCCAAATATGTTCAGTCCAAGCACCTTGTTTATGTGAAGTTTCCCCAACAAATATATATCTTCACTACCTTGGCCTGGCTAAACAAAGGAAATAAATTCAAATTGTTTAAAGGAAAGTGCTTACCATTTTCAAGTTCTTTTGTCAATTCAGTGCTGTCCTAGGTTTAAAGAGTCAGCCAGCCAGGCAAATGGAATAGAAATCCTTGTATCACACATCCTCTAAATCTGTTTGGATCTTGGCCTATCCAAAGGCAATATGGTGGAAAGCACATGGGCTTTGGAGATGGAGAGACCTGTAATCAAATTGTAGCTCTCCTATTCGGAAGCTGTGTAACCTCGGGGAAGTTATTTCAACCCTCTAAGATTGTACTGTAAAATGGAGATAATAATTGGGTTTATTATAGAAGACCCACAGGGTTAGTTAGATTTAAATGACATAATTCATGTAAATGGTATGTGCTTAATAGAGGATAGCCATCAACTATTCATTCATTCAATGAATGTTTGAGAGTGTCTATCCCCTGGAGAAGGAATTGGCAACCACTCCAGTATTCTTCCCTGGGAAATTCCATGGACAGAGGAGCCTGGTGGACTACAGTTGCAAAGAGTTGGACAGGACTGAGCAACTAACACTTCCACTTTTCACCACATGCTAAGGGTTATTCTTGGTACTTGGGAAATAGCAATGAACAAAACAGAAAATAACTCCTGCCCTCAATGGGGCTTACATGCTCTGTGTAGGAGATGAACTGAATAGATAGTGTGTCAGATGGTGATAAGTGCTAAGGAGAGAAATAAAAAGAAGAGTGGAGTGATGTGGAGTGTCCATGGGAGGGGAAGCAATTACAGAAAAAAGTAGTCATGGAGAGTCAGAAATGCCCCTAATGAAAGGACAAAAATGAAGGTCTTCATGTCAAACATCCAAATATTTGATAATCTCTGAAATCAAATATGGACCATCCTCTACCTTAACCATAGATATTCATTCATTACATCTTAGAAGGTCATATTGAAATTTGACTTTTTCAGCCTCTTCGAGTGCTGTGCTAGAAAGTAAAGAGTTCACTTGCTCTTTCCCTGCCTACAGCAAGGCCTGCACCATGAGGGCTCTCAAACACGTGCGTGTGGACGCTTGAGGCCATAGGTGTAGGTTCTAATCACATCCCCATAAACAGCTGCTTCTTGGCCCTCTTCTCAGGCCCAGGAGTGCGCCCACTGACGGCACTGTCTTGGATATGGGCTCAGGGCCTTTGGGTCAGGAAACTGTGGGTCCTCGGAACATTTTCTAGAAGTGGGCAGAGAGGAGTGGGCTCTAATCAGGCAGCACACCTTAGCCCCACATACCCTCTGCCGCCTGGGGAGGGGTGAATCAGAGCTAGGTACCCTAAAGTGGGAAAGCCCAGACCGTTGCCCTTCTTACCCAGGTCAAAGGGCAAAACTGGTGAGGAAGTCACTGACACACAGTAATTTAGGGCAAAGACACCCCCTGCCCAAAATTGAGAGAGCAAACCATGAAGATATATTTGAAGGAGGGCTGTAGTCAGCAGAAATGGCAAGTGCAAGAACCCTGAAGTAGGTGCACGCTTGGTATGCTCCAGGAGCATCCAGGAGACCAGAGTGACTGAAGTGGCGCAAGTGGAGGAGTGGTGAATAGAAGGAGGTGATTTAAGACATATCCAGAGGCCAGATCCTAAGGAGTCTTATGGGTCATTATAGTAGCTTCAGTTTCTAATTTGTGCGAGATGGGAAGCCACTGACTGCTTTTGAATGTCACTTCAGTCATGTCTGACTCTTTGTGACCCCATGGACTGTATCCTTCCAGGCTCCTCTGTCCATAGGATTCTCCAAGCAAGAATACTGGATTGGGTTGCTAACCCCTCCTCCAGAGGATTTTCCCAACCCAGGGATTGAACCCTCGTCTCTTATGTCTCCTGCACTGGCAGGAGAGTTCTTTACCACTAGTGCCACAAGCTCAATTGGTTATTGTCTCACAAATTAGCTTTACCCTGTTTCCTGGTCACACACCTCACTCAGTTTCACAAATGAGTGAATTGATTACAACATGAATCAGACAAGAGAGTGTAAATCCAGCACGACCATTGAGCAAACAGTTTTTAAAAAAAAAAAAAGTGTCCCTGCTGAGAGTACTGTTTCTTCATATTGGAAGGACGCAACCTTGAATGCTTTGCAATGATGGCAGTGGATAAAGAAAAACATTATAAAATGAGTTAGAGAAAGGACAGTGTGAGACTAAATAACTGTATAAAACTGAAAACGTGTCATGAAGTATTTACATGCAGAAATGGTTGTGACATTCTTTTCATGACCTCCAAGAGTTTCTACACCTTCAATTATTTGAGCTTTCAGTGCTGTCTGTCAGACTCATTGCTTCCCCCAAGAATTTGGACTCCTTTGATTCATGTCAATGTATGACAAAAACCACTACAATATTGTAATTAACCTCCAACTAATAAAAATAAATGAAAAAAAAAAATCTTGAAATAGATGGAAGTGGTCTTCCCACATAAGAGATCCATAATTCTATGAGCCTTCTATCTGGAAGCTATTCATTGCATTTGGTATAGAAAATATCTTCACATATATATTTTATTTGATCCTAAATGTTAGAATCCAGTGTTGGCAAGCTACAGTAATTTGTCAACAAATCCTCAGGGATCTGAGAAAATTACCAAGCCTAGTGAAAGGAGTCATCAAGTCCGTGTGATTGATTTTGAAATCTATCAGCAGGGCTCTCTCTGGAGGCAAGGAACCTTATGATCAGCAGACTTAGCAGTAAATAAAACAACCTAGGCTGGCACCAGGGATTTGGATACTATTGCAGATGTAACCAAATGTGTAATCATTGTCCTTGGGTCCAGATGATGACACAGGGACAAGGCGGTTGACTTCCCATAGTACTGGAGAAATAATGATGTGTATGTGTGTGAATGTGTGTATGTGATGGGATAAAGGGATGGGCGGTGGGTGGGACAGCTGACAGAGAGACGAGGAATAAAAGGGGAAATGAAATACAATTGTAAAAACAGCAACCCACCTTGAGTAAATCGAAGAATTTCTTAGAATGCAACACTGGCTGTATGTGAATAATTGGGTTGCGAATCACTTCCTCCCTCTTTTTGTTATATAATAACAATCATTTTAGTGTTATTGCTGAAAACACAGAAAGGATCATGGCTTACTGGCTACTTTTGCATATGGCTTTTGTGTGGAATAAGTCCTCACACGTGGAGACCTATATTTCTGGCCCACAGACCTGAACCAGGCAGACTTGAGATGGTCCCTACAATAGCTTTGTGAGAGAGGAGGTCCCAGATGAATTTGCCTTGGCAACACAATGAAAGGGCAGAACAAGAGGACAGTCTATACCTTGACCTAAATCCAAATGGCAGCTCTCTCAGCAAACCTCCAAGACGCAAACTGACTGCTGGATTTTGTAATCCAAGTGTTTACAAAACACCTATTGTTGGCGAGATTGCTATTAGTTATCTTTCTTACTAAAATATGACAATGATAACTACCCTTTATTAATGATCACAATATACCAAGCATTTTATTTATATACATGATTCTCTGTCCTCAAAATAACCCTGCATGATGGAAATTATTATCCCCATAATAAAATACAGAAATTGAGACATGGAAAAGTTATCTGCTGAAGTTCAAACAGCAAGTTACAGAGGAGTTGTAATTTAATTCCAGGTATGGTGAATGGCAAGCCCCATGGCCTTTCCAATTCCCTAGCTTGCCTCTGTTAAACTGTGTGAAACTTTGTGAATGTGTACATGGCCCTACATCCTCTCTCCATTCTGCCCATCCTGTTGCTTTGAGTGAGACATGAATGATATGAAGTCGTCAGGTGTATCAATGTCATCTATGTGTAGTTGGTTCCTTGCTCTGTATTGATTTGCTGCTTTTTTGGAATATTTATTTTGTCTTCTCTACAAACTACCAATGTACATTTTATATTTTCTCTGGGACACATGGCTCCCAACATGTTATGAATCATGAAAATCAGCCCATGAAGTTTAATTAAGAAACTATGGAACAGACCTTTGTTGTTGTTCAGTCACTAAGTCATGTCCAACTCCTTGTAACCCCGTGGACTGCAGCACGCCAGGCTTCCCTGTCTTTCCCTATTTCCTGCAGCTTGCTCAAACTCATGTCCATTGAGTCGGTGATATCGTCCAACCATCTTATCCTCTGTTGTTCCCTTCTCCTCCTGCCTTCAATCTTTCCCAGCATCAGGGTCTTTTCTAATGAGTCAGCTCTTCTCATCAGGTGGCCAGAGAGTACTGAAGCTTCAGCATCAGCATCAGTCCTTCCAGTGAATACTCAGGACTGATTTCCTTTAGGATTGACTGGTATGATCTCCTTGCAGTCCAAGAGACTCTCAAGAATCTTCTCCAACACAATTCAAAAGCATCAATTCTTCAGCGCTCAGCCTTCTTTATGGTCCAACTCTCACATCCATACACAACTACTGGAAAAACCTTAGTTTTGACTCTATGGACTTTTGTCGGCAAAGTAATGTCATTGCTTTTCAATATGCTGTCTAGGTTTGTTATAGGTTTTCTTCCAAGGAACAAGCTTCTTTTAATTTCATGGCCACAGTCACCATCTGCAGTGATTTTGGAAGAGCATGTTGGATGGGAGATATTGTGGGCCAATTGATCATCTTTGGAATATCCCAGCTGCTATGCATTGGCTTACAAAAACAAGGGTTTACTTCTTGATCCAACAAGGTCTGCTGTGGATCCAGGCAGTTCTCCAGAGCAGATGTCCTTCTGTTGACTTAGCCTTCCAACCTGCTGCTTCAATTCTTGCAGCCTCTCCATATCAGGTCATGATTTCACTGCTGCAGGCTAAGAGCAGCATGAAGCATCACACACCAGCTCTTAGATACAACCACCTGGAAGGGACAGAAGTCTCTTCTACTCTTATTTCATGGCCCTCATGGCCATGCCTAAATTCAGGGGAGCAAGCAAATGTGGCCTTCCCATGTGCCCAGAAAGAAAAGAGAGCTAGAAATATTGTAAGTGGCAATAGTGTTTGTTACATCCTCAAAGATGTTGCCTGAGCAGTGAAACCTTGTGATTCTATTCTGTGCAAGTTTTTGTTAAATCATTTCATTCATCCCTTCATCCATCTAACAAATGTGTTTTAGATGCCTACTACTCACAATACAGCAGTAGCTAGTTCCTGGAGGGGAGTCAACTGCCCCCCAAGCATGTAATTTTACTTCAGAAAAACAAAGGAAATTTCAGTTGCTTTGTCATTGACTCTTGTGGGGGTAAAAGGATGTCTCTTTCAGATCCTACACTATCCTTTCCTCTCAAAGGCATGTGAAAATAAAACTTCTTTCTCCTTACCTCCCACATTGGTGATTTTATCATTTTCATACCATTGTAGTCAGAGCCCTTTTCAATATTCATCCTATATTTCCCTTTTTGCAGGCTTTAATTTCATAACAGACTACTGAGGGTGTAAGTGTATTTCCAGAAAATGCAGATGGTGACTATTAATCAAACCCTGCCATGGCAATAAACTGTATGATAAATGGCTTAAATCCAGTTTGGAGTTATCACACATCATTAGTCAGCCAGCATGATTCCATTTGTTGTTGTTTTATAGGAGATTTACATTTCAGGGCTGTAAACAGTGGATACGTTTGGCCAGAAGTCCCCTGCCTTCCAAAGGCAGAGATCATAAGCTACATTTCAACAATGAAAGGAACAAAAAACAGCAGGAGCTCTGTTTGGGGCCAGCTTGTCCTCAGTTAGAAAGTGTCTGTTTTTAATGGAAAACTCTAGAATAGTCCTCCGGCTTTGGTAAGAAACACTAAAGAGGAAGAAATGAGCTCTGTAACAGACTGCAATAAGAGTATTGTGTTTTTGCCTCAATGACTGTCTTCCTGAGTGACTTTGGGTTGGTGGGAAATACTCTGAAACTTGGTTGATACATACAGCAAAGCATACTATGGAATTTCACACTGAAGTTTTCTAATTTTTTGAGAACTTAGGAAAGGTCTTACTTAAAAGCAAATAATATGAATTATAAACAATGAAAATGATTAAGGATGCACAGTAAAAATATTCTCAAGATTTTTTTATATAAATGTGTGTGCTTAGTTGCTCAGTCGTGTCCGACTGCAACCCACTGGACTGTAGCCCACCAAGCTCCTCTATCCATGGGAATTCTCCAGGTGAAAATACTGGACTGGGTTGCCACACCCACTTCAGGGTGTGGACCTTCCTAACACAGGGATCAAACCTGGGTCTTCCACATTGCAGTCAGATTCTTTACCATCTGAGCCACCAAGGAAGCCCATATAAACGTGTAGATGATAAAATTAAAATTATGATTGCTAAAAGTCTTCAGCAGAGATCCCTAACTTTTGAAGTACACCCACAATTCAATCTTGGTAGAAATTGTATGAGAAACTTAGTTGTCTGCTAGTATTTTACATGTGAGCTGGGTGAAAGCTGGTTATTTATAGGTTACTAATTAATTAACATAGGTTTTAATTTGCTGAAACTATATGGCTTCCTTAGGTCTTCCAAACTAGGTCAACCATTGAGCCCCCAGATTTAACATATAATATTTAATTAAGCCGAAAGGAATAAGCAGAGATGTTATCAAAACCACAAACAAAACTGACAGTGGGTATTCTGATAATGGCTTTATCTTTTAATGAAACTTCAGGTCTTTTAAGGTCAGTCAAATGTAAACTGAGCTAGATGAAAATGATTATACTAAAAGGAAATTACCAAGCAGCTCAACATTTTGAATTCTAAGAAATTTAGTTACATTAGACAAAGATTGGCAGATAAAGATTGCCAGTTTCACTTATTTAGTGCATTGGAGTCCAAAACACTGTTTTACAACCCAAAGCTATACTTTTTTTTCCCCATTTATTTTTATTAGTTGGAAGCTAATTACTTTACAATATTGTAGTGGTTTTTGCCATACATTGACATGAATCAGCCATGGATTTACATGTGTTCCCCATCCTGAACCCCCCTCCCACCTCCCTCCCCATCCCATCCCTCTGGGTCATCCCAGTGCACCAACCCTGAGCACTTGTCTCATGCATCCAACCTGGACTAGCGATCTGTTTCACACTTGATAATATACATGCTTCGATGCTATTCTCTCAGATCATCCCACCCTCGCCTTCTCCCATAGAGTCCAAAAGTCTGTTCTATACAGATGTATAGAACAAAGCTATACTTTTAAAGGTCACCTTCCTGCATTCTTCTAAAACTTGTGAAGGCGTCAGTTCAGTTCAGTTCAGTCGCTCAGTCATGTCCAACTCTGTGAGATCCCATGAATCGCAGCACGCCAGACCTCCCTGTCCATCACCAACTCCCGGAGATTACTCAAACTCATGTCCTTCGAGTCGGTGATGCCATCCAGCCATCTCATCCTTTGTCGTCCCCTTCTCCTCCTGCCCCCAATCCCTCCCAGCATCAGGGTCTTTTCTAATGAGTCAACTCTTCGCATGAGGTGGCCAAAGTATTGGAGTTTCAGCTTCAGCATCAGTCCTTCCAATGAACACCCAGCACTGATCTCCTTTAGGATGGACTAGTTGGATCTCCTTGCAGTCCAAGGGACTCTCAAGAGTCTTGTCTAACACCACAATTCAAAAGCATCAATTCTTAGGCACTCAGCTTTCTTCACAGTCCAACTCTCACATCCATACATGACCACTGGAAAAACCATAGCCTTGACTAGATGGACTTTTGTCAGCAAAGTAATGTCTCTGCTTTTTAATATGCTATCTAGGTTGGTCATAACTTTCCTTCCAAGGAGCAAGCATCTTTTAATTTCATGGCTGCAGTCACCATTTGCAGTGACTTTGGAGCCCTCCTAAAATAAAGTCTGACACTGTTTCCACTGTTTCCCCATCTATTTCCCATGAAATGATGGGACCAGATGTCATGATCTTAGTTTTCTGAATGTTGAGCTTTAAGCCAGCTTTTTCATTTTCCTCTTTCACTTTCATCAAGAGGCTTTTTAGTTCCTCTTCACTTTCTGCCATAAGGGTGGTGTCATCTGCATATCTGAGGTTATTGATATTTCTCCCGGCAATGTTGATTCCAGCTTGTGCTTTTTCCAGCCCAGCGTTTCTCATGATGTACTCTGCATAGAAGTTAAATAAACAGGGTGACAATATACAGCCTTGATGTACTCCTTTCCCTATTTGGAATCAGTCTGTTGTTCCATGTCCAGTTCTAACTGTTGCCTCATGACCTGCATATAGGTTTCTCAAGAGGCAGGTCAGGTGGTCTGGTATTCCTATCTTTTTCAGAATTTTCCACAGTTTATTGTGATTCACACAGTGAAAGGCTTTGGCATAGTCAATAAAGCAGAAATAGATGTTTTTCTGGAAACTTCTTGCTTTTTCGATGATCCATCAGATGTTGGCAATTTGATCTCTGGTTCCTCTGCCTTTTCTAAAACCAGATTGAACATCTGGAAGTTCAGGGTTCACATATTGCTGAAGCCTGGCTTGGAGAATTTTGAGCATTACTTTACTAGCATGTGAGATGAGTGCAATTGTGTAGTAGTTTGAGCATTCTTTGGCATTGTCTTTCTTTGGGACTGGAATGAAAACTGAGCTTTTCCAGTCCTGTGGTCACTGCTGAGTTTTCCAAATTTGCTGGCCTATTGACTGCAGCACTTTCACAGCATCATCTTTTAGGATTTGAAATAGCTCAACTGGGATTCCATCACATCCACTAGCTTTGTTCTTAGTGATGCTTTCTCAGGCCCACTTGACTTCACATTCCAGGATGTCTGGCTCTGAATGATCACACCTTCGTGATTATCTGGGTCATGAAGATCTTTTTTGTACAGTTCTTCTATATATTCTTGCCACCTCTTCTCAATAGCTTCTACTTCTGTTAGGTGCATACCATTTCTGTTCTTTATTGAGCCCATCTTTGCATGAAATATTCCCTTGGTATCTCTAATTTTCTTGAAGAGATCTCTAGTCTTTCCCATTCTGTTGTTTTCCTCTATTTCTTTGCATTGATTGCTAAGGAAGGCTTTCTTATCTCTCCTTGCTATTCTTTGGAACTCTTCATTCAAATGGGAATATCTTCCCTTTTCTCCTTTGCTTTTTGCTTCTCCTCTTTTCACAGCTGTTTGTAAGGCCTCCTCATACAGCCATTTTGATTTTTTGCATTTCTTTTCCATGGGGATGGTCTTGATTCCTGTCTCCCGTACAATGTCACGAACCTCCGTCCATAATTCATCAGGCTCTCTGTCTATCAGATCTAGTCCCTTAAATCTATTTCTCACTTCCACTGTATAATCATAAGGGATTTGATTTAGATCATACCTAATGGTCTAGTGGTTTTCCCTACATTCTTCAATTTAAGTCTGAATTTGGCAATAAGGAGTTCATGATCTGAGCCACAGTCAGCTTACTAGTTCTCAAAAAATTAAAAAAACTGTATGTATATATTTATTTGAGGTATATGTCTTACATCTTTAAAACTCTACATGTGTGCATACTTTAAAAAAAAATCCCAAACATAGACGCTACCTACAATTTACTTCTTTCCCCTACTTAAGTGCAAGTAATGGGTGTTCTAAAATCTGAAGCTAGATCTCTCTTGTTGGCAATATCAAATTCCTGTAAAATATTAATTTTAAAAATTGTCTCTTTTAAAATCAAAGTTTAGCTTCTAGAATTTCTCCCTTCTCTGAGAGGAAAGAAACTAGTATTTACTGGGCTTATACTATGTACTCAGTGCTCACAGCAACCCCATAAGGTAAGTGTAGATATTCTTCTCCTACTAGTGAAAAACCCAGACCTCCTAAAGAGTAAAGTTTGTTCAGGGAATTCCCTGTTTGGTCCATTGGTTAGGACTGGCACTTTCACTCCCATGGCCAGGGTTCAATCCCTGGTCAGGGCGGATCCTGCAAACCTCAAAGTAAAAAAAAAAAAAGAAGAAGCTTATTAGTGATCCTGTAAAGCTAGAATTCCACCCCAAATCTATCTAACATCAAAGCCCACTCTCTCCCTCCTTACTACTCCTTGGTTCACATCGGAATTTGCAGTAAGCAGTGACTATTCACACCTAAAATGTTGTGTTTTTTTTTCTCTAGAGAAGCTTCCTTTATTACCATCACAAAAAGTGTCACTAATTCTCAAAAGGCCCATACTCTGGAAGGTCAGCTTAAATGGGATAGTTGGAATATCATTAGTATTAATATGTAGAAAGTAGTAGACACTCAGTCGTATCAGACTCTGTGACTCCATGGACTGTAGCCTGCTAGGTTCCTCTGTCTGTGGAATTTTCCAGGCAAAAATGCTAGAGTGGATTGCCATTTCCTCCTCCAGGGATCTTCCCAAGCCAGGGAGTGAGCCCACGTCCCCTGTGGCTCCTGGATTGGAAGGCAGATTCTTTACCAATGAACCCCAGAGGGGTAGTAGATCCATGTCTAAAGATTGATTCCACAAAGTGAATCGGAGATTGAAATAATTTTCTAAATAATTAAGGTCAAAGTAACTGTATTAAGGAAACAACAATTTGAAATATTTCAAAAAGCGGGTTGTAAAATTATCCAACTTATGTTAGTGCTATGTATTTAGAGAATTTTAGCTAAATTCTCTAAATATATAAAGAATAGTTAGAGAATGAACACCTTTCCAAGTTCATTTCTTTAAAGATGAGAAAAAGAATTAAACCTGTGATGAATTCTCTATTGCTTCCCTATCTGTATTATAAACATAGATTTACATGCTTTCATAAAGTTTTAAAAATCAATTTTCCTCCAGTTCTACCATAATAAATGCATTGACATATGCCACCGATAAAAGTCTTGTTATCCAATTGTTTCCAAAAGAAGCACCGTATATATCTAACAAGTCATTTTTTTTTTACCACATTCTGTTGTCATTCTTTTTTGAGCATTAAAATATATTTGTCTAAGTACAAACCAAGACTTCTTTTCACAAAGTCAGTAATGCTTTGAATTTTGTCTATATTCTGATTCTTTTACATTGTGGTTGTTCTAAGTTTGCCTCTTCTGGTTTGGCGTTTGTCTTTTATTTTGGCTCTGATTTTTACAAAAGCATTTTTCTCAACAAACCCTGAGTACACACGTCAGACAATCACGGCTTTTAGCTATCATCGAATGCCATTACCATTCAGCCTTGGCTAAACTCTGCCTCCCAAGACATACATTCTGATTGTCAACATCTACTCTGAGTGAAAAATGGTTGAACTATCTCTGCATTTCATTTCAACACAAGAAGGAAATCTGCTTTTTAAAGCCATGGCTTAATAATTTCAGAAGTGGGAATGATAGCAGATTCATGTGAACCTGAGGAAACATTTCATCTTCCAGAAATGAGGGCAGAAATGAAGCAACAATGCTCCTTAGGCACAGCTGGAGGCAGTGCAACTAAGTGTGAGCAGTAAATCTCAGAGAGCTGAGCAAAACAGCAACTGGCAGCAGGAAAGTGGGTCTTGTAGGAGCAGGTCCAATCACAAACCCAGTTGGTCATTTACCCAACTGTGGCTGTCCCCCTGCTTTACTGCATTAAATCTCTACTATACTTTCTACCTGGGTTGATGTAAGAAATTAGGGACAAATGCAGGAGATGGGAGGTAGGAGTGGTGACGTGATTGGAGGTCCTTTTCTGTTCACAAGCCAGTTGGATAATTCCCTTTCCCTCTTCTTCTCCAACTCTTTTCCAAAAGAGTAAAAGAAATCTTGCTTCAGAAAGGTCTAGTGCAGAACCTGGATCTGCCTTTTTTAAACCGACCTTTGACTTCCCTGGTTAATCTAATAGTTGCTCTGGCCGGAGCAGTACTCTCAGACAAGCACTGGGATTGCCCTTCCTCGCTCTCAGCCTTTATATTCTGAGACCTCCATCCTTCCCTACAGAGAGAGGAATTAAATTTCCACCTTTCTAAACAACTGACAGCATGTGTTATGCCCCACCCTGGGCATATGTACTTGACTTTATGGTCTCAGGAGAAATTATAATCCCCACACTCGTGGGGAAGACACTGAGGTGTTTCCTAAACCTCAGTTAGGAAATAAGGTTGCCACCCACATTCGGATTACAACAGTGTTTAAGAAAAGGGCTCTGTTAAAGTGTGTGTCTTCTTGGGAATGCAAAGGCCTTTGTGGGAGGAACTTAATTTCCAGAATGGTAAAACAGTGTGCACATGGCAAGGGGATGTATGTTATGAAGAAAGTAACTATACTCAAAAACACAGTTATAAACATATTGCAAATAATTCATTTGCATGTCTGTTTCCCACTACACTGTAGGTTTCTTAAAGGCCGGCCTCACATTTATTATATCTGTATATGTGATAAGATGTATTGTTGTTGTTCAGTTGCTCATTCGTGTCCAACTCTTTGCGACCCCATGGACTGCAGCATGCCAGGCTTCCCTGTCATTCACTATCTCCCAGCATTTGCTCAAACTCCTGTCCATTGAGTCGATGATGCCATTGAACCATCTCATTCTCTGTCACCTCCTTCTCCTCTACCCTCAATCTTTCCCAGTATCAAGTTCTTTCCCAATGAGTCAGCTCTTCACATCATGTGGCCAAAGTATTGCAGCTTCAACTTCAGCATCAGTCCTTCTAATGAACGTTCAGGGTTGATTTCCTTTAGGATTGATTGGTTTGATCTCCTTGCTGTCCAAAGATCTCTCCAGAGTTTTCTTCTGCAGTGCAATTCAAGAGCATTAATTCTTTGGTGCTCAGACTTCTTTATGGTCCAACTCTCACATCCATACATGACTACTAGAAAAACCTCAGCTTTGACTCTACAGACCTTTGTCAGCAAAGTGATGTCTCTGCTTTTTAATACACTGTCTAGGTTTGTCATAGCTGTTCTTCCAAGAAGCAAGCGTCTTTTAATTTCATGACTGCAGTCACCTTCTGCAGTGATTTTTGGAGCACAAGATAATAAAGCCTGTCACCATTTCCATTTTTTCCCTATCTATTTGCCATGAAGTGATGAGACCGGATGCCATGATCTTCATTTTTTGAATATTGTTTTAAGTCAGCTTTTTCACTCTCCTCTTTCACCTTCATCAAGAGGACCTTTATTTTGTCTTTGCTTTCTGGCCATTAGGGTAATGTCATCTTCATATCTTAAGTTCTTGATATTTCTCCTGGCAATGTTGATTCCAGCTTGTGATATT
Organism: Muntiacus reevesi; assembly: GCF_963930625.1. Classification (NCBI taxonomy): domain Eukaryota; kingdom Metazoa; phylum Chordata; class Mammalia; order Artiodactyla; family Cervidae; genus Muntiacus; species Muntiacus reevesi. The sequence continues at coordinate 30,633,406 of NC_089262.1, read as the reverse complement.
ACATCTATATATGTGACAAAATGTATTATATCTTATTGTATTCCCCAGCCAGCAGCTCATATCAGTTCACTAATTGGTTTGTTGATAGAACCAGACTCTGGCAGTGACTTGGTGAGTCTAGCTTTGTAAGAATTCCATAATCTTAGATTTGAAGATGAAGGGTTTGTGGAGGTTCTCTGTTAGCTTGTTCATACTACCAATGACTTAAGGAAATTTTATGAGGTCTATTGTGAACAGCCATTCTTGAAGCAATTATTAACACCTAATTAATTGGGAGGAAAATCTTTCTCTACTTAACAGCCTTCAAATACCATCTGCATTGGCTATATTTCAAAAAACATTTCAGGATGGAATCCAGCCTTTCTAACTCTCACCGAGCATGCTGGTTTCTACATGACTTCTCCTCGGGGCTTCTCTTTCTAATAATTATCACTGTAAGATGTTTGGTCAACATGTGTAATACTTGGGACTAATTAAAGTTGGGGAAAGTGAATGATGAAGTAACCATCCCAGGGAAACTACTGTTTCCTTTTCCATTCTAGTTGTTCTTTTTCACTGTGAGCATTTTCCTCAACCAGTAAAAGTGCCAATCAGATTCCAAAGTGATTTAGAACTCAACTGGTAGCCTTAACTATTCAATATAAAACTTACAGTATCTGGGCTCTCTAGATGCCTTACTGATGAATTAACCTCACTAGACATGGAATATAACCAACTTTGCTTTCAAAATTGAAATGGCTTTAGGAATGTAAAGACCTTTATGGGAGAAACTTAATCTCCAATATATTAAAATAGTATGCACATTGCAGAACTGTATTGTGAATAAAATAATTATGCTCAAAAACATTGTGAAGACCATGAAGTCAGTCCTTGTAATACCTTTTCTCTTTCATTCATGAATTACAAGTGAATAAATCTTAAACTAATAAGGTAGAGATGGAAGAAAACTCAGACTTATCATGCCAGTGTCACCCAGGAATCCAACAACACATTAAAAGGATCATCCGGTAATGATAACCCTATATGCAAAACAGAAAAAGAGACACAGATGTACAGAACAGACTTTTGGACTCTGAGGGAGAAGGCGAAGGTGGGATGTTTCGAGAGAACAGCATGTATATTATCTATAGTGAAACAGATCACCAGCCCAGGTTGGATGCATGAGACAAGTGCTCGGGCCTGGTGCACTGGGAAGACCCAGAGGAATCGGGTGGAGAGGGAGGTGGGAGGGGGGATCGGGATGGAGAATACATGTAAATCCATGGCTGATTCATGTCAATGTATGACAAAACCCACTGCAATGTTGTGAAGTAATTAGCCTCCAACTAATAAAAATAATAATAAAAATAAATAAATAAAAAAAAGAAGTGAAAAAAAATAAATAAATAAAAGGATCATCCACCATGACCAAATGGAATTGATCACTGGGATGCAGTAATGGTTCAATATATGTAAATAATTTGATGTGATACATCACATTAACAGAATAAAGGATGAAAATCATGATTGTCTCAATAAATGTCATAAAAGCATTTGACAAAATTTAACTCTCTTCATGATAAATACCCTCAACAAACAAGAAAAGTGGGAAAATACATCAGCATAAAACAAACCATGTATGAAAAGTCAATAGCTAACATCATAGTCAGAGGTGAAAAACTGAAAGCTTTTCTTTTAAGATCAAGAGAGAAAGCAGCAATGCCCATTTCTCACCACTTCTGTTCAACCTAGTATTGGAGATTCTAGGTGGAGCAGTTAGGCAAGAAAAACAACAAACTACCTAAAAAAGACATCAGGGAAACAGCCCCACTCACAGTAGCACTAAAAAGAATAAAATACTTAGGAATAAACTTAAGCAAGAAGGTGAAAGACTCGTATACAGAAAACTACAAAAGACTGATGAAAAAAATTAAAGAACACACAAACAAATGGAAAGTCGCCCATGTTTATGGACTGGGTTGGAAGATTTAATATTGTTAAAGTGTCCATACTACCCAAATCAATGCAATCCCTATCAAAATCCCAATAGCATTGTTTAGAAAAATAGAAAAAAAAGTTCTGTGATTCACATGGGACCACAAGGAGACCATGAATATCCAGATAAATCTTGAGAAAGAAGAAAAAATCCGAAGGCACCACACTTGTTGACTTCAAATTATATTACAAAAGTACAGTGATCAAGCATAAAGACAGGCATATATACCAATGAAACTGAATAGAAAGCCCAGAAACAAATTCACACATATGTGGTCAGCTGGTTTTTAACAAGGCTTCCAAGAATACACGATGAGGAAAGGATATTCTCTTCAACAAATAGTTCTGGGATATCTGGATATTAACATGCCAAAGAATGAAATTGTGCCCTTATCTTACATACACAAAAATTGATTTAAAATGGATTAAAAACTTAAATGTAAGACCTGAAACTGTAAAACTCCCAGAAGAACACATAGAGGGAAAGCTTCATGACATTGGTCTCTTCAATAATTTCATGAATATGACACCAGAAGCAAGACAGCAAAAATAAAATAAACAAATGATACCGTATATCAAACTAGATGCTTCTGCATAACAAAGGAAACAGCACAATGAAAAAGGAAACTATGGATTGGAAGAAAATATTCTCATATCTGATAAGGAATTAATATCCAAAATTTGGAAGGAACTCTTACAATTCAATAGTGAAAAAACAAAACAAACAACAAAAAACTAATAATTAATAATGGGCTAATGATTTGAATAGACACCCTGTGGGAGATGTGGATTCAATCCCTGGGTTAGGAAGATCCTCTGGAGGAGGGCATGGCAACCCACTCCAGTATTCTAGAGAGGAGCCTGGCAGGCTGCAGTCTATAAGGTCACAAAGAATCAGACACAACTGAGCAACTAAGCACATATACACATACATGCTGTGGTGAAACTACAGGCTGTTTCTTGTATTTTTTATACTGTTTTAGAAAGTAGAAGTTTCTAAGCAGAGAAATTAATTTTGTTTTACATATTAAGTTTTTATTTATTATTTTATTCAGTCAGAAAATATTTGTTGTGAGCCTGCCATGAGCCAGGCACTCAGCAAAGTTTTGGAGACACAAAAGTGAAGTGAGGCCGCTGTCTCTCAGATGTTCATAATGGTCAAGGCAAACTTGTTTTGAGTTGCAATAATGCAGTAATAATGGTATATACAAAGTAGAGTAGATGCATAGATGAAGTGATGGGATTACTCAAGCAGAGTTAAGAAAACCCTATCACAAAAAAGGCACTTACAGGGTGCATTTGTTAGGAACAGGCAACTGCCAAAGATGTGTTCATCCCTGAGGTTCTAAGAGCTTTGTAAAGTGGGGACTTCTCTGAATCGGAAAGGAAGGCAGCTATTTGGTGTGCAGGTGACATAAATTAGGTATTGTCTACTTTTTCTTGGCACGAATCTATCAGAGGAGCAGACACTGAAGAGTAACATTCCTAGTTTTTGCTTTTTTCATAGTCATCCTCCAGGCAGCTGGATGCTCCAGCAATAAAGGTCAGATAAAAAAAAAAGATAGGTATTTCGTTGCAATCAGAGAGTCTGTGCTCTGATATCAGCATAATGTTTACGAAATCAATTTTCTCTACCTGCCGGATCATGTTAATGTGAGAACTAGCTTTTCATAACCTATCCTATTTGTTCCTGGGTGATTTGATAGGGCTGATATTTTATCAGGAATACAAAGAGATTGAGTGCTATTCTCCTAATATATTCATTACTTGCCTCATCATGCTGGTAAATAATATGCATATGGTAATTTGAGAAACACAGTGTTCCCATTGCTCTTTTTTATTCTCAGAATTTCTGTCTTTTGCAAATACTTCAAAAAAATCAAAGGCAAGATTACTTCAAAATTGAATTTTACATTCCTCCTCTTCTCAGTTTCTGGTGCCCACACAACCCCTAGAGTACATTCTTTTCTGTTTTGACCGGTGGTTTTAGACCATGCAACCTCTTCTGTTAATAGTCTGTAGAATGTTTCAGAATAACTCAATGAAGACTCATTCACTTGTTGATTTACAAATATATATGTTAAGTTCCCGGACTTTCCTGGTGGCTCAGACAGTAAAGAATTCACCTGCAATGTAGAAGACCTGGATTCAATCTCTGGGTTGGGAAGATCCCCTGGAGAAGGGAATGGCAACCCCTCCAGTATTCTTGCTCAGAGAATTTCATGGAAAGAAGAGCCTGATGGGCCACAGCCCATGGGGCCACAAAGAATTGGACACAACTGAGTGACCACACATGTTAAGCGTCCACTGTGTGCCTGACACTATACTAGGTCTTAAACAAATAACAATGAAAAAGATGGAAGCATCTGATTTCAGGGGCTGGGTTTTTTTTTTTTTTTTTTTTTTTTTTTTTTTTTTTTTCAGTTTCTGATTTTATGTTTAGTAGAAGAATACATTCTGTACAATAGGGGGTATAAAATCCAAAGTATGTTTTACACCCACATAAGGATTTATACATGGAAAGCTGAACTAACTGTATTATTGTATCAGAATTTGAATATCCCATTGGAATGAATGGAACATGCCCTATTGCCTTTATTATTATTTTTTTAATGTAAAAAGTTTTTTTTTCCCAATTATTTTTATTAGTTGGAGGCTAATTACTTTACAGTATTGTAGTGGTTTTTGCCATACATTGACATGAATCAGCCATGGATTTACATGTGTTCCCCATCCTGAACCCCCCTCCCACCTCCCTCCCCATCCCATCCCTCTGGGTCATCCCAGTGCACCAGCCCCGAGCACTTGTCTCATGCATCCAACCTGGACTGGTATTCTGTTTCACACTTGATAATATACATGTTTCCATGCTGTTCTCTCAGATCATCCCACCCTCGCCTTCTCCCATACAGTCCAAAAGTCTGTTCTATACATCTATGTCTCTTTTTCTGTCTTGCATATAGGGTTATCATTACCATCTTTCTAAATTCCATATATATGTGTTAGTATACTGTAGTGGTGTTTTTCTTTCTGGCTTACTTCACTCTGTATGATGGGCTCCAGTTTCATCCATCTCATTAGAACTGATTCAAATGAATTCTTTTTAATAGCTGAGTAATATTCCATGGTATATATGTACCACAGTTTTCTTATCCATTCGTCTGCTGATGGGCATCTAGGTTGCTTCCGTGTCCTGGCTATTATAAACAGTGCTGGGATGAACATTGAGGTACACGTGTCTCTTTCAGATCTGGTTTCCTCGGTGTGTATGCCCAGAAGTAGTATTGCTGGGTCATATGGCAGTTCTATTTCCAGTTTTTTAAGGAATCTCCACACTGTTCTCCATAGCGGCTGTACTAGTTTGCATTCCCAGCAACAGTGTAAGAGGGTTCCCTTTTCTCCACACCCTCTCCAGCATTTATTGCTTGTAGACTTTTGGATAGCAGTCATTCTGACTGACATGTAGGTACCTCAGTGAGGTTTTGATTTGCATTTCTCTGATAATGAGTGATGTTGAGCATCTTTTCATGTGTTTGCTAGCCATCTGTATGTCTTCTTTGGAGAAATGTTTGTTTAGATCTTTGGCCCATTTTTTGATTGGGTCAGAAAGAGAAATTAAGGAAATAATACCATTCACCATTGCAACAAAAAGAATAAAATACTTAGGAGTATATCTACCTAAAGAAACAAAAGACCTATACATAGAAAACTATAAAACACTGATGAAAGAAATCAAAGAGGACACAAATAGATGGAGAAATATACTGTGTTCATGGATTGGAAGAATCAATATTGTGATAATGAGTATACTACCCAAAGCAATCTATAGATTCAATGCAATCCCTATCAAGCTACCAACGGTATTCTTTCACAGAATCAGGGACTGTTTTTATCTTTTTTCAAGCTTTTCCAAAACTGTGTCATCATGACAAAAGCAAACATGAAATAGATGCCTTAAACAGAAGTGGGTTAATAATGAATGAGCGAACTCAAAAGCTCTCCAGAACACATATTTCAATCAACAGCCTTGAGTAAACTGATAGCTGGAATCAGATCATCATTGGGCCTATGGATTTGGGGAAGAAAGCCCCATTTATAAACCTGGAATATTGAAAGTAGATACATAGATCAGTTTACTTGGAAAGAAGTGAATAATAAGGGTGTTTTACTGAGAGTAGCACTTAATTTATGTGTATTTAAGCTGTCAAAATGTTTTAGTTCTTTATGGTCACTAATTCTCTTATTTATTTACTTAACAAATATTGATTTGCTACTGTGGATAAGTTAGTTGTTCTAAGCACTAGGAATAAAGGGCCCTGTGGGCTTCCCTAGTGGCTCAGACAGTAAAGAATATGCCTGCAGTGCAGGAGACCCAGGTTCAATCCCTCGGTCAGGAAGATCCTCTGGAGAAGGGAATGGCAACCCACTCCAGTATTCTTACCTAGAGAATTCCATGGACAGAGGAGCCTGGAGGGGCTATAGTCCATGGAGTCACAAAGAGTCATACACGACTAACAATTTGTCTTTCACTCACTTTCATTCTCAAGTTTATATTGGATGAAAAAAAATGAAAACAAATAAATAGATATTTGGCATAAAAATATGCCAGATATTAGAAACTTACAACATGTGCTATAAAGAAAACAAATGGTATGTTAATGTGAGTGTGTTTAGAAGGGTGAAAGTAATAGTGAAGTTGCTCAGTTGTGTCTGACTCTTTGCGACCCCATGGACAGTAGCCTACCAGGTTTCTCTGTCCATGGGATTTTCCAGGCAAGAGTACTGCAGTGGGTTGCCATTTTCTTCTCCAGGGGATTCTTCCCAACCCAGGGATTGAACCCAGGTCTCTTACATTGCAGGCAGACACTTTACCCTCTGAGCCACCAGGGAAGCCTGTTTAGACAGGTACTTTACATAAAGTGTTTAAGCCAGTCATGTAAATGGAAGGAAAAGAATTTCAAGCAGAAAACAGAATATTTACCCGCTGTTTACAAAAAAGACTCTATCTGGACAAAAGCAGTATACAATTATCTAAATCAAGGATTGGCAAATCTCACCTGTCATCTGTTTCTTTAAAAAAAATTTAGTCTTGTTTTTGTGAATAAGGTGTTTTGAGAACATGGTCGTGTCTACTCTTTTATGTATTGTCTATGGTCCTTTTCATACAACAGAGGAACTTTATCATTACAGAAAAGACCCCTTGGCCCACAAAGCCAAAAATATTTATTTGCCTCTTTAGAGAAGAACTTAACTGATCTTACAGACCAGTTTTAATAATCATTACATTTGTGATCTTTTAAAAATTCTATTGTCTTTAACTCTATGAGATCAGACCAACAGTTTACAGAAACCCTGTTAAAATGCACCTAGTAAGAACAGTTGACATTTATTGAGTGAAATTATATCCCAGGCATTGTTTTAAGTACTCTATGTGAATTGCATTACACTTAACACTCACAACAGCCCTACATGGTGAGTATGATTATCACTCCAGGTTATAGGAAAGGCAACTGAGACACACAGAAGTTCAGTGACTCACTTGATATCACGCAGCAATTAAGCAGTGGCATCAAGATTCAAAACCAGACAGCCTGGGTCATAAACCCTCTCCTAACCCACGTTTGTGACTTAACATCCTGCAACTGCACCACCATAACAAACCCCATGGCTTAAAACTGTCTATCCCTAATTTGCACAAGTAAGCCAACATCTTGCTCCAAAGAATTTAGAACTTGCTTTAGAGCCAGGTTTTACAGCTATTCCTTGCTTAGCTTTCAGAATGTAAAGAAGGTTTCTAAGTGATTTCCTTTCAAGCTTCATTGAGAAGCATTGAGTGAATAATTCTTTTAGGAATGCCTGTACTGGAAATCCAGACTATTTCTTTAATTACCCAATTATGCTCATGACTCAATGTACCAGATAATTCTGCAACTTTCTCTCTTGATTTTGCTGTAAGAGGCACCCTTAGAGCTATTGTCACTTTCCTTTTCTCCTCCATCTCCTAAGAATCCAGTGTAACTTGAGCATCCCCTCCCTGGATTTCTTGGTGACTTCCACTAAAATCCTAGACATCCTTAGTACAGCCATGTGTGAACTCCTCTGGAAAGCTGTATCAGAAAGCCCAAATTTTGTGATGTTCAGTTCAACATAGGCTAGCAGCCATACCCTTGAATCTCTATATGCTAATCTCTGTGAAAGATGTCTGTGTCTCTGTATGATTTTGTTGACAGCCTATTTACTTCTGAAGAGATTTCCCATAAGTTGGTATAAGCTTCTAAAACTCGCTCAAACTGAAACACATACACACCCGAAGAAAACAGTAAATTTTAGCGAATTGATAGGGGCCTCCGTTATAGCTCAGTGGGAGAAGGAAATGGCAACCCACTCCAGTATCCTTGCCTGGAAAATCTCATGAACAGAGGAGCCTGGTGGGCTGCAGTCCATAGGGTCACAAAGAGTCGGGCACGACTGAGAGACTAACACTTACTTACTTACTTACTTACTTACTTACTTAGCAAATTGACATTTTCTCCAAGTCCAAGTCTGGACTGTGAATAGTTACCGAGTAACCACGTAGTGCTGAACAGTACCTTGTCACATAGATGCCATGATGTTCATCCTTATGGAATGGTGGAGATAGGACCAGCAAAGAGAAAATGAATAGACAATATAGTGAGTCTTATGGTAGACAAAGTATAGGATGATAGCGCAGTTCAAAGTCATGGCACCCAACAAGGAGTTGAGGGCAGAAGGCATTACATGGTCAAGGAAGGCTCCCTGAAATATAAAATTTAGAAGGTAAAATTTGTCAGAATTGAATGTGGAAGGGAGAGTACTGGAAATTAAGGAGTCATGAATGACATCTGGTTTTATCACTAGCATTTTGTTCAATTATTAGCCTTCTCTCAGTATGTATTTCTACACACTTCCAAAATCAGTACTCATCCCTTCAGATTCACACACCTTCTGCAATGTTTCATAGATGCTATTGTGTTTCAATATGTCAAGAGAATCAATCCAGTCTGACTTTGCTAGTAACCAACTGTGGGGTTTTGAACAAAATCCAAGCTGAATTTTGCTTGGCTCAGGTCTTTTCACCTTCCTGAAGATACTGAACAAAATAATTTTTTTGGTTCCTTCCACCACTAAAACTCTACTATTTTAAGTCCTGTCCTTTTCAAAATGCTTTTCTAATCTCCTTGACTTCATGTGAAATTTCCCTGTTTTGAACCCTAGGATAGTGTAACCATTAGAACTGTATTACAGTATGTGTCATACCAAATCACAAGAGGAACTGAAGCAATTAAGGATTTTATTTTTCTCAGTTATTAAGGAATCCAGAGGTAGGCAGCCCATGCTTGATGAAGTAGCCAAACCAGGGCACTGGGGACAAAGGCTACTTCAGACATTTTTCTTAGACATCCATGGTTCCAAGACAGCTCCTCCTTCTTTAAGCTTCAAATCTGGGCTCCAGACAAGAAGAGCTATCAAGAAGGGCAAGTCAAGGGCTGACTGGATCAGCTTTCTTTGAAAGAACTTGCCTTAGTGGCAGTTGCTTACAATCTCATTAGTCAAAACTGTGTCAAATGGCTACCCCAGGTGCAAGGGAGTCTTGGAAATCCTCTTTCCTTCGGTTAGACACACTGATGCACTAAATAGAATGAGGCTTGTGTTGATAAGGAAGAAAAGGAGAAGAGATACTAGATAGGCAGCTTGCATCATTGCTGAAGAGGGTAGTTGTCATTCAGTCATGAGGTCATTGTCCAACTCTTTGCGACCCCATGGCTGCAGCGTGCCAGACTCCTCTGTCCTCTGTCCTTCACTATCTCTTAGAGTTGCTCAAACTCATGTCCATTGCGTTGGTGATGCCGTCCAACCATCTCGCCGTCTGTCACCCCCTTTTCCTCCTGCCCTTCAATCTTTCCCAGCATCAGGGTCTTTTCCTGTGAATCACCTCTTCACATCAGGTGGCCAAAGTCTCGGAGCTTCAGCTTCAACAACAGCCCTTTCAATGAAAATTCAGGGTTGATGAAGATTATTCAGATGCAATATTCAAAATATTTTAAAACAGGTCTGGCATTGCCACTGATCAATCAGAACAGATGCTGGCCAGTACCTTTTGTTAGTACATACTAGCTGAATAGCTGCCCTCACGTTTTTCTGCTTGGCGTTACTGACATTGAATACCATTATCTGCCCTCCTCCCCTCACATAATAAAGCCTAAGTCCATCAAGGACAGGAGTATATTTTATATATATGCTTTCCATTCTCCAGGAAAGTGACATTTACATAGAATAAGCGTTCACTTTTGTTGAAAGGAATTGAATTATCCATATTGCAATCTATGCATGAGGCAACCAAGCAAAGAAGAATTCTGTTTTTTCAGGAATGAATACCTCCTATGAATGGTGACTGTATATCCTAAACGCCACAGTACAGTAGATTATAAGACTGGCAGGTAGATATGGGCTTTGAAGGTTGTTCAGCTCGCTTACAGCTATTCAGAAGGATCATTATAGACTTTAAAAAAGATAAAGATGTGTTGCCTGAAGTGAAAATTTCAGGCATAATAGAGGTTCAAGAGACCTTTCCCTTCATTTACTAGGTTGAATAGAATTAATAAGGAGCCACCCCCACCCTATTAGTATAAAGAATTTTTTAAAAACCAGTTCCTTAAAGAGTTGCATCTGGTTCATCCAGCCTGTAATAAACCCATTCGTGTATTGTTTCTTTTTGCTAAAATTTTGAGCAACCATAATGCTTAGAGGTTGGAATGGAGCATTTTACTTAATTTAATTTTCTTATTTCTTAAACTTGAAATTAACTCAGAAAATCGTGTTTCAGTCCTTATTGTTTAAAAAAAAAACATGTTTTTTAAATTTTTGATTCTTTTTAGTCAATTACATTTTTTCAAATGCCTTTATTTCCTTTGTTTTAATAATTTTAAAGTGTTTCAGTTTCTACTACACTTTTTTCATTTGCTCTACTTCTCCAGTTTATTCTTCATTTTGTGTGTTTCTTGAAATGTAATACAAGTATATCCAAACCTGTTTGAAGAATTAATATGCTGTATCCAGTTCCGAATTGCCTTTGGCAAGACCTATCTTTGAATCATCATTTCCATTAAAGCACCTCTCAAATAAAATTGATTCCACAGAGAAATAAAGGTTGAAATATAGTGGATGCCTTTTTCCATTACTTTATCATTAATCTGTTGCTTTGACTCTTCTTAATTTTTGAGATATGTATGTATATCTGAATTTTGCAATAAGGAATTCATGATCTAAGCCACAGTCAGCTCCTGGTCTTGTTTTTGCTGACTGTATAGAGCTGCTCCTTTTTGCAAAATTCAGACTTAAACCGAAGAAAGTAGGGAAAACCACTAGACCATTCAGGTACGACCTAAATCAAATCCCTTATGATTATACAGTGGAAGTGAGAAACTGATTCAAGGGATTAGATCTGATAGACAGAGTACCTGAAGAACTATGGACGGAAGTTCATGATATTGTACAGGAGGCAGTGATCAAGACCATTCCCAAGAAAAAGAAATGCAAAAAAGCAAAATGTTTGTCTAGAGGAGGCCTTACAAATAGCTGAGAAAAGAAGAGAACCTAAAGGCAAAGGAGAAAAGGAAAGATATACCCATTTGAATGCAGAGTTCCAAAGAATAGCAAGGAGAGATAAGAAAGTCTTCCTAAGTGATCAATGCAAAGAAAAACAATAGAATGCAAAGGAAAACAATAGAATGGGAAAGACTAGATATCTCTTGGAGAAAATTAGAGATACCAAGGGAATATTTCATGCAAAGATGGGCTCAATAAAGGACAGAAATGGTATGAACCTAACAGAAGCAGAAGCTATTGAGAAGAGGTGGCAAGGATACACAGAAGAACTATACAAAAATAATCTTCATGACCCAGATAACCACGATGGTGTGATCACTCACCTAGAGCCAGACATCCTGGAATTCGAAGTCAAGTGAGCCTTAGGAAGCTCACTAAGAACAAAGCTAGTGGAGGTGATGGAATTCCAGTTGAGCTATTTCAAACCCTAAATGATGATGTTGTGAAAGTACTGCACTCAACATGCCAGGAAATTTGAAAAACTCAGCAGTGGCCACAGGACTGGAAAAGGTCAGTTTTCTATCCAATCCCAAAGAAAGGGAATGCCAAAGAATCTTCAAACTACCGCACAATTGCACTCATCTTACACACTAGCAAAGGAATGCGCAAAATTCTGCAAGCCAGGCTTCAACAGTACATGAACCTTGAACTTCCAGATGTTAAAGCTGGATTTAGAAAAGGCAGAAGAACGAGAGATCACATTGCTAACATCCACTGGATCATCAAAAAAGCAAGAGACTCCCAGAAAAACATTTATTTCTGCTTTATTGATTACACCAAAGCCTTTGGCTGTGTGGATCACAACAAACTGTGGAAAATTCTTCAAGTGATAGGAATACCAAACCACTTGACCTGCCTCCTGAGAAATCTGTATGCAGGTCAAGAAACAACAGCTAGAATTGGACATAGAACAGCAGAGTGGTTCCAAATAGGAAAAGGAGTACCTTAAGGCTGTATATTGTCACCCTGCTTATTTAACTTATATACAGAGTACATCAGGCAAAATGTCAGGCTTGATGAAGTGCAAGCTGGAATCAAGATTTCCAGGAGAAATATCAATAACCTCATATAAACAGATGACTTATGGCCACCCTTATGGCAGAAGGTGAAGAACTAAAGAGCCTCTTGATGAAAGTGAAAGAAGAGAATGAAAAAGTTGGCTTAAAACTCAACATTCAAAAAACTAAGATCATGGCATCCAGCCCCATCACTTCATGGCATATAGATGGGGAAACAATGGCAACAGTAAGAGTTTATTTTCTTGGGCTCCAAAATCACTGCAGATGGTGACTGCAGCCATGAAGTTAAGAGACGCTTGCTCCTTGGAAGAAAATCTATGACCAACTAGACAGCATATTAGAAAGCAGAGACATTACTTTGCCAACAACGGTCCATCTAGTCAAGGCTATGGTTTTACCAATAGTCATGTATGGATGTGAGAATTGGACTATAAAGAAAGCCGAGCACAGAAGAATTGATGCTTTTGAACTGTGGTGTTGGAGAAGACTCTTGAGAGTCCCTTGGACTGCAAGGAGATCAAACCAGTCAATCCTAAAGGAAATCAGTCCTGAATATTCATTAGAAGGACTGATGCTGAGACTGAAACTCCAATACTTTGGCCACCTGATGAGAACTCACTCCTTGAAAAAGACCCTGTTGCTGGGAAAGACTGAGGGCAGGAGGAGAAGGGGATGACAGAGGATGAGATGGCTGGATGGCATCACTGACTCAATGGCCATGAGCTTGAGCAAACTCCAGAAGTTGGTGAAGGACAGGGAAGCCTGGCATGCTGCAGTCCATGGGGTCACAGAGTCAGACACAACTGACTGACTGATACTTATATCATTTTAGTCCTGTAGGGAAATCTATTTTTATGTTTCTGCCAGGCTAACTTTATCAATAACGCACAGTGGGTTTTCTTCTTTATACCATACATTTTTCAATTCCAAGATGAGTCTTTTTACATATATTTTATTAGCTTTGAAATTGACATACATCTTTAAGCTTTCGGCATATCATGATTTAACTGGAAGTTTTCTTTTCTTGGCAGTAAATAAAATAACAATAGCAAATAAAACAACTGATGACTTCTCCTGTATTGAAATAACCTCCAGTAGTAACTGCACTTTTAAGAATTTCTGAATGATCCGGGAATTTGCTCTGAACCATACAATTGTTCCTGACTTTTGCCATCTTATATCCTAACTAGAATGCAGTTTATGTCTTTGAAAATAGGAAATAAGAGTAAGTTTGTACTCTTCCTTTTGATTCTCTACATAGGATGCTTTTTGCAACTACAGTTTTTGGATCTCACCAACTTATGCCTTGCAAATGACTCACAAAACAAAAATTTGCATCTGTATTAAAGTACTGCCCTGTTTTCTATAAATTTCCAATCTTCCTTCCACTCCTCTCCACCAAAACAGCAAACAAATCACTAAATAAGGAAATTCCTGGTCACCTCGCTACTCAGTGAGAATGTTGTATTTATCATGATATCTTCTGTTTGAATTTCTGGTAAAATACACATAAAATTTACCATCTTAACCATTTTTAAGAGTATAATTCAATAGTGTTAAGTGCTTTCATTGTTGTTCAGCCAATCTCCAGATCTCTTTTCATCTGGCAAGATTGGAACCACTGAGATATCCTTTAAAAGGCAGTTCTCTAATCTTTTAGCTACACATCCCTTGCAGTCTTTGTCAGAACTCTTCAAATAGTTCCAAGCCTCAAACCAAAAGGGTTAGCTCTAGCCCAACCCAGATTAAGCTTTTAAACTTTTTTTTTCACATTTTACTCTCTTTAAATATGTGTGTGTACACTTAAATGGCTATTTTGGTCTATAAAATGAAATTCACCATTTTCATATTTTAACACTTTCATACTTTAAAATGGTTCCTACTGGTTAGTTCCCAACAAAAAGGCATGTCCCTCCATCAAAGAGCTGACATTTTATAGTAATTGTTACTACATCTCTTTTCTTGTGTTACCTTATTTGATGACAGCATGCTACTTCTGGGTCAGAGAATAGCCTTTCAGTGTGTGCATTCAAACCAGTGGATGAATTAGATAACTGGATCTTCATTGAAAGAGATTGTTGTGAAATATATGAATTAATGGAAACACTGAATTGGCTAAGATAGCAATTTTCCTGCTAGGTTTCTAGGAGCCCTGGACCTCTATGCTAGTACCTTCAGAGTGGCCACAGGGTACAGACGGGAGGCCAGATGGATGGGGCAGGTTTCTTTCCCCCTTTCAACTATTCCTATTGGTTTTACAGTCTGAGATCCCATGTAGATTTTACATAAAGGAAAGAGAAGGTTGTGCCACTTTAGAGAGTAGTCTTGAGAAGTGGAGAAATTTCATACTAACAAAAACAGATCTAGGTTCAAATTATAGCCCAGTCTCTTAAAACCTGTGCAGTCTTTAGACCAGTCACTAACCTCCAAGCCTCATTTTCCTTGTAAGTACAATATTAGCTATTGTTATCTCCAAAGTCACTAAGATTACAAAATAGAGCATTAAGTATGTCTCATAAGATGTTCATGTCCTGGGTGAATGACTGCCAGTGGTAATCTGCATCTGGAACCTGCAGAAATCTGGGAACCTGCAGAAATCTGGAACCCTGCAGAAATTGCAGGGTTCTAAACATCAAGGCTTCACAGTCACTGATGTGATGGCACTTTTTTTTTCAGTCTGCCTCCTAACCATCTGCTTCTACTGTAGGAGCTCCAGATAGAGTTCTAGATAATCACTTTTTAAAATTTTTCCTGTAAGGTGTGGCCTTTGGGCCAGCACCCTGAGCATGATCTGTGAATTTATTAGAATTGTAAAATCTTAGGCCTCAGCCCAAACCTATGAGTAAGAAACTCTGGGGGTGGATTTTTAGCAACCTTCATTTCAATAAACCTTCCAAGAGATTCTGATTTGCACTGTTAGTTTGAAAAACACTGAAAACAATTGATTCACTTGGACAGCTCAAGTGGAAGCAGGAAATGTATGGGGTAGGCCAGCCCATAGCAGCGATAGGAGACTGGTAGTGACTGGGCTGGAAACCAGATTCAAGGACCGGAAACCAGACCCAAGTTCAGTTCCCTGGACCTCAGAAACTGTTGATGATAGGTCTTTATCCTGATGCTGACTTTCCTGTGAACCAGTCAACACCTTGGGTGATAATTCTCAACAGGGGGCAGCTTTGTTTTCCCAAAGGTAGTTGGCAATATCTGGAGACATTTTTGCTGTCGTGACTGGAGCGTTAGTACCGGCATCTAGTGAGCACCATCCAGGGATGCTGCTGAGCATCCCACAAGGTGCAGGAAGGCCCTACAATGGAAAACTGTCCAGCCCCAAATGTCAGTAGTATCCAAGTTAAGAAATCCTGCTCTAAAGATCTTCCTCCTGATCCACTTGCCTCTCTTCCCAAAACCAACTACTAACTTCTTTATCCTGTACCCTAAGACTTCTGTGAACCCTGCAGGGGTCCATGGATGGGCCTCAGAGAGTCCATGTGTGTGTATGTGTGTGTGTGTGTGTGTGTGTTGTCTGTGTGTGTGTGTGTGTGTTGTCTGTGTGTGTGTGCTCAGTCATGTCTGACTCTTTGCGGCCCCATAAACTGTAGCCCACCAGGCTCCTCTGTCCATGGGACTTTCCAGGCAAGAATACTGCAGTGGGTGGCCATTTCTTTCTCCAGGGGATCTTCCCAAGCCAGGGATCGAACCCACATCTCTTATGTCTCCTACAGTGGCAGGCGGGTTCTTTACCAATGGCACCATCTGGGAAACCCATAAACAGAGAGTCCATAAACTCCCACAAATGCTTCTAAAATATTGTCCTTTTATTTATTTATGTGTGTGACAAGGTTTGGGAAAGGGGCGGTACATGGCTTTTATCATATTATCAAAAGACTTTTTCTATGTTAATTCCATGTGTTCTTTCTCTGCCCCAGAGTTCTCCATCCCAGTTTTCTGGCAGTTTCAGCTTCATCTGGAATCATGGCCACTCCGCTGTCTCTCTCCTTCCTAACTTCTCAACTGCTACCCTGACTGCTGTTTTCTTTTTCCCTGTTCCATTTTCCAGCTCCAGTTCCCAACATAAAGCATCTGATTGTCCCTGCTCTCCCTTTTTTGGGCAGAGCTTTTCAAACTAAATGTCCCAGTGGACCCCTGACAATCCAGTGCAACAGCTGGCCAGCTCCCTCATGAACTGGGCAAGGCCAGAGGGAGCAGTGTCAGCCAGTCCATACGTAACTACCCGTGGCAGGTACCCTCAGAACAGGCACTGGTTGGGACTCCAGGATGATTGTGTCTAACTAAGGTGATGAGAAGAAAATCCAGTGCTTGAGTTTGTGGAGAAAGCCCTGGGTTGTCTAAAGAAGCAGGAAGAGTGTGAAGCCGGTCTTAAACAGTACATAGGGCACAGCAAGGATAAGCAGATCAGGAGCCTGTGATGAGGGCTTGTGGAGTCGGGCGGGGAAGGCAATCTAGGGTCAAGCAAGGAGGCTCAGGGCTCAGTGGGTCCAGTAATCAAGGGAGAATAAGCTCAAATGCAGAAAGAAACCAATAAAATCAAATGGACATCAAAAGCGAGGCACTCATGTCTCCCTTGGTGTTATCATGTGCTACAAAGTTGATGTCATTGTGTGCTACGGTTCCTTCAGTTGTGTCCAACTCTGTGCGACCCTATGGACCGTAGCCCGCCAGGCTCCTTTGTCCATGGGATTCTCCAGCAAGAATACTGGAGTGGGTTGCCATGCCCTCCTCCAGCACATCTTCCTGACCCAAGGATCGAACCCGCATCCCTTAGGTCTCCTGCATTGGCAGATGGGTTCCTTACCACTAGCGCCACCTGGAAAGCCCAGGTGGAAAGGAAGAAAGGAGCTTCTTCCTTTCTCACCAGAAGCTCATCCCATAACAAGTTGGTCAAGAGGCTTGTAAGACAAGGCAGCCAGAAAAGTCACATTTGCTGAGAAAGTCAAGGGGCCAATAGATTGGTCCTTTGTGCCTCTCACTCCTTCTCTCTCTGATCCATCTCTGCCTCCTCACTTTACTCTTAACTGGTTTCAGGAGGACAGAATTGTTTCTGTGTGACTGAATACTAAAGAAGTATTTATTTCCTAATTTTTCATTTTAAAAGCAACATAACTCTCTAAGGAAAAGTAACACAAAACCCTAAATAAATTATATTTGTATTTACATAGCCTTGGATGGATTGTTGTTTTTTGAGTCAGTAGATCCAAAGGGAGAAAAAAATATCTTACTCCATCCAGTGTTGAAGTGAAAGTGTTAGTCACTCAGTCGTGTTTGATCCATTGCAACTCCATGGACTGTAGCCCACCAAGCCCTTCTATCCATGAAATTCTCCAGGCAAGAATACTGGAATGAGTAGCCATTCCCTTCTCAAGGGAATCTTTCCAACCCAGGGATCAAATATGGGTCTCCCACATTGCAGGTAGATTCTTTACTGTCTGAGCCACCAGGGAAGGCCCCATCCAATGTTATATACATGGTTTAGGTGATAGGGATGCATTATGCCAAACCCCTAAAATACCTTAGAACAGTAGTTCAGACTTTGTCATGCATTAGAATTCTGAGGTTCAGGTGGCACCCCACACCATTAAATCAACATGTTTGTTGGTGAGGGAGCCAAGAATCAGTATTTTCTAAGGTTTCCTGGTGATTTCAATGTGCAACAGATTTTGGAAGCCGCTTTATAGAGGATATTTTAATAAAGCACTGATGCTGGATTGCTATCTTGCTACCTTTTACCAAAAAAAGTGGAATATGATAGAAAACATGGTGGTGGTGGTGGAGTTGCTCCCTCATGTTTGACTCTTACAACCCCATGGACTGCAGCCTGCTAGGCTCTTTTGCTCCATGGGATTTCCCAGGCAAGAATACTGGTGTGGGTTGCCATTTCCTTCTCCAGGGGATCTTCCTGACTCAGGAATCAAACCCTGGTCTCCTACATTGCAGGTGGATTCTTTACTGACTGAGCTACAACGGAAGCTTTTTTCAGCTAATTGAGTTAAATCCCAGTTAAATGAGGTTGTGTGCTAATTTATTGCCAGAAGGAAACAAGCTGGCTAAATTGTTTGCATCACTCCAAATAGCAGACTAGTATTTTGGCGTCCTGTAGTCAAAATAATCAATTTCACAGATCTGGGGTTGTTTACTCTTCAGCTTTGTAACTTGACGTTTTAATTTATGCAGATGTAATTTTGGACCCAGGGTATTTTCTAACTTAGTCACCACCCTGTTCTCCAGAATCATTAGAGAGCCATTCTGGTCTCCAGGGCACCAGATCTTTATGTGATAAGCTAAGGAGAACACAGCCATCAGACTCCTTCAGGCACACCTGACCATTACAGCAAATATTTCAAGAGCTTAGCCGGTTCCAAGTCTGTCTCAGCTAGCTTCCTGGTTCACATTTCATCTGAGCTGTTTGTTTTCAAATAAACATAGCTGAAAAGACTCCGGGGCCTGTTTCTAAGTGCATGCTATTTTGATGGCATAGTTTCGTGACCACTTGGCAAAAATGAGAGCGTGACCTCATTTGAGTAAGATCTCTTACATGCTCCTAGGAACAGTGTCCTTTAGTTCAAGGAGAGAGAGCAAACTCAGTGAGTGAAGATGAGAGCAGACTTAGGGCTGTTCAGTCTTGTAGGAAGAGCCTAAAACACAACCTGATAATGGTGTCCAAACGCATGACAGATGAACAGAAAGAAAATTCAAACTAGTCGGTGGCTATTTCCACAGAAGCAACAAGCTTAAAGCACAGTGAATTGGCAGTTTAGTGAGCCTGAGACGATAATTTCTGTATTAAATAATAGATCTGACTACTGGAAGAAACCTGTAGTATTCATTGCTAAATAGTCTGCTGTGGAGTCCATGGGGTCGCAAAGAGTTGGACACGACTGAGCGACTGAACTGAACTGAGTCTGCTGTGCAATATGGGTTGGAGGAATGGGTCACAGTCCAACCTTGACTTCTAACTTGCCATGTGACCCTGCATGTTATGTGTCTCTTCAGGGCCTCGGTGTCCTCATCAGTCAAGTGAGAAGTTGAGCTGGGCGATTGCCCTAAGCCCCTCCAAATGCACTAACCCTCTGGGACACTTGAAAACATTACAAGGAGGCTTCTGTCCTAAGTAGATATTAATAGACGCTGACTATCTGTGATTCCTTCCAACTCAAGAATTTACAGACTGATTGGCCACTTTGTTTCTTGTTTTAGATTGCAAAAATATGATCAGGACCATATTAGATGATATCAAGGAATTAGTATTAATCCTGTTAGATAACTAAAATCACACTATGGTTGCATAAGAATGTGGTTGTAATTGTTAGACATGCATACTGGACTAAGTAGGGGTAAAATAGCATGATGCCTGAGATTTGCTTTTTTTAAAAAATAGTAAAGTAACATGTCCAGTAATATATGCAGATCTCTTTTGAGCTGACAACTCTTCTGGGTATGGAATCTATATTCTAGAAAAAGAATTCAAGAGGCTGGAGTAAGCAGATGTTGGTGCTCTTGAGTGTTGCAGATACAGAGCCAAGAGACTTTATGTTTTAGAGGCTGCACAAAGCTTTTCCTGAAAATCTGGAATATGAAAGTTGAATTAATTACCTTTTCCTTCCATGTTATATGGATAGGATGGTAAGCAGAAAGCCATTTCCGCTGAGAAAAAAAGAATCCCTGAAAGGTTTTAGTGATTTTGCCAGGAGCACATACTAATGGCAGCATCAAAGCCAGAATGAGGATTGAAGGGTGAGATTCCATGACTATCTGTCTTCCGACTTCCATCCACTTCTGCTGGGGAAGTTCCAAAAGTATAAATGTATAAAATACAGATATTTTGGTACCTTTGGTTCTGTGGGATTTGTTTCAGTCTGTCCAGTATCCAAGTCTCCTTAATCGTTCTTAAAGCTCCTTCTAGTGGTTACCACCCTTATGGCAGAAAGTGAAGAACTAAAGAGCCTCTTGATGAAAGTGAAAGAGGAGAGTGAAAAAACTGGCTTAAAATTCAACATTCAAAAAACTAGGATCATGGCATCTGATCTTATCACTTCAAGGCATATAGATGGGGAAACAGAGACTTTAATTTTTGGGGCTCCAAAATCACTGCAGATGGTAACTGCAGCCATGAAATTAAACGACACTTGCTCCTTGGAAGAAAAGCTATGACCAACCTCGACAGCATATTAGAAAGCAGAGATATTACTTTGCCAACAAAGTTCTGTCTAGTCAAAGCAATGGTTTGTCCAGTAGTCATGTATGGATGTGAGAATTGGACTATAAAGAAAGCTGAGCACAGAAGAATTGATGCTTTTGAACTGTGGAGTTGGAGAAGACTCTTGAGAGTCCCTTGGATTGCAAGGAGATCAAACCAATCAATCCTAAAGGAAATCAGTCCTGAATGTTCATTGGAAGGACTGATGCTGAAACTGAAACTCCAATACTTTGGCCACCTGATGAGAACTGACTCCTTGGGAAAGACCCTGATGCTGGGAAAGATTGGGGGCATGAGGAGAAGGGGATGACAGAGGATGAGATGGTTGGATGGCATCACTGACTCAATGGCCATGAGTTTGAGCAAACTCCAGGAATTGGTGTTGGACAGGGAAGCCTGGCATGCTCCAGTCCATGGGGTAGCAAAGAGTTGGACACGACTGAGCAACTGAATTGAACTGAGTGGTTGGAACTCTCCTTTAAATAAAAATTAACAAGACCTCATAGCAGTGAACTCAGAAAAGCATCACTGGCTTCTTTCGGGAAATTGTAACTTTCCCACTGGAAGGGGCAGAGATGCTGATCTGGAACAGTACATGTGCTGGGTCCACATCAGTCCAGGGGACCAAATCCTGTCCATTTCAAGTATTTTCACTGATCAAAAATGCAATCAGACTTTATATGGGTGCAGAAAAGAAGTATGAATTGGTCACAGAAAAGGTGTTTAAATGAGCACACCAGATCATATGTATACAAACCACCTGGATTAGTTTGTCAGGGCTTCTGTTACAAAGTATCACAACCAACGGCTTAAAAGAACAGAAATGTATTTTCTCATAAGTTATGGAGGCTGTAAATTGGGAACAAAGATTTCCCCAGAGCCTTGCTCCCTCTGAGACTCGGGAGATGCTTACCTTGCCTCTTCCCGACTTCCAGTGGTGACTGGCTGGTCCTGGTGTCTCTCGACTTATAGCTGCATCCCTTCTATCTCTGCCTTGGTCATCACAGGTCATTTCCCTTGTACATCTCTGCTTCTTACCAGTGTGAGAAGTAATTAACTAATTACATCACCCATGACCCAGTTTTCAAATCAGTTCACATTTTGACGTATTGGGGGACTTTAACATCTCTTTTGAGGGGACATGATTCAACCCAGTATACCATCCAAACAAATGACGTTGTGAGAAGGTTCCATTTGCATCTAATGTTGTAACCAGGCTTCCCATGTGGCCCTCGAGGTAAAAAACCCACCTGCCAAGCAGGAAACTTAAGAGATTCAGGTTCAATCCCTGGGTCAGAAAGATCCCCTGGAGGAGGGCATGCCAACCCACTCCAGTGTTCTTGCCTGGAGAACCTATGGACAGAGGGGCCTGGTGGGCTACAGTCCAAGGGGTGACAAAAAGTTAGACATGACTGAAGCAACTTAGCATGCACAACGCCCGTTGTGACTGGGCTCCTGACTTTACACAATATTAGAGCTAAAAACCCACTTCTGTCTGAAAAGTGATGTTTGGCAAGAAGGGTTAAGAAAACAGCCCAGACTCCAAGGCCAGTGCCTGCCCCTTCAGAAGCACATGTCCCCTCCTGTGTGACGTGCTCCCGAGTGATGGGATGCCAACGAGGTAATGATCGAAGGGTAGACTGTAGCTTGCAGCAGGCAGGGTCACTCAGAATTCATGGCTCACCTCCTGTAGCTTGCCCTGGCCACCCTGGCGCTTACCCCTCTCAGTTCTTCGCCCTCCACCTTGCTCATCCTCCCTGCTTTGCTGGGAAACAACAGCTGCTTTGAATCTAGCCACTTTGATTTGGTGGCAAGTGAACTGTAAACCAGATTAAGCGAAACGAAGCAAATCCAATGACTGT
This sequence comes from Muntiacus reevesi, assembly GCF_963930625.1. Taxonomy (NCBI): domain Eukaryota; kingdom Metazoa; phylum Chordata; class Mammalia; order Artiodactyla; family Cervidae; genus Muntiacus; species Muntiacus reevesi. Next base: position 30,610,712 of record NC_089262.1, on the reverse strand, counting down.
CACAAGCAAGTTGTCCAATTATTGCTTTTTTTGCAGTGAGGGCAAAAGGCAGTAAAGGCCTTATATATCATAACGCAAATACTAATTTGCCTGAATCAACTTGACAAGGGGTAATCAGCAAATGGGTTGGTGCTCATCAGAGCTGCACAGACTAGTCTCTGAGGAGGTCAGAACCAGGAATAAACCCTCCCAGGAACCCTCGGTGAATCTAACAAGTTCCCTGCCTTCTGCATTCTGAAGCAAAGGTCCAACCTTCACCTGACTTGTAGCCTGCCTAGGGTAAGTCACTGGGCTTCTTGGTGGATTTTTGGTGCCACAGGCTCTCTCTCTCTCTCTCTCTCTCTCTTTCTCTCTCTCTCTCTCTCTCTCTCTCTCTCTCTCTCTCTCTCTCTCTCTCTTTGGGTGAGGATCAGGTTCTCTGGAAGTGATGAGAAAGTGAAAATGTGTTTGCAGAATCTGTCCCACACTCTCACCCCACTATTTGACATTTTACCTGCCTTCTGAGGTAGGTCAGGGAGTTAAACCATATGTGTTACTGACAGAGGACAGAAGGTGAGGGAACAGGAAGAAAAGAAAAAGGAAATATGTTTCAAAGGGGTAAAAAATTATCAGTGGGTAAAATGACCAAGACATCATTTTATGATGTAATGGTGTCTGAATGATAGAGAGAGTGGATTTGGCCCAGATACTAGAATCTTTCCAGATTTCAGGGCCTCCTCCTGTCTTGAGCCCCAGCTCCACATTTGTCATGGTTAATCCCTTGACCTTTGTGGAAATCCTCCCTGACGTCACTGGACGAGAGGCCTGGAATGGAAAGGAAGGACTTTGTTAGAGCTGCATGAATCCACATGGCTCATCTCCTGACAGGAAAGCTCAGTGGAGAATAGGACTCTCACTATTTAGAAACTGGACTAGGGTTCCTATCCAGAGGATACAATTTGCCATCGCCTTTGTGGTTTGTACAGTGCATGAATTAAGTTGCTTTGGTCATGTCTGATTCTTTGCAGCCCAGTGAACTGTAGCCTACCATGTTCCTCTGTCCATGGGGATTCTCCAGGCAAGAGTACTGGAGTGGGTTGCCATGGCCTCCTCCAGGGGATCTTCCTGACCCAGGGTATGAACCTGCACCTCTTAACATCTCCTGCATTGGCAGACAGGTTCTTTACCACTACCACCACCTGGGAAGCCAGTTTGTATGGCCAGTGGAGCAAATCAACACTAAGGAGAGAACATTTTTCTCTTGATGCCTAAGTGCCAATCACAATCGTTCGGAGTTCTCGTAATTGGCATCCCAGCCTCATCTAACTGTTTTTGTAATACACATGTATTGAAATAAAATCTGCCTACATTTCCACCGCCAACATCCAAAAACATGAGGCACCATCTATTTTTTTCCCCTACCAGTTTCTGTCTATAGGGCTTTGTATTCATTAACAATTGGCTCTGTTCCCTTTGCGGTCTAGAGGCCCTGTTCCAGGTCACCTGTGATTTGGAACACTGAGTCCTTGGCAGTGAGCTTAAGAGAAAGAGAGCATGGGGAAGGGACCAAAGGTGGAGCCAGATTTGAAGGTTTAGCCTGAAAGTTATACTTAGAGAGTCAGTTATATCTAGAACTCCGACTTCCTAGCCATCACATACTTGACAGACAAGTTAAAAGTAAAGACAAGACTAATTATCAAGGCTCTTGGTGGGGAGTGGGGAGAGGAGGAAAGGGATAAATGCTTTCATGGTCGTCACTGTTTACTCAAACAGAGTGTCACTAATAATGAAGGTTGCTGAACATGAAAGGGTATCTGTTAGCAGTTTTGCAAGTAAGTAGGGGAAATTACACACTAACATTTCTTTTAAATATTTTTATTATATAATTTACATACCATCAAGTTTATCCCTTTAAAGCCTACAACTTAGTGGTTTTCAGTATATTTACAGAGTTGTGCAACCCTCATTATAACCTAGTTTTAAAACATTTCATCAACCACAGAAGGAACTTGGTACACATTAGCAGTCATTCCCCTTTCCCCTTTTTGCCCTACCCCTGCCCCTGGCAACCACTAATCTATTTTCAGTTGCTGTGGATTGGCTTTTTCTGGACAGTCCATATAAATGGAATCATGCTATATGTGGCCTCTTGAGACTGGCTTCTCTCACTCAGGATAGTGATTTTGAGGTTTGTCCAAGTTATAGCATATGACAGTACTTCATCCCTTTCTGTTGTTGAATAAAATTCCATTGGAGATATACCACATGCTGCTTGTCCATTTATCAGTTGATGGACAACACACTTGTGTTTTACTTAAAAGAGCAAATTGCCACAGTCTCAACAATCTGAGTTGAACAGCTGTTTGCTGAAGGTAGGAGTTAATAAAACAACTCCTGATCTTAATATGTTAGATTTAAGAGATAAGATTACTAAGGGATTTAAGATTTAGTTTTGGTAGCAAAAAACTGATTTATATTCAGGTTTGTGGTAAGTAGATGTTTGCAAGATAAACGAATGATTTTAGCATAATAAGGTCATATTTGCATTTGTGTTTTTCAGTTATCTCAGTAGAGTAGATCTGTATAGAGAAGTGTTCACTCATTCCTTCTAATGAAATAACTTTAGAATGCTACATCCACATGAAACACAGCACCTGCCTTTGTATTCAGCCAGCAAGTGCACAGCTGAGTTTGAAGCCAAGCTCCATAGCTGATCCTGCCAGGAATCTACTGGTTGTACTGTCCTATTGTACTAGTTTTTGTCTTTTCTCTGATTCTGACTCAGGTGTAAATGAGGAAGCACGGGAAAGAGGAGCAAGAGGGAGCAAATAAGGTTCCACATATCTGGAAAGTTGCCTGGGATTCATATTCAAGCAGTCTTTCTTAAGGTGTCAAAACTCTCCCTACATGGGGAGTAGTGGCCAGACTGTAGGCTCTGGAATCTAGGCATGGCCATTTCATATCTTTGTGATGTCGGGCAGGTACTTAATCTGTCTTTCTGGTTCTCATCAGCAAAGTAAAGATAATAATGGTTCTTAGTTCTCAAGATGCTTTGAGGATTCCCATGATTCCTGGCACATAGAAAACTGTTAAAATGAATATTGCTAGCATGTATTCACTACTTGCTATTTCCTGGACACTGTGCATGGAATCTTCACAGCAATCCAAAAAGGTAGTGAAGGGTATTCCCACTTTGCAGATGAAGAAATGGAGATTTAAGGAAGTATAAATATATCTTCCTCAAGGCCAGTTGGTTTAAAAGTGGCGCAAGTCACTTTTATATACCCTTCGGTCTGATTCAGATTCTTTGCATGTCCATTAGACCAGGGTGCTTATATGCAATGAATCGTGCTAGCCAATATGCTGCCAACTGGAATATAGCTATAATAACATACACATCTGTTTTAATAAATATGAATAATAAATGCAATTGGGCCACTTTGGAAAATAATGTGACCAAAACCCATGGGGAGAAAACAGCAGTAATAGACTAAGACGAAGCTGTTAGAACAAACATGGGGCTTAACAGACCTCAAAGTAAGACATAGCATCTGGTGAGATGCTATATCCTCTCAACTCAGGGGAGCTAGACCCTGTGGTTTATGGGAATTAAAAGAACACTGCATGTGGTACTTGGTTTATAGAAGGTAACTGACTCATTTCCATTAGCTAGGGAATTAGTAGTCTCTCGTGCCTATGTTAATATTCCAGTTGTCAGCTTAATTGTTTAAGGTGTTTCCATTGACATCACCACTCACCCACCAGCAGCACTTTTAAATTAGCCTTGAGAGCAAAAGAGTAAATAGAAGCACAGTTTATCATTCTGTCAAGTTCAAGTACCTAAAAAAGGCAACATCTGATAGTCAAGCAAACAACTAGACCGCAAAGCAGAAGTGTCAGCATTGACACAGCATTGACACATTTACAGCTCCATGAGGGTTATTAACTGTGTTGCCCCAGGAGTCCAGGAGAAGACAGTTCAAGGGTCAGAGACACATGGTATTTAGATGGTCCGCAACTAGCTGGGACAACAGGAAACCTAAAACAGACTTTCCTTCTAACATTCCCTTCTAAACAGCCTTCCTGATTACACAGTGTAAAATAAGAACAGTTTTGGATACTAATCCTAAATAATCCCAAGCTTTGGAAATATTTATTCTCTCATATTTTTAGGTAAAAAGATGTTCTCAATTCAGATTACCACAATTATAGCAATCTGCTCTTTTAATTAAAAGAGTGTGTTCTTTTCCCCACTTATAGTATTAGTGGCTTCAAATGCATAATGAACCTTTTTGTAAACCAATTCATGAGGGTTTAGACATTAGGGCAAAGGTAACATTTTAAGAATGTTCTTATGTTGCAATCAATTGGGGATTATTTTCTAAACCAATTTCTTGAGAATTCTGGCTAAAGCCTTTTCATCATTGGGAGTTTTTTTTTTCCAATTGTCCTTTTAATTAGGAGTGTAACCCTGGCTTGTAGATGCTACAGGTTTTTCTGGGAGGGCAGATTTACACATGTGGTCTCTGAGCTAAAAAAAAAGCAGAAGGTCCTTTGGTTCAGGTCCACTGCTGGTTTCCACCTCATTCAACCCATGGTTGCCCCAGTCAGGATGACCACTGGTAGATTTATGCAGATTCACATTCGGGCCATGGCTATTCATCGGACTAGAACAGCCAGCCTACTTTTTGGCGATTGTCATTTGGTGCTATCAGGCTTGTAAAATCCAGCTGTAAACTCTGCCCTTCCCTGCTAGTCTGTCAAGGCGATCTGGACTTTGGTTCTTTGTAAACTATCGATAGTTCTCTTTATTTGTTGTTGTTGTTCAGTTGCTAAGTCGTGTCCGACTCTTTGTGACCACAGGGACCACAGCACCATGTCAGGCTTCCAGGTCCTCCACTATCTGTCAGTTTGCTTATGTTCATGTCCGTTAAGTCGGTGATGTCATCTATCCATCTCAGCAGCAGCAGCCCTCTTCCTTTTCCTTCTATCTTTCCCAGCATCAGGGTCTCTTTATTTACTCTACACTTACTCCCAAAATGATTTAAAAGAACCTTGGTTAGATACGGCTCTGCTGTCCTGTGACCTGGGGCATGTTATAACAATAATGAAAGTTCTCACCTTTCACAGTGTTGCAGGCACTTCATGAACCTTCTCTTGAGAAAGTGATTACCCTCAAAATACAAATTGACTTTCTGCTTCTGGTAAAACTGGAAGATGGAAAATAGCTTGGGAAATAAGGGCACTGGACAAATGCAAGGGTCACCCTGTTAGTCAGTGGACTTGAGTTTCAATGCAGAGTTCCAAAGAACAGCAAGGAGAGATGAGAAAGCCTTCCTCAGTGATCAATGCCAAGAAACAGAGGAAAACAATAGAATGGGAAAGACTAGAGATCTCTTCAAGAAAATTAGAGATACCAAGGGAATATTTCATGCACAGATGGGCACAATAAAGGACAGAAACAGTATGGACCTAAGAGAAGCAGAAGATATTGAGAAGAGGTGGCAAGAATACACAGAAGAACTGTACAAAAAAGATCATCATGACCAGATAACTATGATGGTGTGATCATCCACCTAGAGCCAGACATCCTGGAATGCAAAGTCAAGCGGGCCATGAACAAAGCTAGTGGAGGTGATGGAATTCCAGTTGAGCTGTTTCAAATCCTAAAAGATGATTCTGTTAAAGTGCTGCACTCAATATGCCAGAAAATTTGGAAAACTCAGCAGTGACCACAGGACTGGAAAAGGTCAGTTTTCTATCCAATCCCAAAGAAAGGTAATGCCAAAGAATCTTCAAATTACCGCACAATTGCACTCACCTCACACACTAGCAAAGTAATGCTCAAAATTCTCCAAGACAGGCTTCAACAGTATGTGAACCATGAACTTCCAGATGATCAAGCTGGATTTAAGAAAGGCAGAGGAACCAGAGGTCAAATTGCCAACATCCAATGGATCATCAAAAAAGCAAGAGAGTTCCAGAAAAACATCTATTTCTGCTTTATTGACTATGCCAAAGCCTTTGACTGTGTGGATCACAACAAACTGTGGAAAATTCTGAAAGAGATGGGAATGCCTGACCACCTGACCTGCATCCTGAGAAATCTGTATGCAGGTCAAGAAGCAACAAATTAGAATTGGACATGGAACAACAAACTGGTTCCAAATAGGAAAAGGAGTATGTCAAGGCTGCATATTGTCATCCTGCTTATTTAACTTAAATGCAGAGTACATCATGAGAAATGCCAGACTGGATGAAGCACAAGCTGGAACTAAGATTGCCGGGAGAAATATCAGTAACCTCAAATATGCAGATGAAACCCCTTATGGCAGAAAGCAAAGAACTAAAGAGCCTCTTGATGAAAGTGAAAGAGGAGAGTGAAAAAGTTGGCTTAAAACTCAACATTCAGAAAACTAAGATCTTGGTATCCAGTACCATACTTCATGGCAAATAGATAGGGAAACAATGGAAACAGTGGCAGACTTTATTTTCTTGGGCTCCAAAATCACTGCAGATGGTGACTACAGCCTTGAAATTAAAAGACAATTGCTCCTTGGAAGAAAATCTATAACCCACCTAGACAGCCTATTAAAAAGCAGAGATATCACTTTGCAGACAAATATCCATCTAGCCAAGGCTATGGTTTTTCCAGTAGTCATGTGTGGATGTGAGAGTTGGACTATAAAGAAAGCTGAGCGCCGAAGAATTAATGCTTTTGAACTGTGGTGTTGGAGAAGACTCTCGAGAGTCCTTTGGGCTGCAAAGAGATCCAACCAGTCCATCCTAAAGGGAATCAGTCCTGAATATTCATTGGAAGGACTGATGCTGAAGCTGAAACTCCAGTACTTTGATCACATGATGCAAAGAACTGACTCATTAGAAAAGACCCTGATGCTGGGAAAGATTGAAGGCGGGAGGAGAAGGGGATGACAGAGGATGAGATGGTTGGATGGCATCACTGACTTGATGGACATAAGTTTGAGTAAGCTCTGAGAGTCAATGATGGACCTGGAAGCCTGGCGTGCTGCAGTCCATGGGGTCGCAAAGAGCCGGACACAACTGAGTGACTGAACTGAACTTAACTGAGAATTTTTTTTAATTAATTTATTTTAATTGGAGGCTAATTACTTTACAATATTGTAGTGGTTTTGCCATACATTGACATGAATCTGCCATAGGTGTACAAATATTCCCCTAACTGAGAGTTTCAATGTGTTGGTTCAACACAGTGGGGTTGGTTTTAACTCTGACCTCCAGAGAAGCCCTCATCCTGGATATTTTTCAAGAAGAGGATATTGGAAACATCAAGACAAGGAGGTCAGGGTGGATATCCTGCCAAGGATTCATACAGGGAACTTCTTGGAATGAAATGAATTGAGGAACTTGTCCTAAATACGAGTAGCTGGGAAAGGTCTTTGAATATTCCCAAAAGATGATTGCAGTTAATCTCTAAAGTCTAGAGTAGGGATGACAGTGAAGTGAAAGTTGCTCAGTTGTATCTAACTCTTTGCAGATACAGTCCATGTAATTCTTTAGGCCAGATACTGGAGTGGGTAGCCATTCCATTCTCTAGGGGACCTTCCCAACCCAGAGGTCAAACCCAGGTCTCCCACATTGCAGGCGGATTCTTTACCAGCTGAGCCACCAGGGAAGCCCAGGGATGATAGACTACAGCTTAAATGGTAAGACCTCATTCTCCAGAACCATAGCATAGTTGTAAGTTCCTTTACTCATCTTCTGGGCCTAATCCAAGCCATTAACTTCTCTAGAGTTTCATATGGTCTCTGCTTAAGCATCCACAGTGACAAGGAGTTGGTCTCTACCACAGGGGCTCATTTCATCTTTGGAACATAATCATCATCATTTAGAATGCATTTTTTTTAGCCCAGAGCTTCTGCCTTATAATATGGCCCATTTATTGTAGTTCTGCTCAGTAATGGACAAGTGGAATATCCAGGGAGAAACTTCACTATGCTATTATTGAATTTGAATCTGTTGTTCAGTTGCTAAGTCATATCAGACTTTGTGACCCCATGGGCATGCCCATGGACTGCAGTATGCCGGGCTCCTCTGTCTTGCACTATCTCCTGGAGTTTGCTCAAACTCATGCCCCTTGAGTTGGAGATGATATTTAACCATCTCATCTTCTGCCACCCCTTTCTCCTTTTGCCTTCAATCTTTCCCAACATCAGGGTCTTTTCTACCAGATGTGAATCGGCTCTTCACATCTGGTAGTCAAAGTATTGGAGCTTCAGCATCAGTCCTTCCAATGAATATTCAGGACTGATTTCCTTTAGAATTGACTGGTTCGATCCCCTTGCTTTCCAAGGGACTCTCAAGAGTCTTCTCCAACACCAAAATTCAAAATAATTAATTCTTCGTCGCTCAACCTTTATGATCCAACTCTCACATCCATGAATGACTTCTGGAAAAACCATAGCTTTGACTAGACGGACCTTTGTAAGCAAAGTGATGTTTTTGCTTTTTAATGCACTGTCTAGATATGTCATAACTTTTCTTCCAAGGAACAAGCATCTTTTAATTTCATGGCTGCAGTCACCATCCACAGCGAGCAGTGATTTAGGAATTTGAATCTACTGCTATGTAATTTCCTCCCATTAGAGGATTTCTCTTCTTGTGCCTTTGAATACACTTCCTCAATGATCATAACAGCCCTAAATGGTTTCCCAAACAACACACAAAGCCCCTGAGTATTGGCACATCTTCCTACTCACAACTTCTCCTCATCTTCTATGTCTCCTGTATCTCTTCCTTTCCTCTGATATCTGCACCCAACTCTCATGATTCTTCTGGAGTCTAAGCATGAACTCAAAGCAGAAGACAGAGACTTCTAGTGGCAAGAGCAAAGGAACTTGCTTCGAGCCCTGGCAAATTTCTCTAAAGCTCTAAATGTTATTATTTAGCTGATGGGATGGGAAGAGTATCATGATAGAATATAAACGAATGTTCATTATAAATTGCAATGTATATTAAAGGCCCTGAAGACTTTAACATTAAATTCAAAAAGACCTCAAGCATCATGTAGTCCCAGATCCTCGTTTTATACTAGAAGACATTAAACAGAGAAGAAAACTGATCTATCCACGGACTGCATTAGAGGCAGGGCTAAAACAGAACCCATGTTTTGTCACTCACAGTCTCTTGCTACCTCTACTGCCCCTCTGTTGAACGGTGAGGGAAATCAGTGAAATCACCCATACACAGACCCTAAACAGTACCCAGCACGTATTAGGTGCTTGATTGCTGGTGGCTGAAGAAATAGTCTTGGAAACGAATGAATGAATAAATGACTAGTACTTGTTTCTGAGGACATTTTATCATTTCCTCCAAAGGTGCTTATGTTTCTAATCAGTTTTTAAGTAGGTCTCTATTAAGGAGCTTGGTTATCAACATGTTCTTGTGAAGGTTAAATGAGACAATGCATTAAAGTGCTGAAAAGCTGTTTCTGACAGTCAGTAAATGTTAAGTCATTATTATCATCCTCTGCTTTCTAGCCATTTTCTAAGTAAGATTATGCTGACACTGGTAAGGACTCACCAATCTGAAAATCACTGCAATCTACTAACAAAGGAATTTTGGAATTGCAGAAGTATTACTACTGTTGGTCAGTTCTTATCCTGTCCTTTTAACTTGGCTATCCATGCCCACCCCTTGTGTTTAGCACCCAGAAAGACACAAAGTGCTGAATTCTTTCACTTCCTCCTCTGAGCTTGTGTTTATTCAGCTCCTGGCCTTCAGACTCTTGTCTCCCATTCCAGCCACCACTTGCCAGTTGGACCTGACAATTTATTTGACTTTGCACTGTGTGGTCCTTCACATTCTTGCTCCCTGTCTTTTTCCATTATCAACCTAAGTCAAGGTTTTGGAATTTCCCTTTGGTACGGTCACTCCTGGGCACCCCAGTAGTTCTCCTCCATCTAAACAAGGTCCCTTTGACCTAAATTGGTGTGTTTTCCTCTCCATATGCTGGACTCCCCAACCTCCAGGATCTAATGCCCGATGATCAGAGGTGGAGCTGATGTAATACTAAAAGAAATAAAGTGCACAATAAATGTAATGTCCTTGAATCACTCCAAAACCATCCCTACGCCACACCCCTGTCCATTGAAAATTTATTTTCCACTCCTGATGCCAAAAACATTGGGGACCGCTGTATGGGATCAGGTTCTCTCCACATTGTAGCATTTGTTATTGATACTGATTTTTTTTTTTTACACTGAGAACTGAGAGTTAGAATTTTAGGTTCTTTACATTTCTGCATTTAAGGAAAGGGAAAAAATGTTGCCAAGGGTAATTTTTTTATTTATTTTTATGTTAACCAAACTGGCTCTTTCCACTTATTTTCATCAGTTGCCTCTGGTCTCCCAGCTTGATGATGCTCAGATTCAACCTACCCTGGAAGAGTGATTCCTGAGTGCTTTATGGAGGTATTTTCCCTTCCAGGGCTTCACAGATCTACAAATTATCATAGTGATCTCTATCAAGTTGCCAAAATGCTTGAAACTTCCTTCTGAAAATCTGAATGCATCTGAGAATTTGACAAAAAGACTAAACTTCAGCCAATGTCAGTACAAAAAAGAACTTGGATAAACTCATCAGCTAAGGCTATACCCAAAGCTCTGATATGGACAGAAATATTATCTGTTTAACCTCTGTGTCTTGTGATGGATTATCATTTAACATCTTCTCCTTTGTCAATGATACATCCATCCCCTTTATATCCCAGAATGTAAGTTCCTTCATCACCTGGATTTGATCTGTTTATAATCACAGCTCTGTCTTCAGCATCTAAAGTGTTTGGCAAACAGCAGGCAGCCAATCAGTGTTTGCTGAATACTGAAAGAATGAATGAGAAGCAGGATAGCCTTGTGGTTGAACCACAGCCTTTGACATCATCTCAGCTTGATATTTGGTTATGCCACTTACCATCTTTGAGACCTCTCTGAATTTCAGTTTCTTCATCAATAAAATGGGATGATGATATCTCTACCTCATCGGTTTGAGGATAATTGAACAAGACAATGCATATAAAGCTCTTAGCGCAGTAGCTGGCATATTTTCAGAACTTGATAAATGTTGACTGTTATGCCTGCTCTTTTCAGTGAAAATCTTGAGTGGTGAAGCTTATTAGAGGTAATTGAACTAATTTAACATGACTAGTACTGATGACTGTACTAAAGACAAATTAGTTTAATTCATCTGTCAGCCAGATTTTACTTAAAGAGCCAGGTTGACAAAACATGTATTGGTCACACCCACTGTGTCTTAAAGTAGTATCCTAGGCTTTCGGGAGTGGGCAGGATGTGGAGATATATATGGCACAGCCTCTCTTCTCAAGAATATAAAATCTAGAAGACTTACTGGTGTGTGGTACTATGCTGAGTATACATATATATGAGGTATTTCTACCACCCACATCATCTGAGTTACTCTTGGTGCTTTGCAGAAAACTATTCCGTGACACTCAGCTTCTCCTTTGAATACTTTCAGTGACAAGAAGCCTACTGCCTCTTGAGCCAGTTCATCCTATTTGGGAACAGTGATCATCTTTAGAAAAAGCTTCCTGAAAATTAGCACAAATCTGTTGTTGTTCAGTCACTCAGTCACGTCTGACTCTTTGCAACCCCACAGACAGCAGCATGCTAGGCTTCCCTGTCCTTCACTATCTCCCAGAGTTTACTCAAACTCATGTCTATGATGCTTTCTAACCATCTCATCCTCCACTGCCCTCTTCTCCTTTGCTTTCAATTTTTCCCAGCATCAGGGTCTTTTCCGATGACTTAGCTCTTCACATCAGGTGCCAAAGTATTGGAGCTTAAGCTTCAGCATCAATCCTTCCAGTGAATATTCAGGATTGATTCCTTTAGGACTGACTTGTTTGATCTCCTTGCAGTCCAATGGACTCTCAAGAGTCTTTTAAAGCACCACAGTTTGAAAGCATCAATTCTTTGATGATCTGCCTTTTTATAGTCCAGCTCTCATACCTGTACATGACTACTGGAAAAACCATAGCTTTGACTAGACAGACCTTTGATGGCCAAGTGACGTCTTTGCTTTTTAATATGCTGTCTAGGTTTGTCATAGCTTTCCTTCAAAGAAGCAAGCATCTTTTTATTTCATGGCACAAATATACCCCCCTACAATTTTTACACATTGATCTAACTCCTGACTTCTGGAAACAACCAGAATAAATCTAATATTTCCCTTCATATCAGAAGTCGGCAGAATAATGCCTACAGGCCAAATTCAGCCCACCATTTATTTTTGTAAATAAAGTTTTATTATAACACAGTCAAGCCTATTCACTCACATATTGTCCACAACTGCTTTTGAACAATAAAGCGATCACAACAGAGAATGTATGGCCATCTAGGCCAAAAATATTTACTATTTGGTCCTTAAAGAAGAAATTGTTCAACTTCTGCTCTATATGACAGACTTCAAGTACCTAGAGACAACTAACATGACTCCTCTTAAAGTGGGAAGCCCAGAACTGAGCCTAGAACTATAAATGGAGACAGAATTAAGACTATCACCTTTCTTCTGGTCACCATACTTCCAATTATGTGGTCAGAGATCAGGTCAGTCTTTGACTGACACACAATATTGGAGTCTATAAAGGACTAAATCTCTGAGATTTCCACCCCAGGAGCTTCTGTTAAGTCATGCCTCCCCATCCTGCACTGGTGAAGCCTAATGCTGAACACTATTCACAAAACTTTAATCTTTCCAGTCTGTCCAAAATATTCAGAAAACAATTCAGCATATATTCAAGGGCTGTAGCAGTCAGGGTCAGAAAGGAAAAAGATGACATATTGTGCTAAGATTTTTAATAGGATGTTATAATTTACATACTGGTGGGCAGAGTTGAGAAAACTAATAAGGGAATTTGTCACCAGCCTCTGCCTCGAGGGGAACGGGCAGGGAGAGGTCTTTCCAGGACCCAATGAGAGATGGAACCATGGAGAGGGGATGCCCACCTAGAACTGTGGCCATGGAGACAGAGTCACTGCTGGAACCAGGCTAGGAAAAAGGCAGGGGTGCTGGGAGATAGGTGCCCTGATGTGTTCTTCTCCCATTCTCTGCTTGCTGTGGGTGGGAACCAAACAGAGCTGAATGACAAGAGTCACAGGAGCGGGCCAGCCCACGGGACACAGAGCAGAAGTAGGAGGAGGTGTGGGCATGAGGGCGAAGAGTGACTCAAGGGCTCAATGGTGTGCGTGCATGCGTGCTAAGTCGCTTCAGTCGTGTCTGACTCTGTGCAACTCCATGGACTGTAGCCGGCTAGGCTCCTCTGTCCACAGGATTTTCCAGGCAAGAATACTGGAGTGGGTTGCCATGCCCTTCTCCAGGAAATGGTGTGCCAGGTATTTTTTCATTCTGAATGAATAAATAGATGAATGAATGGAGTCCAAGACCTAGTACTCAATCAGTGATTGTTGAACTGCAAAAATGAGTGAAAAGACTACACTATTCTTTATAGTCTCTTGCCCCAGAATCCTGACTGAATTTCCACCCCCAGTGCAGCCCTCCTGGGCTCCACTCCTGCACACTCCCCAGCCCCTGCTGACCCCTCGGGGCTTCCTGCCAAAGGGTACAAAGAGTTTGGATTTAATTTGGGAGGTAACAGAGCAGAGCAGGAGTTGTTCTAAACAGAGTTACAACATTATCAAGGAGAGGGCTTTAAGTCCTGAAATCATCCCCAGAATCTAAAATACACTCTAGAATGTTCAGAATTTTTAAATGAAAAATTCAGTATCGCTGTATCCTATGGAGAAAAATGGATGGCTTCTGAGAAAGCTGCCCTGGACAGTTGTATGATGAGCACTCATTTTTCAGATGCCTTGGGACTGGCCATTTTATGCTCAGATGCCTCATCACTTCATAGGCTTTTATTGCAAAGATGTCTGGATTCTCTGTTCCTCTATTTCTGTTTTATAGATAATTTCATTTGTACCTCTTTATTTATTTTCCACATATAAGTGATATCATAGTCTATCTGTCTTTATCTGATGTGCTTCAGCTTACGGTTACCAGGGGGTAAATACGAGTGAGGGATAAACTGGAAGATTGGGATTGACGTATATACGCTAATATATATAAAACAGATAACTAATAAGGGCCTATTGTATAGCAGGCAGAACACTACTCAATATTCTGTAAAGGCCTATATGGAAAAAGAATCTAAAAAAGAGTGGATGGAATATATGTATAGGGCTTCCCTGGTGGCTCATTGATAAAGAACCTGCCTGCCAATGCAGGAGACGTGTAGTCTATCCCTGGGTCAGAAAAATCCTGTGAGTAGGGAATGGCTACCCACTCCAGTATTCTTGCCTGGGAAATCCCATGGACAGAGGAACCTGGCAGGCTACAGTTCATAGGGTTGCTAAAGAGTCAGATATGACTCAGCGACTAAACAACAATGTGTGTATAACTGATTCTCTTTGCTATACACCTGAAACGAAACAACATTGTAAATCAACTACACTTCAACATAAATGTTTTTAACAAAGGATGTCTGGTCTCTCCATTCATTAAGCCAGTAGCGGTGATGTCGAGAGAGTAGGGAATCTAGGAGAGATTTAAGATGCATAAAGCTGCTGGTAGGAATCCACAGCTGCTGGCTGTCCACTTCCTCCTCCAGGGGTTGAGTCAACGTGGAGAATACTCAGCACTGGATTCCTCAAACAATAATCCCCAGAAGTCTGGATTTTGAAGACATAGAAATTATTTTTAAGTATTATTTGTTCTGCTACTCTGGTTAGATTGTTTTTGCATGGAGTGTGCAAGAGAAAATTGAGCACTAAATTAGGAATTGTTCGTGTGTGTGTGTGTGTGTGTGTGTGTGTGTGTGTGTGTGCGCGCGCGCGTGCACGTACATGCGCTCAGTTATGTCTGACTCTTTGCGACCCCAAGGACTGTAGCCCACCAGGCTCCTCTGTCCATGGAATTCTCCAGGCAAGAATACTGGAGTGGGGGGGTCTTCCCAGTCCTGGGATGAACCTGAGTCTCCTGGGTCTCCTGCATTGGCAGATGGATTCTTTACCACCGCGCCATCTGGGAAAGAGCATTGTTATCTGTATTTCAAAGCAAATTTTAAAAAATATACATTTAGGAGCCTATTTTGTATTCAAGCCCTGAAATCCTTTTTTTTTTTTCTAAATCAGATCTATACTGTTTTTTACTATTTATTTTTATTTATCTGTTTGACCACACTGGGTCTTAATTGCAGCATGTGAGATCTAGTTCCACAACCAGAGATTGAACCAAGACACAGGCAGAGTCTTAGCCACTGGACCACCAGGGAAGTCCCTCAGATCCCCACAATTAGCAGTTGTCACCTTATGCCTCACGGAGCCCGGCCAATTAGTCCCCAGAGTTTAAAACATCTTAGACAAAATCTAGAGCCAGATATACTGGAAGGAATGAGATAGGAATCACGATTCTGGATGGTTGCAGCCCAGCTGATAGAAGCCCACACCCAACAGCCCAGGGAACAACATGGTCACAACCAAAAATTATTCACATTTCGAAAAGCAGGCTTCTGCCAATGCTCATATGAACCCATAAGATAGAATCCAACTTGAGCTCTGAGTTGGAGTGGCCAGGTTCCCAGTTCAGTCATCCTATGACAGGATATGTCAATAAATTACATTTAGGATCTCTAGGACCAGATTTACAAAATCGAATCCCAATTAGGATAACTGACAACATGTGACAAAGATCTGCAGATTAGGTAATGGTACTATATCAGTGATTTTTACTATTTGGTAGAGAATCTGCCTGCCAATGCAGGAGACACAGGAGATGTGGATTTGATCCCTGGGTCAGGAAGATCCCCTGGAGGAGGAAATGGCAACGCACTCCCATATTCTTGCCTGGAAAATTCCTTGGACAGAGGAGTTTGGCAGACTGCAGTCCATGGGATCACAAAGAGTCAGACATAACTGAGCATGCATGTACTGTTAATATCAGTGTTAATTTTCTGATTTTAATTAATTACATTACAGTTATTTAAGAGAATGCCCCTGCTCTTAGGAAAACATACTGAAATACTGAAGGGTAAAGAGACATCATGACTTATTCTCAAATGATTCAGTAAAAATAATCATTTGTGTATACATAAAAGAATAAATCAAATGTGGCAAAATATTAGCAATTAGGGGATCTGAGTAAAGGGTATATAAAATTTTTTTAGTATTTTTGCAAGTTATCTATAAGTTTTTAAATTACTTCATAATAAGGAGAAGAAAATGGCAACCCATTCCAGTATTCTTGCCTGGAGAATCCCATGGGCAGAAGAGCCTGGCTAGCTACAGTCCATGGGGTCGCAAGAATCAGACACGACTTAGTGACTAAACCACCACCACCAAGGTTGCTAGAGGGCTTCCGTAGAGCCTCAGATGGTAAAGAATCTGCCTGCAATGCAGGAGACCTGGGTTTGATCCCTGGGTCTGGAAGATCCCCTGGAAAAGGGAATGGCCACCCACTCCAGTGTTCTTTCCTGGAGGATCCTCCATGGATAGAGGAGCCTTGTGGACTACAGTCCAGGGGGTCAAAAAGAGTTGGACACGATTGAGCGACTAACACTAAGGTTGCTAGAAAACTAATTAAAAAAAAAAAAACTAGAGTTGGCTTATGCCATCATTTAAGTGCAGTAATTTCAGTCTTGCTATTGCTGCAAAGTGAGTCAGAAATGGCATCTCCTGTTTCATCATCTTTGAGCTAAAATGAGTCATTTCCTCTTTCAGCTAAAGAACACTTCTGTTCATGGAAGCAAATGCTGAGGATGCTTTCCACGTGAACCCTGAGGTAAGGGGAACTTGACACATGCCCCTCTGTCACACCGCCCATCTGTCCTGCTGTCGCTTCATCCAGGCTCAAGCAGGGACTCTTCTCTCTGGGCTCACAGACAGAATAATTCCAAAGCTGTAAATATCCATGTTGTTGCATTCTGCTGTTCTCAAAAGACCTTTTTCATCTCCCTACCCTGTCCTGCCCGGACCTTCTCTGTTTTTCTCAAAGAAAATGCCATACCTGTTAACAGATGTTATCTCCTTGGGGTACAGTTATGGGAGATTTTAATTTTCTCTGCATAGTTTTCTGTACTTGAGAGAATTTCAATAATGACTGTGTTATTCTTATAAAGTCAGAAAAAAGAAGTATCATGTTTGCTTTTATTTTCCCAAGAAGCTCTACATAAATTCTTTTTTTTTTTTAATATTTATTTATTTGGCTGCACCTGGTTCTTGTTGCAGCATGTGAATTCTTAGCTGCGGCATGTGGGATCTAGTTCCCCGGCCAGGGATCGAACCCAGGTATGCTGTGTTGGGAGCACAGAGTCTTAGCCACTGGACCACCAGGGAAGTCCCTTGGCATAAATTCTTGCCATGGTTTTCTGTCCCCCTTTCAGCCCCTGAATATTGTCACAACTGCATGTCCTCTCCCTCCCAACCCACTGACAGTCCTTACGGAAAGATTGATACATGCTGGGCTCGGCAACTCCCCCATCCACTATCAACAAGGAAAGTCACTTCATGGCCCCATGACCCACTGAGCGCCAGGCACAGTCTGCTGACCTGGATCTCACAAGTTACTGGTACCCTCTTCCCACCTACAGTATCCATTCTAGAGTTGGAATCAGACAGAAGTACTTAACTCACATGTTCCCTCTTCATGCCAACTCACATAGCAAGCTTCAATTCTATCTCCCTAGGATACCAGGCCCAGCTGATAGTATTATGAAGTATTATGAGTCCATTTGACAGATGGAGGAGCCAAGTCTCCCTCTGTATGTACTATAGTAAAATGGGATCTAGACCCTTGGAGACCAGCTTGACATGTGTCACTCTGAGGATACACTCTCTCTTTCAGAGGAAGTTAAGGACTCATGAAAATATGAAACTGACTAGGTCATGAATAGATGAGAATTCTGGACAAAATTATCCTACGGTTTCCTAAATTTACCCCCAGGGTACTTACTAGCCTTCCAACATCGAAAATGATGATCTTTTTAGGACTATCTGATGCTTCCCTGACAGCTTATTTGGTAAAGAATCTTCCTGCAATGCAGGAGACCCCGGTTTGATTCCTGGGTTGGGAAGATCCAGTGGGAGAAGAGACAGGCTACCCACTCCAGTATTCTTGGGCTTCCTTTGTGGCTCAGCTGGTAGAGAATCCGCCTGCAATGTGGGATACCTGGGTTTAATCCCTGGGTTGGGAAGATCCCCTGGAGAAGGGAAAGGCTACCCACTCCAGTATTCTGGCCTGGAGAATTCCATGGACTGTATAGTCCATGGGGTTGCAAAGAGTTGGACACAACTGAGTGACTTTCACTTTCTGATGCTTCAGTGTCAAGAATCCAGCCTGGGCTTTCCCTCTGAGCAAGAGTTTCTTACCTTTAATACTGTTGATGTTCTAGAACAGATAATTCTTTGTTGGGGGCTCTTTTGTCCATTGTAGCATGCTTAGCAGCACCCTTAGATTCCACCCACGAAATGGCAGTATTCTTCCCCTCACCCCACTTGTAACGATCACCGATGTCTTCAGATGTTGACTAAGGTTCCAGAGAGGACAAATTCCCCCCCTCAAGTAGTGACTATAAAATTATATTTCCAGACATTTCCAAATGTCCCCGGGGTTGGAGAAAGCAAGATCCACACTACCCACCCCCCTCCACCCGCCAGTGGAAAACCCCTGCTCTTAGTTACCTTGGCCCAGCAAGAATTTGTATTTTTCATGCAAGTAGACTGAAATCAATAGTGTTCAGAGAGTAGACATCAGCAAGGACTTGGAGAAGGGGATGGTGTGAGTTGTCAAAATGCTTCTGCACAACAAGACCCTGTGGCTGGCTGAAAGTCCAGGAATACTTGGTAACATTGCAACTGGTGAGTCAACCCAGCCAGACTGCAGGCTTCTCAGAGTTTCTTCTTCCAAGGCTTCTGCTCCTTGATGCCAAATGCCTCGTGAGATTTGGTTGAGTAAAGGACAAATGAGAGAGGGAAGGGTGACACTGAACACTTGAGCAACCCTTACCTTCGGGAGGTTCAGAAAAGTACAGCGTGATCTGAGGGGGTGGGGGGGTGGGCATTGGTGACTCTTTTTTGTTTATATGTTTGTGCGTGCATGCTAAGTCACTTCAGTCACATCTGACTCTTTGCGACTGTATGGACTGTAGCTCAGTAGGCTCCTTTGTCCACGGTACTCTGCAGACAAGAATACTGGAGTGGGTTGCCACGCCCTCCTCCAGGGGATCTTCCTGACCCAGGGATCAAACACAAATCTCTTACATCTCCTGAGTTGGAGATTCTTTATCACTGAGTCACCTGGGAAGCCCGTTTATAAATATACTTATAAAGTGCATCCACCCCTCATTATCCTCACCCTTTACCCAACCTAGTATTTGACGCGAAAGTGTTGGCTTCTGATGCCAGTAGGTATCTGAAAACACAGGCAAGAACTTGAGAGCTGTCCCATGGTTGTCCAAGAGAAACAGAAATGCTGCTCAGGTTCAGGGTGAAAGGAACATCCAAAAAAGCAATGTTCATAAAAGAATTCAGAAGAAAATAAAAGGGGGAATTAGAATTAAGATTAGAATTCCAATTTCTGTCTGTGGCCCCAGTGCAAGGGCCACAGTCCGTTTTGTGGCCTTCAGTATGGTTTCTGGTCTCTTTGAACTATTAACCCTTCAATCCTGCCCCCATGGCAGTGATCTCTCCCTAACAACCTTTACCTGACACCTCCCCCACCCAGGGTGGAACAGAATGCCACTCTGAAGGGCATGCCAGGTTCTTTTGCAAGATCTTGGCATTCTTTGGGCTCGGCCCGTTCCAACCCTCCCACCTCCAGTTCTTTCCCAGGCTCGCATCTACACAGCTTTAACCTTAACTCTCTCCAGGCTTTAAGAGACTAGCTGGAACTGCAGAGCAGCCCAGGGCACCAGGGAGGATGTGCCCGTCCATAGCATATGCTTTGAAGTGAGTCTAAAGCTCTAAGCCTATAATCTTTTCCCCTACTGTGCTTGTCTGCCAGAGTCCTTCAAATGCCTGTCATTTGAGCCTCTGCATTGACTAAAGTATGGCATTGTGCAAACCTACGCATTTACCTAATAGGAGTAAGATTTTAATTTACTGGTAGGAATTTGTCAGATTAGCTTGTTGGTACGTCTCTTAAGAAAAGGGCTTTTGGAGTTGGGACCCAGGACAGGTTAATTTTGTTTGTTTTTTAATTAAAGTATAGTTGATTTACAATGTTGTGTTAATTTCTGCTGTTTAGCAAAGTGATTTAGATATACATATATATATATTCTTTTTATATTCTTTTTCATTAAGGCTTATCATAGGATGTTAAATATAGTTCCATGTGCTATACAGTAGAACCTTGTTGTTTATCCATTCTCTATATAATAGCTTACATCCGCTAACCCCAACCTTCCACTCCATCCTTCCCCCAACCCCCTCTCCCCTGGCAACCACAAGTCTGTTTTCTGTGTCCAGGAGGCTGTTTCTGATTGGTTGATAGGTTCATTTGTATCATATTTTAGATTCCACGTATAAATGATATCATATGATATTTGTCTTTCTCTTTCTGACTTACTTCATTTCTGACTTACTTAGTATGCTCATCTCTAGTTGCATCCATGTTACTGCAAATGGCATTATTTCATTCTTTTTAGTGACTGAGTAGCAGTCCATTGTATATTTGTGTTATATGGTTTTAAAATTTTCTTTTTTTTTTAATTTTCTTATCATTAAGCTTTTTTTTTCATTTATTTTTATTAGTTGGAGGCTAATTACTTTACAATATTATAGTGGTTTTTGCCATACATTGACATGAATCACATGTAAAATTTTCTTTTTATTTATTTCTTTATTTACTTATTTTTGGCTGTGCTGGGTCTTTGTTGCTATATGCAGGCTTTCTCTAGTTGCATCGAGTGGGGGCTACTCTTTGTTGCAGTGTGCAGGCTTCTCATTGCAATGGCTTCTCTTGCTATGGAACACAGGCTCTAGAGCTCAGACTCGGTAGTTGTGGCACATAGGCTTATTAGCTACCCCGCGGGCATTGTGGGATCTTCCTGGACTAGGGAATCAGCCCACATCCCCAGCCTTGGCAGGCAGATTCTTTACTACTGGACCACCAGGGAAGTCCTGTACTACATCTTCTTTATCCATCATCTGAAGAACAGATTAATTGTGATGAGAGTGGAAGGACTGAAATGATTGAGGTATTGAACTCCAGACCTGCACAGTTCAATACACTAGCCACTGGCTTCATGCAGCAATTTTAATGTAAGTTCGTTAAAATTAAATAATATTAAAAATTCAGTTCCTTAGTCACACTGGCCACCTTTCAAACATTCAACAATCACATATGGCTGTGGCCGCCATATTGGAAAGAGAAGACTTATATCTTTTCCATCATTGTAGAAAGTCTTGTGCCACATTCCTCTCAAATTTGCTAGTACTGCCAGTGTAGAGTTAATCACCAGCTGTGTAGGGAAGGACAAAAAAGAGTCAGAGGGAGAACAGAATGTCAAAGAGAAAGCAGAAACTCACCAAAGGCCAACTGTGTTTGCTTTGCGAAGGGTCCAGCCCTGAGCACACATGCATCCACCCCACCACAAAGCTCTTGGTGTTGACACCAGCAAATAATGGAGTGACTGGCATGGGCTTTGGACCCTATTTCCTCTACTTTATGGGCCCCTGGGATCTGTGGTTCCTTGTGAACCAAGAGACCCTGTCCTGAATCCTGAACTGAGAAGGTCACAGGAGTCACTGGGCTCCCAGCCAAAGGGAGATCATCATCAGGTAGCACGCAGCAGCCCCTCAGTATCCAAGAGTCCTAAAGCAAGGATGTTTGGGAGTTCCTAAATCAAGACATTCAGGAAGAAAGGAGCACCTTCTCCATCCAGACTTAGACCTCTGCTTACAGACTCTGAGGGACACGGAGGATCCAGGGAGCATCCACTCCTTATTGACTATTGGGACTCATTAAAAGTGAAAATCCAGTAATTACTCTGTGTAGATGTCTTTGGACATGTGCATGCACTGGCAAAGGAAATATGGAATCTGATTGGTTGTTTCGCCTATATATAAATGGCATTGACAGTCCCGTGGAACACTTTCATAATCTCCATTCATCTCATCCTCACAATAATGGACTGAGGAAAGTCAGACAGATGGGAGCCTCTGAACCCTCTCTATTAGAAGAAATTCATCTCAGAAAGAGCAAGAGATGGGTCAAAATCAATCTGACTGAGAAAGAGCAGAACCAGCTCTAGACACCACTTTCTGCTGCTTGCATCACATCTCAGGTGATGAAGGTCACTTTGTACCTGTCCAGATCTGTAAGGGTGTCAGCTCCAAAGGGCGTGGTCTCCACCCAGATCATGCTGCATCCTCAGTTCACATCTAGTCCCAAGCCCCAACCATCTCATGGACTCTTTGTTACCAAATAACCCTCCATGCATGAGTGTGTGCTCCATCATGTCTGACTCTTTGTGACCCCGTGACCTGTAGCCCACCAGGCTCCTCTGTCCATGGGGATTCTCCAGGTAAGAATATTGGAGTGGGTTGCCATTTCCTATCACAGGGGAATTTTCCTGACCCAGGAATCAAACCCCCATCTTCTGCATTGGCATGCAGATTCTTTATCAACTAATCCTTGAGAACAGCCAAACAAAGGGCTAGACTGAGAACACCAAAGGAACTTTTCCCAGACAATATCAGAGGAAATGGTGCTCAAGGCAGCCCAGGCACCAAAGCTGTTGACTCTGTTTTCCTGTGCCTGAGACACAGGAAGATACAGTTCTTTGGGCTCCTGAAACTTTGAGTCTATGGTGAGAGACCCTGAAACATGCAGGTGGCTTTTGTTTACTAGAGAAGGATCCAGAAAATTGAGCCAGATGGGTTTATTTATAGGACTTCCAATAGTTGGTACCAAATATTTATGATTTTTCTCAAATTTGAGGAAATGTCTCATGACGTGGGAATCATTCATATACCTGGCTAAATGACCACTGAGATTCTGTATTTCCTTTGCCAGAGCATGCACACTCAAAAGACAGATCAAATGACAGAATAATTACTGGATTTTTACTTCTAATGAGTCCCAGCACTAAATATGCCATTGTCCAGAGAACTGAAAAGAAAAAAATCAAAATGATAATCAAACAAATAAAGCAATAGTGAAGAAAGGATTCCTTTAAATGTGCCCAAATGACACAATACTCCTGGCCACATGCTACTTTGTCTCTTCCTTTCATAGCATCATCCTGATAGTTCTCAGCCAATGTCTGCCTTTCCCACCTGTAAGCCACTAGTGTTGAAAACATAGCCATTTCACCAACTAGACCACCGAGCTGTCCGTGCCAACCTTTGATAAAATTTTCCCCCCAAGGCCAGATGCCTGGCTAAAACCAGGCTAAATAATGGGCGTAAAACACTCACCAAAGAAGTCCTGAGAAAACCAGTCCCAGCTTTGCTTCAGCAGCTCACAGTAACATCAAGGACCCAGACTCTTTCCATCTGGGGAGACTTTTTCTCCCCACTCTCTCTTTTGACCAGGGAGGAGCATCTTCCCCAGCAGATCCCAGATTTCCGCCATGTCTCAGTGACCAGAACTGGGTGGAATAACCACTCCTGAATCAATCACTGACGAATGGAAAGTGAGATTACCATGGTTACTGTTGACTGATACCTCTTCTTTCTCTGGAACTGGACAGCTAATAGCTGACAAAACTGAGCTCTGTGTGTGAAAACAAAGGGAAAATGGTTGCTAGAGAAGCAACCAAGAACATCCGCCATGCCCAGTTATATGCAGGGCTATGAAGAGAGAAGCAAGAGGGGCTTTCTCCTTCTCATCCCCCAGGCGCCGCCCCAGGGAAGCCCCAGCCTTCTTGAGAAGGTTAAATCTGCTCACCGTTGGCTCTCGTGGCCCCTGTGGAATCCTTCTTAATACCTGTGTCATTTACACTAAAATGTTTTACTAGCTTTTCTCTTCTCTACCAGCCTGAGTACTAAGAGGGTTGCTTTAGCACAAGGCTGTATTCTCAGGACCCTGCCCATGCCTGGTGTATCAGAGATGCTCAGTGGACATTTGAAGGTGGATGGATGGGTAGGTGAATGGATGGATGGATGGACTGATAGTTCGATGGATGAATGGATTGTTGTTCCAGTCACTAAACTAGGTTCACCTTGAAGTTTTCTGAAAATGCGTTAGAAGAGGATGAATCCTGGTTCCCATTCTCCTCCCTTTTTCTCTCAATGAGTCTTTTCTGGGAGTACTTTTTGCTTTCCCTGCAGATCCAGCCAGCTCAGGTCCCTAGCTGTTACATCTTTGATTGGACAGGTGGCTTTTTTTTGTCAGGAGAGGGCTCCTGAGGGAAGATGAGTAAAAGGAAAAGAATAAAACAGAGTAAATACAAACAGTAAGAGAGACAAGTAATTACCCTGCTGGGTAAGTATCCTTGCTGCTTTCAATGAAGAAGTCTGAAAGAACGTATTGTACAAGAGTGAGAATGCTGATTGAATCATGTAGAGACAAGATGTGCTGGTACAAGATGGAGCAAGGTGACGGGAGCGGGAGACGGCACCGGGAATAGTTTCGGGATATGGCTGAGATGCTCAGATGTCTGGTTGTAGGCTTAACCCTGGAGCCCTTCAGCTGCCCTTCTTCCTAACCACCCTTTGGACTTTCAGATTCTCCCCTTTTTTTCACCTTCTTTCCCTCTTTTTCACACTTCAACGTTCCAATTCCTCTTGCTTTGCATACCAAGGATGACCAGAAGCTGAAGGGCCAGGGTAAAACAAGTACCCAGTTTTCCACAGAGAACCCAAATGAACTTCCTGAACTCTATTTTAATAAGATGACCCCACCCTTCTTTGAGGCTCTGCAAAAGGAGCTTTTCCATGAAACTGCCTCTCATCCACTTGTTAGAAGTTTATGGAATGGCAAATAATGGCTGGTTGCCCCTGGGGATTTTAAATAACTCTAAGATGGACATAGTTATGGAGTTCTGAGAAACAGAGCAAGTTCCTAAAAATAATGTGAGCAGGACCTCAAAAACTATTGAAACACATCTTTATTGCCCAAGAAATGGGTCATGTGCTCAGACTCACACACTGATTAACACTGGGAAGCTGGCTGTCAACAGCTGAAATTTTTGCTACAACACAGAGAAGCAGTTTCTGTACCTCACCCTCGAGGGGACTTCATCCATGTATTTACACCCTAAAATGCCAGGTTTTCATGAAGAGATTTTTTTTTATGGTGTTAACAGTTTTATTGAGATTTTCTCCCTCAATTATGAAAGTAGTAACTTTTTATTTTATTTTAGTAATATTTTATTACTGAAATAATATTGATCAATTTTAGAATCATCCTCCCAGAGATGACCCCTGCAGATATATTGGGTGCATATAATTAAGTATATTCCCAGTTTTTCTTCTGTGCACATGTGGAAGCACATATTGTTAGAATTAAGGTCAAACGCATCCAATTTCTATACCCAGTTATCTTCTTTCTTCCACTTATTTGCATATGATTAAAGTTCTGTCACATTATTTTTAAAGATTAAATAATATTTTGCTATATATCTATACCATGATTTTTCCTGGTGGCTCAGATGGTAAAGAATCTGCCTGCAATGCAGGAGAACCTGGGTTTGATCGCTTGGTCAGGAAAATCCCTGCAGGAGGAAATGGCAAGCCACTCTAGCATTCTTGCCTGGAGAATCCCAGGGATAAAGGAACCTGGCGGGCTACAGTCTACAGTGTCGCAGAAGAGTCAGACACAACTGAGCAACTAACACCACCCATGATCTAGTTAAATAAGCCTTTATGATTTTATATTTAGACATTTCCCAATATTCTTTTTTATAAATAGCATGGGAGGATTTGTGTGTATGTATACGAAATTATTTTTTCATATCTCTGTTCATTTCTGATGAATTTCTAGAAGTATATTTTGTAAGTCAAAGTATATCTACATTCTTAAGGCTTTTAACATGTATTACCAGAAAAATTACACCAGTTTACTCTCAAAAGCCAAGGTACCAGTTCTGCCTCTACTGTTGAACAGCCAGAAGCACTTGCAAACTCAGTGATCCATCTTGAAATTCCATGAGATTTCCCATGGGGAAAATGATAAAATATTTTATAAGAAAATACTTTGAAAATTTTAAATTCAATTAAAACACACATTGTTATTATTATCAATTTTTTAGACCACCCAAGATAGACAAAGCATTACCTCTTTCAATGATATATGCCAATGACTTGTAGCCCATTAGAGAGTAAAATCCTTCCCAAATTCCCTCTAAATGCACCCAACACCGAATACATTTCGTTTCATTCAAAACCATTTATCGAGTACCTTTTATGCATTGAGCTTTGTATGAAGTATGAGGAATATAGGGGAAAAAAAGCATAAACACAGTTCTTGACACCTATGAGATACTGGTCTGGGTGGGTTCAGGAAGAATGATAAATCAAGATCCATAAGCAATTCTTGATAGGGCCCAGTCCTGGTGCTCTGTGGACTGGGCATCTCCCACTTTGGGGAGATCCAAGGAAGTCCCTGCCTCAAGACAGGAAAGCTGAAATTGAAGATGAGAAGGCAGCTGGGCTTTCACGTGGGCGGCCATGTATCAATCTTTATTGCTTCTGAAGCAGCATGGAGAAATCACATTTTCCCCAAAGCCCTATGCCTACATATAAAGGGAGCCACTTCAGTGGGGGAAAGATTCTAACAAGCCACGTGATGGAAAGGCTGAGACCCCCTACTTCCATGGGGCATACTTTGAGGAACACGTGACAGTTACAATTTCTCTAGAAATCATCCTGGTACTTTAGTCAGAGACATACAAGCTGAGGAAGAACAAGATGGCTTGGGGTTTAAAGCAGAGTAGAAGGAAGATAAAGGGGCAAGTCAAGGCAGCTGACAGAGAGAGGAACTCTGGAGAGGAAGACAGAAATGCTTCCTAAGGGATTTGGCCAACTGTCTGGACCATGGAATGTGATTCCTGTCTACCCACAGAATCCTTGCTCCTGTTAGCCTGTGAAGTGATATGGAGCTAAATGTGATGTCCAGAAGGGTAAAGAGGGAGAAGGAAGATGGCGTGGTGGAGGCTTTGACCCTCGGTTTACTGATCCTTCATTTGGTCAGCATGTAAGTGCTCCTGAAGACTGCTCCTAAGCAGGAAACTTGTCTTCTACCTCCACCAGATATTAAAATGAACATTATCTGCTGCTATTCCCAGACTGACTCACTAGCCCCACTTGAGCTCCATGTGCCTGGCACCGGCACAGAGCTTGAAGGCAAAGGTGGGGATTATAATGGGTTTCTGAGCAATCAAGGACATTCAGAAAGGCATTCCAGACATCCAGGCTCACATCAGACCCTCTGCTGAGGCACTCCCATGAAAAGCATCCCTCACCACTTATATTTTGACTTGTAAATAAGTTGGTAATTGACAAAACTGGAGGCATTAGCAAACCAACAAACTTCCCTTCCAAATTATATTGTTCTTGTCATAGTATTAAAATTAATCTCTGTCTCTGAAGCTGAGTTGAGAAGCCTAGGAAGGGACATCTGCCTGACCAGGGATGGAAAAAAAAATCATTATGGGTAATATTCCAAGAAGAGTGTTTACACAGATAAGGAGAAATTAACTAAGCTTTAGATACTGACTTCCTAATCTTTTTTTTTTCCCCTTGGTAGTCTCAGAGAGAGTTGTCTGGAAGACACACCAACTACATGTTGTACAAAAAGCTGATGTTATTATTATAAAGCAGTGAGTCAACAGTGATATAGTAGGTTCTGCCAGGCCAATGTCATGGCAGTCAAATATGCAGATATTTGCATCAGTTCAATTCAGTCACTCAGTCAGGTTCAACTCTTTGCGACCCCATGGACTGCAGCATGCCAGACTTACCTGTCCATCACCAACTCCCAGAGCTTGCTCAAACTCATGTCCATTGAGTCAGTGATGCGATGCCATCCAACCATCTCATCCTCTGTCTTCCCCTTCTCCTACTGCCTTCAATCTTTCCCAGCATCAGGGTCTTTTCCAATGAGTCAATTCTTCACATCAGGTGGCCAAAGTATTGGAGTTTCAGCTTCAGCATCAGTCCTTCCAATGAATATTCAGGACTAATTTCCTTTAGGATAGACTGGTTTGATCTCCCTGCAGTCCAAGGGACTCTCAAGAGTCTTCTCCAACACCACAGTTCAAAAACATCAGTTTTTCAGCCCTCAGCTTTCTTCACAGTCCAACTCTCACATCCATACATGACAACTGGAAAAGCCATAGCTTTGACTAGATGAACCTTTGTTGGCAAAGCAATGTCTCTGCTTTTTAGTATGCTGTCTAGGTTGGTCATAGCTTTTCTTCCAAGGAGCAAGTGTCATTTAATTTCATGGCTGCAGTCACCATCTGCAGTGATTTTAGAGCTCTCCAAAATAAAGTCTCTCACTGTTTCCTCTGTTTCCCCATCTATTTACTATGAAGTGATGGGACCAGATACCTTGATCTTAGTTTTCTGAATGTTGAGTTTTAAGCCAACTTTTTCACTCTTCTCTTTCACTTTCATCAAGAAGCTTTTTAGTTCTTCTTCATTTTCTGTCATATTTGCATAAGCCCACTCTATTTCCATGTACAAATACATTGCACAGAAACCTAGCAACCAATTGGGAGCTAGGTCTACTGTTTGTCAGTGCACACTAATGGGGTGGTGGACTTATTAAGAAATCTATGAAGGGATTCTTTTATAATTTACAGTAGCACTTTCCTTTTAAGATATTAAGCATATTTTATCTGTTTTTTTCTAAGTGCAATTGCCTGACTTTGCACTACATAAGAGTACCACTATTCAAGCTCACTTATCCAGCAGCTACCTCTCCATTGACTTTGTCACTCATCTCTCCTACATTTCAAATTGATGAATCTGAACAACTTTTTTGGAGGAATCCATAAGGTGTCAGAACATATCCTTCAATGATAGGGAACGCCTGTTGATTAATGGGAAGAATGTGTTATAGAGCTCAAGGTCAAGTGCTCTTTCAGTGGGTCTGTGAATCAAAATAATCAATTATATATGGCTTTGTAAAAGTAGTCAGCCTTCCAACAAGTGATGTTGAACACCTGTGGACACATATGAATGTGACAGTGTAGTGGGTGGGAGTTGAAAATGCAGAGGAAGCAATGCAGAGGTTAGTCCGAGACTTTGATGATGATGTTCAAGATACAGCAGTGACCGTGGGCCAGAGGTCAGAAGCATCTTTCTTATTTACAGCTCTTCTCCTCAGTTAAATATGGTAATTACCATCTAAACTATGTTGCACTTATTGTCTTTGGATTATGCCTGGATTAGTAATGCTATGTAAGACTAGTCATTTAACACCCAACCTCTCTTTATCTCAAAAGCTTAATGAGGAGAAGTTTGTTTCACACCCAAGTCCCAGTCCAATGGGCGTCAGCAGAAGAGGCAGGATTCCTCTATCTGTGGGCTGTACTAAACCCTTAAGACTGAAGTCTCCGATTTCATTTTCCTATGGGCAATAATGGATCAGAGTGAGAGAATATGTGAATATCTTAAGAGACCAGGACTAGATGAGAAGTACATCTGCCCATTTCAGAGGCCCCAACTCCTTCACTTGACTCTAACTACAGAGGAGTCAATGAAACAAACTTTAACTCTCTGCCCAAAGGAAAAGGAGAACCAAATTCTGGTGAACATTAGAAGCTTTTGCTACTCCTGTGGTCTCCCAGCATTCTAACTAACTGAGGTGCAGGAAAAAGCAGGAATTAGAGAGGAAAAATGCTTTTGCCACATTCTTAAAATTTCTTCTTGGGCACTGCAACTTCCTCAGATGTGTACACAGCCTGCTGTCAGTGCTCTAAAGAGTCTCCCATCAAGCACTAGGCCAAAACACTTCATCTCTCCAGGCCTTAGTTGCCCAGCATGTAAAAGGGAGACATTGGATGAGAATCCTTTCAAGTCTTTTGGCCTCTTTTGTATCCAAAATGTGGTGCTTCTAGAACTCTTGCTGTTCATTTCCTCCTGAGACAAATAAACAGGGTGCCAGAGAGGTAATGCTAGTTGATCAACAGTGTATTTTTTATTTTATTTTAACTTCTCAGTCCCCAAGCCCACCTTTCTAGAAATTAAAATACACATAGTAGACAAGGTTATTACCATTATGAGTGATTATATTTGTGGCAAAGTTGTTTTGCGTTTGGATGAACTGTATATTCACAGACACATATGTAACACATATAGAGATCCCTCTGTGAAAAAATAATCTTGCTTGAACAGTCTTGCAAAACATATGTTCTCCTCCTACAGCTCTTGCCCTTGATTAGTCAGTTCTGCAATGATAACAAATGGTGTTGCTTCAGTAGCTTACAACACGTTTCTTTTTTGTTCACTTTACGTAAGGACTGTGGCTTAGCTGTAGGTTGGCCACGGCTCTGCTGGAATGGGTTGGACTGAGCTGGCTTATCTGGGCTCCACCTGTTTTCTCATTCTGAAACCCAGATGGAAGGAGGAGGCACCATGTGGGACAATCTGAGAACAAGAGCAGGAAGGCCTCAGTCAACAAATACAATAGCTTGCAGTTGTATTTAAGGCTTCTGTTCGGATACAACAAAAACAATCACAACCCTTCCCTCTCTGTTGACCAGAGCTTTTCACGTGGTCAAGTCCAAAGTCATAGAGATGAGAAGTGCAACTCCAACCACACACACACACAGGGTGCAGGTCATGCCTTAAAGAATGACTCACAACGGAAGAGTTGTGAGTTTAGATTTTCTTCAAGGACCTTGCTGAGGACTATAACCCAGGAGACAGCCTCTCAGGGAGAGAACTCTTCTGAAGACCTAAAGGAGGAGAAAGTTTATATATGATTTTTGGCTGGGAAAAATATACGCAATTCAGCATACAGCTTGCAAAATATTACTGCTGAAATGCACACACTGCTATGTATAAAACAGATAACTAACAAGGACCTACAGTATAGCGCAGGGAACTCTACTCGACATCTTGTAATTACTTATAATGAAGAAGAATCTAGATAAGAATATATATGTTGCTCAGTCACTTAGTCATGCCTGACTCTTTGTGACCCCATGGACTGCAGCACGCCAGGCTTCCCTGTCCTTCGCTGTCTCTTGGAGCTTTCTCAAACTCATGTCCATTGAGTCAGTGATGCCATCCAACCATCTCATCCTCTGTCATCCCCTTCTCCTCCTGCCTTCAATCTTTCCCAGCATCAGGGTCTTTCCTAGTGAGTCAGCTCTTCTCATCAGGTGGCCAGAGTATTCAAGTTTCAGCTTCAGCATCAGTCCTTCCAATGAATATTCAGGACTGATTTCCTTTTGGATTGATTGGTTTGATCTCCTTGCAGTCCAAGGGACTCTGAAGAGCCTTCCCCAACAGCACAGTTCGAAAGCATCAATTATTTGGTGTTCAGCCTTCTTTATTATCCAACTCTCACATCCATACATGACTACGAAAAACCATAGCTTTGACTAGATGGACCTTTGTTGACAAAGTAATGTCTCTACTTTCCAATATGCTGCCTAGGTTGTCACTGTTTCTCCTGTTTCCCCATCTATTTGCCATGACATGATGGGACTGGATGCCATGATCTTCGTTTTTTGAACGTTGAGTTTTAAGCCAGCTTTTTCACTCTCCTTTTTCACTTTCATCAAGAGGCTCTTTAGTTCCTCTTTGCTTTCTTTCATAAGGGTGGTGTCATCTGCATATCTGAGGTTATTACATTTCTTTGCATATATATATATATATAAGATACATATAAATATATAATTTTTATAATTATATATAAAAATATACACCTACACAGAACTGAACACAGAACTGAACATTCTGAGTTCACTGGGATTTAAGCCACTGTCCTAAGCACTATCCTGCATAATCTCTTCTCTCGCAGATCTTACAGCCTAGTGGAGAGACACACACCATCATCAACAACAACAACAAATAATAATAATAAGGAAGAATATCATAGGTCAGATGATGGTATATACTGTAGAGAACAGTGAAGCAAGGCAGGGAATGAGGAAAGTGGAGCAGTTATGAAGATGATTTGAAGACTAGTCAGCAAATGTCTTGCTGATAAGGTGTCAGCAAGCAATGGCCTGAAGGAGGTGAGGAAGATAAAGATTTGATGAATGAATGAATGAATGAACGACTATTCAAGCATATTTAGTCTTCCCAGTGAGACATCAAACATGTTATCTTATTACTCGGCCCTAGCCAGGCTGCCTGGCTCCTTGACATAATTGAAACTGATCTTCTGGTTGAATCCCACGCCTCTTCCTGTCATGTGGTTGCTGCCACTTCCGGCTCCACCAATAAATCTCCTTCAGGGTTGGAGAGGATACTACCACGATTTTCTCTTTAAATGACTGAAGGGTTTAGGGGTTTTTTCTGGGAATATGCAGCGGTCATGTGGTAGTAAATGCGCACCTATTCTGGGCTGGGAGTGGGAGGAAGAGGGTGATTTGGGCTGCTATTACCAATCTGTGTGGGCCTTCCCAGGGTGGGTCAGTGGGTAATGAATCTGCCTGCCATGCAGGAGACACCAGTTCAAGCCCTGAGTCAGGAAGATCCCCTGGACGAGGCATGGTAACCCACTCCAGTATTCTTGTCTGGGAGATCCCAAGGACAGAGGAGCCTTTTGGGTTACAGTCCATAAGGTCACAAAGAGTCAGACACGGCTCTGCAGACACGACTGACTGAGCACACACGCACGCACTAGTCTATGTGCTCGCACATGTACTTTACACAGGACTGAGCGTATTTTGACAGGAAAGTGAGCCAAATGTGAAAACAGCTAGTAGATTTACTGAGAAATGAGGGAATGGAGGAAATGGGAAAGTGTGAAACTTTTGGAAGTGTGCAGAGATTAATTCTAACTGATATCAAGAATGCAGAGGGGTGTT
Source organism: Muntiacus reevesi (assembly GCF_963930625.1). Taxonomy (NCBI): domain Eukaryota; kingdom Metazoa; phylum Chordata; class Mammalia; order Artiodactyla; family Cervidae; genus Muntiacus; species Muntiacus reevesi. The sequence goes on along the minus strand of NC_089262.1, from coordinate 30,577,738 downwards.
TTCCTGCTCTCTAGGAATGAGAGCGATCAGACAAGAGGAACCTGGACCTTGAAACCAATCAGTCCTCCAAGAAGAACAGGAGAGTGGATGGACAACCAGAAGGCGGGTAGGTGACCAGCTGAGCTGCCAGGAGGCAGTATGTGGGAATTCTGCCAGAAAGATGGTCTGGCTACACACTGTGGATACTGGGGCCGGCAGAATGTAAGATGCAGGCCAGCCCTAGGAGTCACTGGTCCGTTATCTGTGACTCTCTGTGCCCACTGATCTGGGCATTGGGCAGAGAATCAGTCTGAAGGGCCTGGTTATCTTGACCATTGACCAGGCAGGATCCCAGCACCAGGAATGGAACAGGACACAATGCAAGCCTTCCCTGGGCTTCTCTCACAGATGGACATTCATCCCAGAACTTCCTGGTAGAGCTCAAGTGGCCCCTGCTGTGGAGAGCCATGGGCAGGGTGCCCGGGCAGGTCAGGGCATGCTCCAGGCTGAGTGAATAGACACAGGCTGAAAAGGTTCTATCAGAGAACCCCAGGCAACCCTAAGAGGTACACATACAAGGGTCAAGGTGAGCTAAGTTCTTAGGTTATGGTTACGGGGGGGGGGGGGGGGGTGTTTCTTTCTTTGATTTGATTTTGGTTTCTGTACCATAGTAAGAAAGTTAATCTGTTAAGCAGTTGGAGGGCTTGCTAACCGCTGATTGCAGACGTCAACAGGAAGTAGGAAAATAATAATCCCACAGCCTCAACCATCAGGGGCAGCAATGAGGGGAGTCTGACCAGGGCTCTGAGGAGAGCAGGGTTCAGTCAGCACAGACAGGAAGGCAGATGAGAGGAAAGGGAAGAATGAAGGGAGCTGGGATCCATGACGTCTCCCCCAGTCAAAAAGCTGTCTGCAAACCTGCACTAAGTCACCTGAAAGTTTTGACTACTCCTAAGCCCTCCTCTTACTTGTGGGGATTCCGAGCCTGGGGAGGTGGAGTTAGGGGTGTGCTGCTTCAATGCTTAACAACTGCTCTCCCAAGAGAAGAAAACAAGAAGGAACAAAATTCTGATTTTGCCAATTCCCATCATATAAGTGTGGGTATGATGAGTGCTCTGACTGATTTCAAGCTACCAACCTGAAGTCCACTGGCTTACAGCATTTAACAGTTGCTCCCTGGTGTGAACCTCCACACCTGAGGGAGAGTCCCTTAGACCTCACAGCCCTTCTCATAAGAAACACTCAGCTCAGGGGAATACGTGTAACTCTATGGCTGATTCATGTCAATGTATGACAAAACCCACTGAAATGTTGTGAAGTAATTGGCCTCCAACTAATAAAATAAAATTAAAAAAAAAAAAAAGAAACACTCAGCTCAATGCAGTCCTTTTAGGAAACTGCCCTTTCCGGGCCCAAAGGATGGAGGAAGATGCAATCCTATCTCCTAACCAGTATCTGCCTTCCCTAATTCTTTGTGCTAGAACTGAGGCTTCGTAAGAATCATCTAAATGTTTAGTTAAATGCCAGTTCTGGTACCAACTGGCAATCAGATAAATAATCCCAGAGTAGTGATTATAGACAACCATGTATTATAAAGTTCAGAGTTCCTAAGAGACTGGATTGTAATTGTTCCCATCACAGGAAGGAAATGATTGGTATGTGACTTGGTAGAGGTTTTAGCTAATGCTGCACGATTATGCCGTGCTCTACTCAGTCTCTTCAGTCGTTTCCAACTCTCTGACCCCATGGGCTGCAGCCTGCCAGGCTCCTCTGACCTTGGGATTCTCCAGGCAAGAGTACTGGAGTGGGTTGCTGTGCCCTCCTCCAGGGAATCTTCCCACCCCAGGAATCAAACCCGCGTCTCTTACTTCTTCTGCCTTGGCAGGCAGGTTCTTTACCACTAGTGCCACCTAGGAAGCCTGCGACACAATTATATTCCAATACAATTTTTTAATTTACCAAAGTACCCCTTCCTAGGTCTCACCCTCCAAAAATGTTGACCCATTATACCTGGGATGGGCAGTGGTGCCCAGGAGAGACTTTGGAAGCAGTACCCAAGAACATCCACTGCTCTTGAAGGACCAGCCCTAGATTCCAGCAGCACCCTGAATCAGAGCAGGGCTTGGGAAGGGGGAGTTGCTGAGAGAACCCTTTACTAGAAGGAGAAAAGCCTTAGATGGCTCAGAACCCGTGGTCCCAAAGTCCTCTGACCTATCCACCAAGCCATGGCCGGTTGGGTTCTGTGCACTGGAGCGTCTTGATGGTAGGGTCTGCTGCTCGTTTGTAGCCATCAGAAGTGAAAAGCTTAACAACCCCAGATCGTGGAGCCCAACCACAGAATTCCTTTCCCTCTGTACACTGCTCGCTGGCTGCATGACCTCGGACAACTCGTGGAGCCTCTCTGGGCCCCAGGTCCTCATCTGTGAAATGATGTATTCATGGTGCTTCCACCTCAGTCCCTGGCATGTGGTGCATCCTAAGTGAGGGTTTGTCAATTTTATCACCACGCAATTCTGAGCACACTGGGGGCTTTTAATATAAGGTTGGTGTTTTAAACCACTTACCCACATGAGCTTCTGTTTCCTCACCTTTAACTTGAGAGCAGTGATGTAGTGGTGGGAACAATAATAGCTTTCCTGCCCACGGCACAGGATTATTCTAAGGATAAGCTAAGACTGTGAGGTGAAAGTGCTTTAAGATCTATAGATCACCATGTAAATGTTTTGTCATTTTCTCTTTGAGGTTGTTAATTTGAGGCAGGACTCCCAATCTACAGACTGGGTTCCCACTTCTGCTGTGCTGCCTGCACTATGTGATGGTGGGCAGAGCCTCTCTGAGCATTGGTTTCCTCTCCCATCCAGGGGAGCCTCCCAGCAGAAGCATAATATATGTTAGGTGGCATCAGTGGTTTCCGGCCCTGACTTTATGTTAGAATCCTCTGGAGGGCTTTGTTAAAATGTCCACATGCTTGTGCATCCAGTTCTGAATCGATCAGAATTTCTTGGGATAAGATGTAGAAGTCGGTCCTTTTAATAAGCTCCCTTTGTTGTTCAGTTGCTAAGTCATGTCCGACTCTGTGACTTCATTGACTGCAGCACACCAGGCTTCCCTGTCCTTCACCACCTGCTGGAGTTTGCTCAAATTCACATCCAATGAGTCAGTGATGCCATCCAACCATCTCATCCTCTGTTGCCCCCTTCTTCTGCCCTCGGTCTCTCCTAGCATCAGCGTCTTTTCCAGTGAGTCAGCTCTTCGCATCAGGTAGCCAAAGTATCAGAGCCTCAGCTTCAGCATCAGTCCTTCCAATGAATATTCAAGGTTGATTTCCTTTAGGATTGACTGATTTGACCTCCTTGCAGTCCAAGGGACTCTCGAGTCTTCTCCAGCACCACAGTTCGAAAGCATCAATTCTTCGAGGCTCAGTCTTCTTTATGGTCCAACTCTAATGGACCATAAATGGCTTCATGGTTCTAATGTGAATCTAATGGCTCCCTACATGGTTGTAATGTGAGTCCCGGATTGAAAACCACTGAAATCTGTGGAACAACTCTGTAAACTGCAAAACATAATGTACAATTTGTGGATTTTTTTTTGTTGTTGTTGTTAGTTGATGATCTTGTGAGGAACTAGTTCCTCTGAAAGTCAGGCCAAAGGGCATTTTCCACCATCTGTCTGAAGTCTGCACTGACTGGGGAGAATTGAAACTCACCCAGTTCGTGTTCTTGCCTTCAAGCCAAGGAGGCTAAACGAAAACAAGCCTCTCTCAGATCAAAGATCCTGCTGGGATGTTGGGGCCAGTGAGTGGTGTTGGTTTAATTGGATTTGGAAGCCATGCTTCCAGTCATAGGGAAGCATTCAGTATTCTGTTTTATTAAAGTGACTCCTGTGCAAATGCATATACATCACTATGTGGCCACTTACCCGATCGGGTTAAGGGCCAGCAGGTCTTTCTATGTGAGTCCCCAGATGTGATTCCAACCCTTAACTTGGCTCCAGTTTGCACCTCTTTCAGCACATGGCCATGGCCATGCCCCACACACCCCCTCTGCTTAGATGCCTCTTTACACAGAGTCTTCCAGACATTCTGAGATTCACAAGAGAGGAAGGAGGGAGTGACTGGAATCAGAGGTGGACATTTTTGACTAGTCTCTCTACTGTTTCTAGTAATGTCTACACCACCATGATATTTTGACTAAAGTGCTGAGTTCAACTGGGATGGTCATTTTATATAGAAGTGATTCCCTTATGGAAGGTGCCAGATGTTCCCCATCAAAGGTATCTCAGGACAAGGGATGAGATGACCACCTGTTTGAGAAGCAATAAAATGGAAACTTGATCATTGCAGAGATTAAAAAATAATAACAATAATGGGTGACATATGAGCAAGAGTCCAGCTTGGAAAGTTCACAGACCAATGTGTAACTCTGATTTCTGGGCTATGAACTGATAAACACTTTGTTGCTGTGGGCACATATTTGCATGCAACCCAGGGAGAGCTGGAACCTTCGTATCCTCACACCCTTGGGCCAGGGTTCTCCTAGCACTGCATCCCCAACACTCAATGTCTGCATTCAAGAGCAGTGCCTTGTGGTTCTGGAAACCTCTTCAGGTTCCCCTGTCAAAGAGAGGATGCTAAACTCTCTCCAAGTCCAGAGTTTGTTAATACTCCCACAGGACCAGTTCGTCTGTGTGCAGAATTTCCTCCTCTATCTTAGATTCTTGTTCTGCTTTTCCAACTTTAAGACTTCAGTGATTCACTTATTCTACAGACATTGACTGTTGATTTGGACACATTTTACTTTATTCAGTTCCAAAATTACTGCTGACAGTGACTGCACCCATGAAATTAAAAGATGCCTGCTCTTTGGAAGGGAAGCTATGAGGAACTTAGATGACATATTAAAAAGCAAAGATATCACTTTGTTGACTAATGTCCATGTAGCCAAAGCTATGGTTTTTCCAGTAGTCATGTATGGATGTGAGAGTAGGACCATAAAGAAGGCTTAGCACCAATAAATTGATGCTTTCAAGTTGTAGGGCTGGAGACTTGAAAGTCCCTTGGACAGCAAGGAGATCAAACCTGTCAATCCCAAAGAAAATCAACCTTGTATGTTCATTAGAAGGACTGTTTTTGAAGCTGAAGCTCGAGTATTTTGGCTGCCTGATGCAAAGAGATGACTCATTGGAAAAGACTCTGATGCTGGGAAAGATTGAAGGCAGGAGAAGGGGGCAACAGAGGATGAGATGGTTAGATAGCATCACTGACTCAATGGATGTGAATTTGAACAAACTCCAGGGGATAGTGAAGGACAGGGAAGCCTGGTGTGCTGCCATCAATCCATGGGGTTGCAAAGAGTCAGGTAAACTTAGCAACAACGGCAGCAACAAAAGAGCTTGTATAAGGGCCCTAATCTTGAGCCTGGTGTGCAATAGCTAATCCCTCCTGCTGCTTGCTCCCCCCACCCTGAGCAGATTATCTCCTCTGTTTTCCAAACTAAATGTTGGCATTCCGTATTAGAAACAAAAGCCAGATTCCTAGAGATCAAAAAGTACTGTGGGGTTCTCACCATGTTCTCTTAGCCTCAGGCCATCAAACAGGTAGAGCTGCAGGCAGGTAAGGAGACCCAGAGTGTAGATGACCTGACCCAGCAGACCCAAAGGAAGCAGCAAACACAGTTCCTAACGTTCCAGACCATGAATGGATGTATTTAAAAATTTGTTGCAAGAAATGAGATCGTTTGCATTTTTAGGACAAGACAGGCATTTGAAACTTAATTTGCATTTATAATCAAGATGTATTGCAGGTGGTATCCTAACCATTAATAGTAGAGAATAGAAAGTTGGGAAGGAGCACAAAGCAGGTATATGGTATGTGGGTCTCATCTGCCATCAGAGTCTTGATAAGTCTTAGCAAAATTCAAAGTTTATCAAAAACTGGAAACCTCAAATGTCCATCAAGAGTAGAATGAGGAAATAAATTATGGTCTTTCTTTCAGTGTAATATGAAGATGAATGACGTGAACTAAAAATGAATTTTGTAAAACTCCGTGTAACAACAAGGATGAATCATACAATAATGTGAAATGAAAGAAGCCAGACACACACAGTCAAACTATGCATATTGTATGATTCTGTTTCTCTAAAGTTCATAAGTAAGCAGAACTTGTCTTCAGTGTTAGAAGTCAGAAAACTGGTTCCTCTTAGAAAGGGTTGGGTAGAGCCTGGGAGGAGGCGGGGGAATTTCTAGAATGTTATTAGTGTTCTGTTTCTTGATCTGGTTGTAACATAGACATGTCCATCTTGTGTTAATTCACTGAGCAGAATACTTATAATGGTAATGATAGCCCTGCATGCAAGACAGCAAAAGAGACACAGATGTATAGAACAGTCTTTTGGACTCTCTGGGAGAGGGCGAGGGTGGGATGATTTGGGAGAATGGCATTGAAACATGTATAGTATCATATGTGAAATGAATCTCCAGTCCAGGTTTGATGCATGAGACAGGGTGCTCGGGGGTGGTGCACTGGGATGACCCTGAGGGATGGGATGGGGAGGGAGGTGGGAAGGGGGTTCAGGATGGGGAACACATGTACACCTGTGGCAGATTCATGTCACTGTATGGCAAAGCCACTACAATATTGTAAAGTAATTAGCCTCCAATTAAAATAAATATTTATATTTTAAAAAAAGAGTACTTATGATTTGTGCATTTCACATTTGTGACAGTCCTACAAGAAATTCAGATCTTGGATGGGGCCCTGCTTGTCCATAGTAATTAGACTTGCAAGAGCTAGGTAGGTCCTCCGAACCCCTGCCCTCCATGCTAGGCCCATTTCTAGAGTCAGGGGAGCTCAGCCAAAAATCTGAGTAGAGCATCAGAACAACAGTGACAAATGAGGCCAGACAAGGTGAGAACTGTATTTGCTTCAGGACCACCTGACACCAGGTCTTGGGAACAAGTCCCACAAAAGTATAGCGCTGAGATTTCTGGCATTTGGGTTGGTTCAGGGGCTGGGTAAGCTAGAATATGCAGATAGCGTCTACCTAGGATAGACGGTGAAAGCTCAGGTCTGTTATTTTTAACTCTCAGGAGACCCTCCTCCCCCCAGCCTTCTTTTCCTATGACATGTTCTCCCTGCTGTGAACAGTGGAATCTGCCCAGGCTATGGGACTGTGGCTCTGATTTTGCATCAAGGAGAGTGGGTCTTGTTTCTCAGAAGAACAAGTGGCCAGGGCAAAAATTGCCAGACTGGGGACTTCCCAGTTGGTCCAGTGGTTAAGAATCTGCCTTCTGGTGCAGAGGACAAAGGTTCCATCCCTGGTTAGGGAACTAAGATCCCTTGTGTTGCAGGGCAACTCAGCCCGTGCACCCAAATAAATTAAATATTAAGGAAGAAAAAACTGCCAGACTGATTTCTCAAGTTTTGCCCTATGTAGATGAGACTTGGCTTAATGGGAAAGGTGAAGAAGGGAAGCTTTCCAGGCTCAGCATTGATGCACAGAATGAGGAAGAACAGGGAGGGTGGGGTTCTACCACAGTGGGACAGAGCACTGTGACAAGGGAGATTCGAGTAAGATAACGGGTGGAACATAAAGATAGTAGACTTTGATAAAGTCTACTTTATAAAGTCTTTGATAACATAAAGATAGAGGATTTGGAAGCAAGGAAGCCAAGGCAGTTTGTCATGGGCAAGGCATGAGGGTGCTGACTTGCTACAGACCTGCTTTTCAGTTTTCATTCTTGAATTTTTAAACCACAGTCACACTCAGAGAGCTATTGAGGAATGAAGCCAAGATCATTGTCCTCTGGTGGCGGTGTATGGTTCACTTTTTCCTAGTTGGACTGCCAACATTTGGAGCCATTTACCACTATAATCATCACTGCAAGCAGTCTGTGGACACTCTTTGGATGTTCCAGCCCAAGTTGGAATGAATAATCTTGATCAAGATCCTGCTTGCAATGGGGAAGTGAACTCAAATAAGTTTTATTTAAGTTACTTACACTTTTTCATTGAAGTATAGTTGGTTTACAAATGTGTTAGTTTCTGGTGAAACTAACCAGCAAAGTGATTCAGATTTTAGATCTGAATATAATATCTGATCCAAACATTCAAATATTTTTGGGGAGGTTCTCTTCCATTATAGGTTATTATAAGATATTGAATATAGTTCCCTGTACTGTCGGGTAGGACCTTGTAGTTTATTTTATATATAGGAGTGTATATCTGTTTATCCCAAACTTCTAATTTATCCCTTCCCCATTCACTTTCCCCTTTGGTAATCACAAGTTTGTTTTCTATGTCTGTGAGCCTATTTCTGTTCTATAAATATGTTCATTTGTATCATTTTTTAGATTCCACATGTAAATATGGATTTACACATTTGTAAATTTGTAAATTCCAAATGTAAATATGATTATGCTATTTGTCTTTCTTTCTCTGACTTATTTCACTTAGTATGATAATCTCTAGGTCCATCCATGTTATTGCAAATGGCATTGTTTCAGTCGTTTTTATGACTGGGTAATATTCCATTGTGTATGTATACCAGATCTTCTTTATCTATTCATCTGTCCATGGACACTTAGATTACTTGCATATCTTGTCAACTGAATATGGTGTTACAGTGACATTCAGGTATATGTATCTTAGATAAATACCAAGGAGTGAGATTGCTGAATCATATGGTAACTCTGTTTTTAGTAGGAGAGAAAATTTATCCCCAGCCTAGTGTTGAGTCATTAAAAATGGTCCATGCACAATGGGAGATGTGCCTAGTGCAGGAAGAGACCACAGTGGGTGATCAGGTTAACTTTCAGCATAGCACCCTTAGAAGTGGGCAGTTGGGATTATCTTTCTCTCTGAAGGTTTACTTATCCCAGCACTGCGTTTGCCCTGCTGGAGAGTAAGATGCAGGGTAAAATGGAAATCATTATTGAAACACAGTAATGGGACCACAATGAGAGTGTCCAGTTCCCAGACACAGGGATTTCAAGGAAGCAGAAAGTGCACATGGCTACTCACCAGATTCCAGGATATTTTAGGAATAAAATGCTTCCTGAAAGCACTTTTATTGGAAAATGTTATTTAGGAGAGTTTCAAGTTTATTTTAGAACTTTTTCCGTCAGTGGGTAGCACACCCATCCCCAGGCCAAGCTGAGATCACCAAATGTGCAGGACAAAGAACCTTTTCAGGTTTCAGTGGACCCAGTGAAGCTGGATTAGGGAGAACAACAGTGTTTAAGATCCTTGGGGGCAGGCATGGCCACTCTCCTGTCTCTCTGCTTCATCATTTCTCAACTTCTACCCTTTCTGCTGCTTTCTTTCTCCTGTTCCATTTTGCAGTTCCAATCCCCAACGTAAAACCCTGAACCTGTGTTGTCACTGAGAATTCTATTTCCCAGGATGTCTCAAGGGGCATGATAGCAGGTGGAAAGAACTTCAAGAAGTTGTTAGTTAGGTGGTGTCTGGCTGACAGACGGAGATCCACCCTCTCCCCAGGAGGAGTTGGTGAAGCCTAGTATTTTCAAGGCTCATCAAACAGTATTCAGTATTTTCCAACATCCCTGGATGGGCAGCCTTGCTCCTGCATGTCCTTCCCCAAATTTAAAAAAAAAAATAAAATAAAATTTAAAGGGAAAATGTAAGTCATGGGTTTCCAAGAATTTATACTTGTTTCATCAAATCTATTGTTTTCCTAGAGTTGATTGGAGTCCAAAAACGCTAATGAGTCTTTTCCAAATGTCTTTCAAAATCCTTTCTTCTTAGAAGGACATTTAGAGGCTTTGAAAATTGTTCAAAGGGTAAAAAAAATAATATTAATAATAAATTTCTTAAAACTCTCAACCCCTGCAGGTTCAAAATTTACTTAATTCTTCAAATGCAAGGGACTTTGAATTATTACTGGGATTTGTCATTTCTTGTTTATGGGGCTTTTCCAAAGGGGTAAGAGTCATCACGTGGAAGTCCACTAGAGTTCACTGCATGTCTCACAGCCTTGCCCATGACCCAGGACACTTCCAGAGTGTTCCAAAGCGGAACCTTCAGGAGATCCTTCCCCCTCTTTCCTGGTGGCATCCACGGGGACAGGTGGGAGTTAAACTGAAAGCATCAACTTTTGAGCCTGCCTTATTTTTGGCTAGTAGATCAAAGCCCTCCCAGAACAATTCTATTGTAGGGCATACAATCTGTGTCATATAAAACAGGTGATCTATTATTGGGTGGCTTCGCTGGTGGCTCAGACAGTAAAGAATCCACCTGCAATGCAGGGGACCAGGTTCCAGTCCTGGTCCAGGGGGTCAGGAAGATCCCCTGGAGAAGGGAATGGCTACCCACTCCAGTATTCTTGCCTGGGAAATCTCATGAACAGAGGAGCCTGGCAAGCTACAGTCCACGGGGTTTCAAAGAGTCAGGTATGACTGAGCAACTAACTCAGTGGGGTGCAAAGAGAACAATTTTTCCTTAGGGTGTGTGCAAAGGAGCCGTTTGCGCTCGGCTGACCTTGAACATTGTCTTCGGATGACCTCTGGTGGTGGAATTTTTCCCAGCCTGTGCACAGCGATGCTTCTGAGCCAAGCTATCCCTGTTACATTTTCCTACATTCCTTTCCTCCTGTTTTGTTATTCACATTCAGCAAGGAGCAAGAATCAGTTGCAAACACTCAGAATAAAGGGGTGCATGTGCCTCACCAGACTTTTGCCGTTTCAAAAAGTTGCCTATGCCTTCTCTTTCAGTGAGCTTCTGATATATTTCCTGTGGAAAGAGGAAGGAGCCAACATGAAGGAAAATGCAGCATCTAGAGTAGTTTTCATTTTGCTATTTTTTCTCAACGCCAGCCTTCTGAATGGTAAGTAAGAGACTGTCCTGTTCTCTTTCACTTCCTGGGGTATTTGTACAAGAGGAGGGGAGAATCCATCACAGTCCTTTTGCAGCACAGTTACAGGAAATGAAAATGTCCATGGCATTTGCTTCTCTTCAATTATTTACAATATCATGGGGATTAAAATGAAGGCAAAAATTAATGCAAAAGACTGGATGCAGTTAATGCCACATCCTGTCACCATGCTCTGACTTCCATCCTCATTCTGGGAGTGCAGAGAAACAACTCTGCCAGGGACATATCAGAATTTCAGTCCAGGTTCTGTCCCTTACTGGCTGTGCAACCTTGAGCCAGTTAACTAAGTTCTTTAAATTTAGACACTTTCAAAGTGAGGATAATGATGTTTCCTCCACCTCAGATGAAAAGTTGTGTGAGAAAAATCTTTGAAAACCTGTTAAGAGATCTAAGGAAATTGCTGTTACCTGGTGGAAAACAGGAACACCCAGTTCTGTTATGCGGGAAATGAAATTCACAACTAGACTAGCACGTGTGAGCCTGTGTGTGTACATTTCAGTGTATCTACCCCAGTCTATGTGTAAGTGTGTATACTCGTGTATATCTGTGTATCTATTAGCTTCTCTGTACATACCTGATTGAAAATGCTTCTCTGTGTGTACGTATATGCATATCCATCTGTGGGTGCGTATTTCTGCATATGTACCTATGTGTGGACCAGTATCTACTTCAGTAAGTATGCAGCTGTGTCTGTTGTTCCTCTGTGACCTGTGGGTGTGTTTCTGATATGAGCTCTTCTGTTTGAGCATGTGTGTTGGGGGTGGGGGGGTACCTCTGTGGTTGCCCCTGTGTTTGTGTGCATTTTACAGGGAAAGTGAGACCGTCCATTCATTGTAACCATCTCTTCTAAAGTGGGTGAAAGAAACATTTGACTAATCACAGTTTCACAGCTTTACCCTCCTCTCTTGAGTTTTCTCGAGGTACTGTTAATAACTAGTGAAATGTGAGAAAGAGAAGCTTTCAGGAAGAGAAAAAGTAACATGGAGATTGGTACAATCCTTATGGAAACTTTAAGAATTCAAATAAGCCCCAAATAATCAACAGTTGCCTTAACTGGCTTCTAAATATGCTCATTGTTGAGCTGTAAACTTTGTGTGTTTTTAAAATATAAGCTTTTCCTTCCACCTCATACACTCCTCCCTAGCCACAAGAAAAAACAACAAAAAGTCACTTCACCCTGTGAAATTGTCCTGAAGAAATATTCCCTAGAGGTCGAGCAACGTTCCAAAATGGGCAGAGCTAAGCCCAGACTGGCTGGCATGCATGGTGTTCAGGGGATCTGGGAGCTGGCTGGGCTCCAGCTGACTCAGCCCGGGGACCTTGGTCCAGCCTGGTCTCCCATCACCCTGTTCCATCAGTTCTTCTTTCTGGCCGGCTTTGCCTAGTGCCCTCCTTCCCACCCGTGTCCTCCTCTGAACTCCTGTTCTCCCTGATGCTGCTTTGCTAGCAGTTCTAGCCCAGGAGCCAGCCTGAGGGATGAAGGACAAGGGTGGCAGAAAACACACAAGCCCCCGAGGTTCAAGGATCGCCTCCTGGAAGCGCCCCTCTCTGCTCCCGATTTCCTGAATGAAACGCCACCTGGGGTTACGTGGCTGGGGATAGAGGGACTCTGTCCCTCCCTGGACCTGTCAGATAAGGAGCAGAAGAGGGTGCCAGCTCACCAAAAGCTTCGGGGGCTAGGCAACTCGAAAACTCCATCTACGTTGGGTTTTCCACATCACCTCTTTCAGCCCCACTAGCTTCCACTGGAATGAGCTAATGATGGTAGCTCCTGACTGGGAGAACATCTACCCACTCAGCCGCCTCTAGGAGCTCCCATGCCGCCTACCCCCAAAAAGAGCCAAGAATTACAAAAGAACCTGTTGCCATCTCACCACATAAAGACCCAGGGAGAGAGGGGGAAATACATAGAAAAAGGGGACTGAAAACCCAGCTTCAGAAGTGGAGACAGGCAGGATGGGAGCCACACTGTGAGACTGAATCATAGGTCAAAGCTGAACGGAATCAAGGAAGGGTGAAGCAGGAAAGGAAGGGATGGAGAAGATGGGGGGAGAAGCAGCCAGAGGGGGAGCCTAGGTGACACAGTGAAAGAGAAGAAGAGCAGAGAATTGGGTTTGCTATGTGGGAGTGGCAGAAGGATGGGGGTCAGTGAGCAGAGGGGAGAGGTCCAGAGAGCACCGGATCAGCAAATGATCACAGGATGCTTGTGTCTGAAGGCGAATTCTTGTTAAATGGTCACCCTGGTACTGTGGGCACATATCCGCTCCATAGACACCGTGGGGTTCTGGGAGGGCCAGATCCGGCTCAATCCATGTGCACCCCTCGCACCCTTGCTGCTCACCGTTGGTGAACTGCTACAGTTAGTCGCTGATCCTAGGTTGCTGGTATCTCCATCTCACAGTACACACACACACACACCCCACCACAAAGCGCCCTCTCTCTGAATCCTGCCACCTTCAGGGCAGCCCGCAGAAGAAAGTTGCAGGATGCTGGCTTCTGAGTCCCACCTCCCGCCCCTAGACCTATTCTCCCTGAGACCTCATCACTGGCCTGGCCCCATCTACCTGCTTCTGTCACCAACAGAATGGTCACAGAGTTGAAGTGACCTTAGCATTGACTCCAGTACCTTCTGGCAACAGAATGGTCACAGAGTTGAATCGACCTTGATATTGACCCTGGTGCCTTCTGACGTTTTCTAGGACAGTCACCTCCTGGAAAACCCAAGATCATTAAATGTCGTTCTCCTGGAAAGGAAACGTTCACCTGCTGGTGGGAGCCCGGGGCAGATGGAGGACTTCCTACCAATTACACGCTGACTTACCACAAGGAAGGGTAAACGTTCTCTTCTCTCCTAGCAAGCCCCACATGGGTGTCCTCACCCTCCAGGCCATAGGACCACTGACCCTGTGCTAATAACCGTGCTTCCCTGAATGGACACTGATAACCTCCCACAGCTGGGGGCAGGGACTCTAACGTCCACATCCTCCTTCTAACGTCCCAGCTGAGCTCCCTCGTGTCCAGAAACTCCACCACCAGTGAGGTGACACCAGTCCATCCATGGTACCGTTGCCTGTCGTAAGCTTGAGTTGTACCCCAAAGTCACGTGTGTTTCCTTAGATGCTTAGCTATCAACCTTGTGCCATTTGTCGTTTTTTTTTTAAAAAACATTGCTTTTGCAACCTAAGAGTATTATTATGTAATCCTTGACGACTGTGGTACATTAGCTGTTTGAACTTGTTTCACATGCAAGAAAATAACCAGCCCTACAAGGAAAGGAAGATGAGGTTTTTCCTTAGGAAATCCATGGACCCATGATCTCCGAGAGGGGGTATTGGGAGCGAAAAAATTGCAAACTCAACAGGGTCATCTCTGGGCATGGAGTTCATCACAGTTACAGTGAGCCCCTCCTGGAAATCCAGGGATGGCTGTATATCCTTCCCAGTGAAGAAAACATTTACTGGAGGAACAGCTGGCCTGCCTCCCAGTGACTGCACTTAGAGGTACACAAAGTTGACATCCCCTGTGAGACCCAAAGGGGTGTCGGAGACACAGCCCTCAGGAGCTCGAAGTGGCATCACGGTGAAGCAAGCCTGCTCACCTGTGACAAGCCCTGCGTGGAGCCCCCCGGTCTAAATGTGAGCAGCCTGAGGAGCCTCTGGGACCTGAAGTACCTCCCTTCAGAGTCACTCTCCTCTGTGGCTGCCTGAGTGTAGTTGGAAATATACTGCAGTTTGTATCCCCTTTCAGCTTTTTAAGTGACATGTAATTCAACACCTTTGTGCAGTAGCTGCTGCCTTGGGCATGCCCGCCTCTGCCCCACCCTGGTTTGTATGATGCAAGAGAAAGTCCTGAGACGACCCAATGGTAGTTTCCTGAGGGTGGCGGTGCCTTGGTCATGGAAAGCTCAAGTGTTCATTGGCAGAGGGCATATAGCACGAAGTCCACACCAACCTGCAGACCGGAAGGGTTGGTGAGAAGCGGGGTCACTGCGGCTCTGCTGTGACTCCTCCACCCCTTCTCCAGCACTTCTTCCCTGAGTCACCCCTCGGGGACATGGACAGGCTCGAGAAGCTTGAGAAGCCCTTCTCCAGCTCTGTTTTTTGCTTGTCCCTCCAAATTCAGTGATATTGACGTTCTTTATAACACTTTAAAAAACTAGGCTCTTTATACCACCTTCTTGGTTCTGGTGGTTTAGTTGCTAAGTCATGTCCAACTCTTGCGACTCCATAGACTATAACCCACCAGGCTCTTCTGTCCATGGGAATCTCCAGGCAAGAATACTGGAGTGGGTTGCCATTTACTTCTCCAGGGGATCTTCCCAACCCAGGGATTGAACCCATGTCTCCTACATTGCAGGCAGATTCTTTACCACTGAGCCAGCGAGGAAGCTCCATACCACTTTCTTGCTGACTCCTAATATACTTGTTGCAGAGAGACAGTCACCCATGAATGTCCAGACTACAAAACTGGGGGCCCCAACACCTGCTACTTTAACAAGAAGCACACCTCCATATGGAAGCTGTACGTCATCACAGTAAACGCCATCAACCAGATGGGAGTCAGTTCCTCGGATCCACTTTATGTGGATGTGACTTACATAGGTAAGGGGAAGCATGACGGGTGCAGAATGTGTTGTTCTGATGTGAATCTACCGAGAGTTAAACTCAGTTTGAGTCTCCTTGTCTTAGGGATGGATCCCCAAAAGGAAAGATGAACAAATTCACAATATTGTTACCAACTGAATGTTTTAAACCGCTTTGTATTCCTGACAGTAAGACAGTAAAGATCCTTGTGCCTTCCCTTGACCCTTCTTCCCACTCCCTTGCACCCAGCAGTGATGTTCTATTTAGCTTCCCTGGTCAGTCCTTCTCTCCAGCCCTCCCCCTGCAACCAATGTCCCCGTCCCCCTTGGCAAGCTGGGGTTTCCTTTCTGAGATTTCTGTCCCTGAAACACCCTGTTTCATGGAGTAGCAACTCTTAGAAGACATTCGTCTGCTTCTCCACCCACAGGAATTTCTCCAGTTGCTTTGTCCCAAATTCAGTTCTCAATATGCACATGTTCCTCAGCAACTGGAGCTATTCTTCTCAAAATAAACTACCTGGGGAGTAAATAGTGCTACTTGAACAGAAGGCTGAAGTGCAAGTTCACAATCATGAGGTTTGGAGAACTCATGAGTAAAGTAAAACAAAAATCTGTCCAAGAGCTGTTTCTTGCTTTGCATGATCAACACTGAGCTTCAGGGCAATAAGGCATAACTGCAGTGGTCTGTGGTTTGGTGGTTGTTGTTGAGTCTCTCAGTTGTGTCTGACTCTTTATGACCCCATGGACTGTATCACACCAGGTTTCCCTGTCCTTCACTATCTCCTGGAGTTTGCTCAGACTCATGTCCATTGTGTCGGTGATGCCATCCAACCATCTCATCATCTGTTGCCCACTTCTGCTCCTGCCCTCAGTCTTTCCCAGCATCGGGATCTTTTCCAACGAGTTGGCTCTTCACATCAGGTGGCCAAAGCATTGGAGCTTCAGCTTCAGCATCAGTCCTTCCAATGAATATTCAGGGTTGACTTCCTTTAGGATTGACTGATTTGATCTCCTGGCAGTCCAAGGGACTCTCAACAGTCTTATCTAGTACCAAAGTTCAAAAGCATCAGTTCTTCAGCTTTTGGTTGAGTAACGATGACAAAGGGAATCTTAGGACAAGAGATGGCTTGGCCAGGACTGGATTCATCCTTCCTATTAGGTTACCTAAGGAGTAGCTAATTAGGTTCAAGGTCACCGAAGTCCTCCTGACTTACCTAGCACCAACTGACAAAGAAAATCAGGCTAAGGCTCTCAAGTATTGGGCTATATATCATCCCATTGGCATGTTATCATTGGTTGATCCTTAAAAACTAGAAAAGCTTCCAACGTCAGCTAGTACACATTTCCATACTATCTCTTCCCCACACCCAGCAAATGATTACAGTGAGCTTGGGGGTGGAAATAGAATTTAATCTTAGCTTCAGAAAATCAGAAAGTAACACCACTTACAAATAGGAATAAAATTAATTCCATTCATATAAATAGACTTAAGACATGAAGCCTTTGAAAGGCTAAATGCCAAATAATTCCATTTTTGTAGGCTGTTTCTTATTTTTTGGTTGGAGTGTAATTGCTTTGCAGTGGTATGCTAGTTTCTGCTGTACTCTAGACTGAATCAGCGATAATTATACATGGATCTCCCCCATCTTGAGCCTCCCTCCCACCCCCACCCCACCTCTCTGCATCATCACAGAGCACCGAGCTGAGCTCTCCCACCAGCTGTTTTACACGTGGTAGTGTGTATATGTCAGTGCTACTCTCTCAATTCATCCCAGCCTCTCCTTACCCCGCTGTGTTCACAAGTCCGTTCTCTATGTCTGCATCCCTATTCCTGCCCTGAAAAGAGGTTCACCAGCACCATTTTTCTAGATTCCATATATTTGCATTAATGTTTAGTATTTGCTGTTCTTTTCTCTACAGATTCTAGATTCACCCACATTACTACAAATGACACAATTTCATTCTTTTTCATGGCTGAGTAATATCCCATTGTAAATATGTATAACATCTTTATCCATTCATCTGCTGATGAACACTTATGTTGCTTCCATGTCCTGGCTGCAGTGATCCTTGGGGTACATGTACCTTTTTGAATTATGGTTTTCTCAGGGTATATGAGTGGTAGTGGAATTGCTCAGTCATACACTAGCTCTATTTTTAGTTTTTTTCCACAGGCTCTTTTTTAAATTGCCTTGCCCTCAAATACTCTGCCCTCAAGTGTTAAAATATTTCATATTTGAGGTCAAAACAGTGAGCAAGAGAAGTTCTGTAATGTACTGAGGCAGCTGCTGTAAGGAAATTTGTATGCATGCTCAATCATGTCTGACTCTTTGCGACTCTGTGAACTGCAGCATACCAGGTTTCCTTCACTATCTCCCTTCATTATCTCCCAGAGTTTGCTCAAACCCATGTCCATCGAGTAGGTGATGCCATCCAGCCATCTCATTCTCTGTTGCCCCCTTCTCCTCCTGTCCTCATTCTTTCCCAACATCAAGGTCTTCCAATTAGTCTGCTTTTCACATCAGGTGGCTACAATATTGGAGACTCAGCTTTGCATCAGTCTTCCAATAAACTTGTTGTTGTTCAGCTGCTCAGTAGAGTCCAAATCTTTGCAATCCCATGAACTGTAGCCTGTCTGGCTGCTCTGTCCTTCACCATCTCCTGGAGCTTGATCAAACTCTTCTCCATTGAGTCCATGATGCCATCTAACCATCTCATCGTCTGTCATCCCCTTCTCCTCCCTCCTTCAATCTTTCCCAACCTCAGGGTCTTTTCCAATAAGTCAGTTCTTCTCATCACATAGCCAAAGAATTAGAGCTTCATTGTCAACATCATCCTCCCAATGAGTATCCAGGATTGATTTCCTTTAGAATTGACTTGTTTGATCTCCTTGCAGTCCAGGGGATTCTCAAGAATCTTCTCCAACACCACAGTTCAAAAGCATCAATTCTTAGGCACTCAGCCTTTCTATGGCCTAGCACTCATATCCACACATGACTACCAGAAAAACTTTTTCCAGTGCTGTGGCCACTGCTGAGTTTTCCCAGTTTGTTAGCATATTGAGTGGAGCACTTTCACAGTATCGTTTTTCAGGATTTGAAATAGCTCAGCTGGAATTCCATCACCTCCACTAACTTTGTTTGTAATGATGCTTCCTAAGGCCCATCTTCACATTCCAGGATGTCTGGCTCTAGGTGAGTCTTCACACCATCATGGTTATCTGAGTCATTAAGATCTTTCACATCTCTCCTTGCTATTCTTTGGAACTCTGCATTGAGATGGGTTCAGTTCAGTTCAGTTGCTCAGTCGTGTCTGATTCTTTGTGACCCCATGAACTGCAACACGCCAGACCTCCCTGTCCATCACCAACTCCCAAAGTTTACTCAAACTCATGTCCGTTGTGTCCATGATGCCATCCAACCATCTCATCCTCTCTCATCCCCTTCTCCTCCTGCCTTCAGTCTTTCCCAGCATCAGGGTCAGATGGGTATAGCTTTCCTTTTCTCCTTTGCCTTTCACTTCTCTTCTCTTCTTTTCTCAACTATTTGTAAGGCCTCCTCAGACAACCATTTTGCCTTTTTACCTTTCTTTTTCTTGGGGATGGTTTTAATCACCACCTCCTGTACAGTGTTACAAATCACTGTCCATAGTTCTTCGGGTTCTTGGTCTATCAGAGCTAATCCCTTGAATCTATTTCTCACTTCCACTGTTTAATTGTAAAGGATTTGATTTAGGATGTACCTGAATTGCCTAGTGGTTTTCCCTACTTTCTTCAATTTAAGTCTGAATTTTGCTAATAGGAGTTCATAATCTGAGCCACAGTCAGCTCCAGGTCTTGTTTTTGCTGACTGTATAGAGCTTCTCCATCTTCTGCTGCAAAGAATATAATCAATCTGCTTTTGGTATTGACCATCTGGTGAGGTCCATATGTAGAGTCTTCTCCTGTGTTGTTGGAAGAGGGTATTTGCCCTGTTGAGTGTGTTCTCTTGACAAAACTGTTAGCCTTTGCCCTGCTTCATTTTGTACTCCAAGGCCAAACTAGCCTGTTATTCCAGGTATTTCTTGACTTCCTACTTTTGCATTCCAGTCTCCTATGATGAAAAGGACATCTTTTGGGGATGTTAGTTCTGGAAGCTCTTGTAGGTCTTCATAGAGTCATTCAACTTCAGCTTCTTCAGCACTAGTATTTGGGGCATAGACTTGGATTACTGTGATATTGAATGGTTTGCCTTGGAAATGAACAGAGCTCATTCCATCATTTTTGGGATTGCACCCAAGTACTGCATTTCAGACTCTTTTGTTGACTATGAGGGTTACTCCATTTCTTCTAAGAGATTCTTACCCACAGTAGCAGATATAATGGATCTGAATTAAATTCGCCCATTCCAATCCATTCTTAAAGTGTTGATGTTCACGCTTGCCATCTTCTGTTTGACCTTCCAATTTACTTTGATTCATGGACCTAACATTCCAGGTTCCTATGCAATACTGCTCTTCACAGCATCAAACTTTACTTTCACCACAGACACATCTACAGCTAGTCATTGTTTCCACTTTGGCTCAGCCTCTTCATTCTTTCTGGAGCTACTTCTCTGCTCTTATCCAGTAGCATATTGGGCACCTACCAATCTGGGGAGCTCGTCTTTCAGTGTCATGTCTTTTTGCCTTTTCACATTGCTCATGGGAATATTAAGGGTTGATTTCCCTTAGGATTGACTGATTTGATCTCTGTACTATCCAAGAGAATCTCAGGAGTCTTCTTCAGAACCACAGTTCAAAAGTATCAATTCTTCAGCACTCAGCCTTCTTCTCACATCCAGACATGACTACTAGAAAAACCATAGCTTTGACTGTAAAGACTTTTGTTGGCAAAGTAACGTCTCTGCTTTTTAATATGCTGTCTAATTTGGCATAGCTTGTCTTCCAAGGAGCAAGCATCTTTTAATTTCATGGCTGAAGTCACCATCTGCAGTGATTTTGGAGCCCAAGAAAGTGAAATCTCTCACTGTTTCCATTGTTCCCCATCTATTTGCTGTGAAGTGATGGGATCAGATGCCATGATCTTCATTTTTTGAAAGTTGAGTTTTAAGCCAACTTTTCACTCTCCTCTTTCACCTTCATCAAGAGGCTTTTTAGTTCCTCTTCACTTTCTGCCATTAGGATAGTGTCATCTACATATTTGAGGTTATTGATATTTCTCCCAGCAATCTTGATTCCAGCTTAAGCTTCATCCAGCCTGGCATTTCACATAATGTGTTCATTTGAAAAGACCCTGATGCTGGGGAAGACTAAAGGCAGGAGGAGAAGGGGACAACAGAGGATGAGAGGCTGGATAGCATCACTGACTCAGTGGACATGAATTTGGGTAAACTCCCGGAGTTGGTGATGGACAGGGAGGCCTAGCGTGCTGCAGTTCATGGGGTCACAAAGAGTCAGACACGACTGAGCGACTGAACTGAACTGAACTAACTCTACATTTAAGTTAAATAAGCAGGGTGACAATATACAGCCTTGACATACTCCTTTCCCAATTTGGAACCAGTCTATTGTTCCATGTCCAGTTCTAACTGTTGCTTCTTGACCTGCATACAGGTTTCTCAGGATACATAAAGTGGTCTGGTATTCCCATCTCTTTAAGAATTTTCCACAGTTTGTTGTGATTCACATGGTCAAAGGCTTTAGCATAGTCAGTGAAGCAGAAGTATATCTTTTCAAAATTATTAAAGAAGTGTTCTTAGAATTCTCATTAACACTGCAGCTTACAGTATTGGTGAGGGGCCACAGAAGTTCATTGACAACTTATGTTTAACCACAGTGAAGTCTATAAGCTTGAACCTCATCAAGTGATTACCTGCAGTACAGAATATTGGTACATATCTCAGAAATATTTAACTCTGCTGAAAACACTTGAAAGCAATGATTCTCAACTGGGTGCTCTTTTGCCTCCCACAGGATTTTTGGCAATAGCAGGAAATATTTTTGATTGTTGCAACAGACAGGGAAGACATCTAATGGGGGAGAACCCAGGGATGATGCTAACATCCTGCAGTGTTCAGAACAGCCCCCACCACAAAGAATTTTCTTGTCCAAAAGACACATAATGCTGAGGTTGTGAAAGTTTGCTTTCAAGGATTCATCTTGAACATTTTACTTGCACTTTTATACAAAGATGTTTGATCAGAGGCATTTCTCAGTCTTGTGTTCAACTTAAAACTAATAATAATTGATGTTTATTTAGTAAATCCATATAAAACCATCTTTCCTAGGTATTTACTTAGTAACCTACAAGCATTAGGATTAGTGGCAAATTTTCTCAAGTTCATTTTTTAGACAGGTTATAATGTCAAGTCCAGTAGAGTTATACTCACTCTTCTATCACCTGAAATTGAGATTGATTTGAGGAGGTAAGAAATGAATGGAGAAAATATGACTGGCCAGCAAGACTGAAATTAGGGTAAGGCAAACCAGCACCCTAGGCCCGTCAGTCTTTTAAATTTAAATTAGTCAAGTATAGTTGGTTTAGAGTGTTGTGTTCATTTCTGCTGTACATCAAAGTGATTCAGATATATATATACACACACACACTATTTTTTAATATTCTTTTCCATTATAGTTTATCACAGGATATTAAATATAGTTCCCTGTGCTATACGCTAGGACCTTGCTGCTTATCCATTCAATATGAGTTTGCATCTGCTAACCCCAAACTCCCAATCCATCCATCCCTCATTCTTCTTTCCCCTTGCCAACCACGTCTATTCTCTATGTCTATGATTCTGTTTCATAGGTAAGTTCATTTGTGTCATATTTTAGATTCCACATAAAGTGGTATCAAATGGTGTTTGTCTTTTTCTTCCTAACTTACTTAAGTTAGTATGATAATCTTTAGGTCCATTCATGTTGCTACAAATGGCATTATTTCATTCTTTTTAATGGGTGAGTAGTATTCTGTTGTCTATGTGTGTGGGGGGGTGCGTGTATGTATGCTGTGCTTAGACGCTCAGTCATGTCCGACTCTTTGCAACCCCATGAACTGTACCCACCAGCTCCTCCGTCCATGGGTTTCTCCATGGTGTGGGTTGCCATTTCCTTCCCTCTCTCTCTCTCTCTCTCTATATATATATATATGTATTTATATAAATTTATACATATTTATTTTGTGTTTATACTTTATATAAATGTATATATTTATATTATTATATCTTTATATTTTATACATAATATATATGTATGTAAGTTTATATGTATATAATAACATCTTCTTTATCCATTTATCTGTCAATGGACATTTAGATTGTTTTTATGTCTTGGCTATTGTGAATACTGCTGCTCTGAACACAGAAGTGTATGTCTCTTTTTGAATTATAGTTTTATCTGGAGGTATGCCCAGAGTGGAATTGCTGAATCATATGACAGTTCTATTTTTAGATTTTTGAGGTACCTCCATGCTGTTTTCCATAGTGACTTGCACCAATTTGTGTTCCCACTGTGTTAGGAGGGTTCCCTTTTTTCCACACTATCTCCAGCATTTGTTATTTATGAATTTTTTAAATTATGGCCATTCTGACTGGTGTGAGGTGATACCTCATTGTAGTTTGATTTGCATTTCTCTAATAGTTAGTGATGTTGAGCATCTTTTCATGTGCCTATTGGTTATCTGTATGTCTTCTTCAGAGAAATGTCTATGTGGGTCTTTTGCCCATTTTTCAATTGTTTTTTTGTTTTTGTTTTTTCTTATTAAGTTGTGTTAGTTGTTTGTATAGTATAGAAATTAAGCCCTTGTTGGTTACATCATTTGCAAATATTTTCTCCCATTCTGTAGGTTGTCTTTTCATTTTGTTTATGGTTCCCTTTGCTGTGCAAAAGCTTGTAAGTTTGATTAGGTCCCATTTGTTTAGTGTCGCTTTTATTTTTATTTTCTTGGCACACACTAGTGGTAAAGAACCTGCCTGCCAATGCAGGTTAGATGTAAGAGACTCGGGTTCAATCACTGGGTCAGGAAAATCCCCTGAATGAGGGCATGGCAACTCACACTCACGCCAGTATTCGTACCAGGAGAATTCAATGGACAGAACAGCCTAGAGGGCTGCAGTCCATAGGGTCTCACAGAGTCGGACACAACTGAAGCAACTTAGCATGCATGCATACAGGCTGACCTAGGAAAGCATCGATATGATTTACATCAGAGAATGTTTTGCCTATGTATCTTCTAGGAGTTTTATGGTATCTATCTTGTATTTAAGCCTTTAAGCCATTTTGAGTTTAGTTTTGTGTATGGTGCAAAGGAGTGTTCTGACTTCACTGATTTACATGCAGTTGTCCAGCTTTTCCAATACCACTTGCTGCAGAAATTGTTTTTTCTCCATTGTTCATTTTTGCCTCCCTTGTCAAAAATTAATTGATCATGGGTGTGTGGATTTATTTCTGGGCTCTCTCTTCTGTTCCATTGATACGTATGTCTGGTTTTGTGCCAAGACAATGCTGGTTTGATTACTGTAGCCCTGTAGTATTGTCTGAAGTCTGGGAGGGTCATACCTCCACCTTTTTTCCTTTTCCTCAGAATTGCTTTGGCAATTCTGGGTCTTTTATAGTTCTATATAAATTTTAGGATTATTTGTTCTACTTATGTGAAAAGTCTAATGGGTAATTTGATAGGGATTACATTAAATCTGTAGATTGTTTTGGGTAGTGTGGCCTAGGCACCTCACTCTTAAGGAGGAACTCACAGACCTGTACTTGAATAAACCAGAGAGTAAGTGCCTCCTTAGTTTTTTATTTTATTGTGGTAAAATACCTATAACATAGAACTCAGTATTTTAACCATTTTAAAGTGTGCCCTTCAGTGGTATTAGTTCATTCACAATGTTATGCAACAATCACCACAATCTAATTCCAGAACTTTTTCATCACTCAAAATAAAAGTTTCCTACCCATGGATTCCCCTCCATGGCCCCAGCCCCAGAGCAAGTACTAACCTGCTGTATGTCTCTCTTAATTTGCCTATTCTGAATATTTCATATACATGGAATCATATAGTATTTGGCCCTTTGTATCTGGCTTCTTTCACTAAACATTATGTTCTCAAGGTTCATCCATGATGTAGCTGTATCAAGACTTTCTTCCTTTTGGCTGAATGTTCCATTATAAGGATATCATTTATCCATTCATCAGTTGATGGACATTTGGGTTGTTTCACCTATTGGCTCTTGTGAATAATGCTGCTATGGGCATTCATAAATGAGTTCTTGTTCTAACACCTGCTATCAGTTTTTCTGGGTATATATTTAGGAGTGACATTGCTGGTTGACATGATAATTTCATGTTTAACTTTTTGAGCACCTGTCAGACTTTTCCACAGTGGCTACGCCATTTTACATTCCTACCAGCAATGTATGAAGGTTCCAAAGTCCCCAACGTTCTTGCCAACACTTGTTAATTTTCATTTTTTCAATCCTAGCCATACCTAGTGGGTATGAAGTGATATGCCATTGTGGTTTTGATTTGCATTTTCTGAATGACTAATGACTTTGAGCACCAAAAAGTGCTTGTTGGCTATTTATTCCACCTTAAATGTTGCCCCTATGTGACTCACTTGCTTCAACCTAATCCCAACTCTGCTAACCAACGCCTGACATCAAATACGAAGTGGCTCATAAACATGGAGGGAAAAGGTAGAGAGATCTGCCTCTAAGTCTTATAGTTCTGGATTCAAATATCCCTATTTGACTAACAATGGAGTTTCTTTCATATCTGCAGTTGAACCAGAGCCTCCTGCAAACCTGACTTTGGAATTAAAACATCCAGAAGATAGAAAACCATATCTATGGATAAAATGGTTTCCACCCACCCTGACTGATGTAAAATCTGGTTGGTTCATGATCCAGTACGAAATTCGATTAAAACCTGAGAAAGCAACTGATTGGGAGGTGAGTCAGTTGAAAGCTTTTGGAAGGAACTGTGTCCTTTGGCAAAGATGAAGACCCCAACTGAGAACCGGCCATGCCTCCTAATTATTAGGCCGCCATGTTTTCTTCCTGATACTGATGTGACCCTTGCACTTGTGGAAAGGCCTTCTCCCTTGCATCCATCCATCTCCCTGCATCTCCTGGGATGGATGGGGACTCATCATCACAGCTCTCCCAGGACTAGATCCTTGTAATTGAACAGCCTTTTCTGCCAGATTTCCAACCCACCTCTCTCAGGATATCTTAGATCAAAACATCTATGAGAGTTCTTAAGTGGCACTAAGTTGGAGGAAAAAAATCTCAATGTAATAAGTCCATGGTTAATGACATTTTTATTTACTTTAAAATTCTTCATTGTAAAGAAATAGTACAATAAATTATAGGCATTATAATAATCTATTGTTAAATATTATAGTTGTTGTTATTTAGTCACTAAGTTGTGTCTGACTCTTTTGCAACCCCATGGACTGTAACCTACTGGGCTCCTCTGTCCATGGTATTTTCCAGGCAAGAATACTGGAGTGTGTTGCCATTTCTTTCTCCAGGAGATCTTCCCAACCTAGGGATTGAACCCACATCTCCTGCATTGGCAGGCAGATTCTTTACCACTAAACCACCAGGGAAGCCCTAAAGGCTCTATTATATGTCTCTTTTAAACAAGGAATATTTCCAAACATAGCCAAAATAATATGATTGCATGTAGAAAATTAATTGAAATCCCTTAATATCATCTTTTTTAATTCTTTAATATCATTTAAATTAGTCCATATTTTAATTCCCCCAACTTCTTCGAAAATATTTCAGTAGCTATTTTGTCTTAACCAGAATCCACTTCAGGATCACATACTGGCTGACTCATGTATCCCTTCAATCTCAACATGCTAAGGAGACCAAGCCACTTATCTCAAAGAATGTCCCACCTTCTGCATCTGTCTGATTAGTTCTTTATAAGGTTATTTAGCCAGTTTCTCTGTCCCCACATTTCCTGTAGCCAGACATTAGATCTAAAGACTTGTTTAGATTCCAGTTGAATAATTTTTGGCAAGGAAATTTCAGAGGTGATGCTATATGCTTCACATTGCATCATATCAGGAGAAAAACTCATTCTGGTCAACCTACCATAAATGATGCTAAAACTGGGTGCTGGACTGGGGAGATCACATCCTGATCCCTTAATTGTAAAGTCGTGTTTGATTTGTGCACAACTGCTTCAGTGTTCATAAATGCCCAGTTCTTTTTCACCTAGAGGCTTCACACCCATGAATAATCCTTGAATCAATAATTTTATTAGGTTTAGAAAATAACAAATTTCCAATTTTGTTAAGTAGTAAACTTCTGTAATGTAGAATTCAGAAGGTAAGGTGTAGGGAGTGGTATATTTGTCTTTCTGAAATAGTGTTTCAAATGGAGAGGTAGAAAACTTGTTGTTTTTTGTGTGAGCAGTGTTTAACAGGAGGAAGGGGTGGGCTGAGAGGGTGAAATGGCGTGAATAGGATATAAAGTGTGATCATCTGGCCTGACTTCTCTGCTAGTTTATCACCTAAAGAAAAGTTTCTTCATAACACAAGTCAGAGTGACTTCTGTTTTCCTTGGCCCTCCCTAGATTCATTTTGCTGCGAAGCAGACTCAGCTTAAGATTTTCAGCTTATATCCAGGACAGAAATACCTTGTGCAGGTTCGCTGCAAGCCAGACCATGGATATTGGAGTGAGTGGAGCCCAGAGAGCTCTATCCAGATACCTAATGGTAAGTGTCTTGAAATTCCCCAAGGAAAAGGGGATTCTGACTGCAATCTGCCTTTGTATTATTGCTAAATATTTTTAAACAGAATGGGTTTAGTAAATTTGTATGTTGTAACTACTAACAGAGAAACTATTTTGAGGCTTAAGCATAAGAATGAGTAGAGGTGGATTTATCATCTCTCCATTCAATACAGAGACATCTGGAAGTATAGCATCTTTCCCGGGGCCACTGTCAGTGAGGATCAGTTTCTATTAATAGGCTAGGATACATCTGCAGACATGAGCTTGGCGTGTCTCTGAGGGCTTGATGGTCACTTATTCTGCCCTCCACATCTGCCCAATCCCTGTCATTCAAGGTCATCACCTAGAATTTGCAAGGTGCTATCCCACCTGAAAGGCATGTACTGATTTTCAGTCCTTGATGACAATTACACGTTGATCTCATTCAAGGAACAGTATGTAGAAGGCACCCAATTCTTCAAGTGCCATTAAATGTAGTGGCTGGTTTTCTACAAGGGAATGGTTCATCTTGCATTTCTAAAGTACTTTACACAGTCTTTACCTTGTTTGGTCCTTCCAACCATCTCAGGTATTCAGAGAGAATAGAATTGCCATTAGCAACAGAAAGAGAGGAAACTGAAGCTCAGTGGAGTTAGAAGTCTTGCCCAGAACCACATGGCAGAGCCTGACTCTTGTGACTACTGGCCTGACCAAAATATCAGGGCTTGCACTGGCATAGTGGACATAGCACTGAACTACAGGCCCTAAGACTGTGTGTCCAGCCCTAGCTCTTACTAAATAAAAGCACAGGGTCTAGAAGCGGAAGACCTGGGTTCAAATCCCAGATGGCAACTTTATGGCTACCTGCCTCTGAATACCCTGGAGAAGGAAATGGTGACCCACTCCAGTACTCTTGCCTGGAAAATTCCATGGACTGAGGAGCCTGGTAGGCTATAGTCCATGGGGTCACAAAGAGTCAGACACGACTGAGCGACTTCACATACACACAGGCCTCTGAATCCACCACTCCTTGAGTGTCAGTTCCTCATCTTTACATACAACAATGTATGTAAAGAGCTTAATACCATATGGCTTTTACTAGGAACTTAATATAACGTTAGCTTATTGTTATTATTACTGTAACTGATCATGTCCTCATGGATTTCCTCTGTTAGTATCACATAAAATAATATTTTAAAGCACTTTGAAAATTTTAGAGTACTATAAAATATATGCTGCATATTAAAATGTAACAATATTGGGAAAAAAGTAAATCCATCATTAACGCTACTCTGTTTGGATTGCTGTTCAAATCAAAAAGGGTATAGACAAGGTGGGATACATGAGTCAGGTGCTCGGGCCTGGTGCACTGGGAGGACCCTGAGGAGTCGGGTGGGGAGGGAAGTGGGAGGGGGGATCGGGATGGGGAATACGTGTAACTATATGGCTGATTCATGTCAATGTATGACAAAACCCACTGAAATGTTGTAAAGTGATTGGCCTCCAACTAATAAAATAATATTAAAAAAAAAAAAAAACAAAAAACAAAAAGGGTATAGAGGGGCAGGGGACTTATGCTCAGAAGTCTCATTTCTTTGTTTGTTTTAAACAATGATGTATGTGATCAAAGTTTTCTGGTTGTTTGTTTTTAGACTTCCCAGTGAAGGATACAACCATGTGGATCTTTGTGGCCGTCCTTTCTGCTGTCATCTGTTTGATTATGGTCTGGGCAGTGGCTTTGAAGGGCTATAGGTACTTCACTCTACCCTCTTTTCAGGCATGGTTGTCACAGGGATAATGGCCAAAAAAGACAATACAGAAATGATGGAAACCTGCAGATAATTCAAGCACCTCTTTTTATCCATTAGTGGCAGTGTGTTCACTATGAAAAAGCTTTTACCAGTGCTAGCAAAAGTAGAATAGACTCATTTGAAGCTGATGTTCTTTCCATCAAATGGAGGCTGACAGTTGTGAAATAGTAAAAATCTGGCAAGAGCAGCAAACAACCCACTAGTCATTTCAGAATCAGTCAGAGTTAACTAGCCAGAGTTCATTTTAATGTTGGCCTTTATGGCTCAGATGGTGAAGAATCTGCCTGCAGTGCAGGAGACCCAGGTTCAGTCCCACGGTTGGGAAGATCCCCTGGAGAAGGGAGTGGCTACCCACTCCAGTATTCTTACCTGGAGAATTCCACGAACAGAAGAACCTGGCGGGCTACAGTCCATGGGGTCGCAAAGAGTCAGACACGACTCTTTGTCAAACACCTAACACTCTATAGTTATTCACTGTTGTCACCACTGATTTAGTAGTTTCATGTAGCCTCAGAACTCCTAACTTCTACCTACCATAGTCCATGTAGCAGCCATTTGGAGATAAGGCTAATGTTTCAAAAATTGCAAAGTGAAAATATGTACCATTTATCTTATCTCACGAATCATTTTATAGCATGATGACCTGCATCCTCCCACCAGTTCCAGGGCCCAAAATAAAAGGATTTGATATTCATCTGCTGGAGGTAAGTGCTAAGGTGGAGGCTGTATTGTGACTTGCTGCTGTGTAATTGTCATCTTTATGCATGTGCACACCATCCCCATCAGTGCAGTCTGGCTAGCTTGGCCATCCATGGCTGGTTGTCCCTCCCCTTCAGCAGGGGTGTTCACAGAAAGATGTGAGAGGCATGAGGGTAATTACTGTCAGGAAGTGTCAGAGGGCAATGAAAGAAAGCCAAGAAAACATCAGCACACATAGGAATGCTTGTTAGGTTTATCAGATCTGTTCATAAGCCCTGTCATAAACATTTTATACAAATAATCAGTTGAGAAAGTGGGTGAATATTTGATGAATACAAAAGAGTGACCTTCCACCAGCCCCTCCTTCATCAGACTTTGGTGTAAGCTCTCACTTGAGTGTTCTCTACATAAGGCCATAGTAACAGAATATCTTACTGCAATTTTTGCTCAGTTTGAGTGCTCAGCTACCACTGGCTCAGTACAGGGAAGCTGGTATTTGCCAGAGCCCATTTAGACAGATTCAAGTGGGAATTAAATTTAAGTGTTTCAAATGAAAAGAGGGGTTAAAACATTTTACATTTCTCTGCAGGTTGAAGTACATATTAATAGTTTCCATTTGACCTTCAGCTTAACATGGAGGTATATAAAAGCAGTTACCTACTCATTATGTCACTTGACATCAGCCACTGTGAGGCCAAAAGCACAAAATTGTGAAAAGTCAGCCCCAGGGAATTTGTTCTGATGGCGTTCACTTTGATTGCAGATGTCACAGCCTTCTCGCCTTGTGTCTATGTTTTAATAGAAGGGCAAGTCCGAAGAACTTCTGAGAGCTCTGGAAAGTCAAGACTTCCCTCCCACTTCCGACTGCGAGGACTTGCTGATGGAGTTCATAGAAGTAGATGACAGTGAAGACCAGCAGCTGATGCCACGCCCCTCCAAAGAACACATGGAGCAAGGCGTGAAGCCCATGCACATGGATCCTGACAGTGACTCTGGCCGGGGCAGCTGTGACAGCCCTTCTCTCTTTTCTGAAAAATGTGATGAACCTCAGGCCCATCCCTTCAAGTTCCATACTCCTGAGGGCCCTGAGAAACTGGAGAATCCCGAAACAAACCTTACATATCGCCAGGCCACTCAGAGCACGAGCAGGGAAGGCAAAATCCCCTATTTTCATGCCAACGGACCCAAATCTTCCACATGGCCTTTCCCGCAGCCACCCAGCCTGCACAACCCCAGATATTCTTACCACAACATTGCTGACGTGTGTGAGCTGGCCCTGGGCATGGCAGGTACCACAGCCACTTTGCTGGACCAAACAGACCAACATGCTTTAAAGCCCTCGAAAACCATTGAGACTGGCGGGGAAGAAAAGGCAGCCAAGCAGAGGGAGTCAGAAGGCTGCAGTTCCAAGCCTGACCAAGACACGGCGTGGCCACTGCCCCAAGACAAAACCCCCTTGATCTCCGCTAAACCCTTGGAATATGTGGAGATCCATAAGGTCAGCCAAGATGGAGTGCTGGCTCTGTTCCCAAAACAGAACGAGAAGGTCAGCGCCCCTGAAACCAGCAAGGAGTACTCAAAGGTGTCCCGGGTGACGGAGAGCAACATCCTGGTGTTGGTGCCGGATCCTCAAGTGCAAAACCTGACTCTGTTAGAAGAACCAGCCAAGGAGGCCCCGCCAGCCCTGCCATAGAATCCAGCCGAGGCCGACCTGGCTGTCTCCCCGGCAATCCCAGGCAACTGCAGGCTCCAGTTGGGTTGGGGACTGGGTCCCACAGGTTTTGTGCACTCTTGCAGTGAGAGTTATGGAAGGATGGGTTGAACTGTGATTTTCCTTCAGGGAACACTACAGAGTACGTGAAATGCACTCTAGCAGAGAGGGCTCAAGAGCAGGGTTAGAATGACACTACCCAACTCCCAATTCCCTCTTCATTCTCTGTATTTCCAACCAGTTGCCTCTTTCCAACAGCTGATTCCAGAACAAATCGTTCCATCTTGTGTGATTTGTAGATTTCCTTTTTACTATTACTTATCAGATTATGTGTTCAATGATATAGAAGCACATTGCCTAGTATTCTTGAGAGACAGTGGCAATAGGTATATTCTCTGATTTAAAAGGCCTTCATGGTTTTGTATGTGACAGAGGGTATAAGTCAGCCAAAATTATTTACCATGGGAAGATGGTAGATAGGAGAGAAATGCCATGAAAGCCACTCTTGAAGACCAGTTGCTTAACCTTTGCACTCCTCTTTCATTTTATTAGGATTAACCAAATACAGTGCACTTAAAAAGTTTCATTCTAGAACACCTGACAAATTGTTTACATCCATTCCTATTACCTTAATGACACATTGCCAATATGCAAGTAAACAGGATGCCTCCAGTTTTTTCTTAAAATAGTTTGAATTTATTAAGCATGGATTTTACCCCTAAATTGTATTTCATTCTGAAACTTCTAGAGAATAAAGTTTTAGAAAGTGAAATTTTCTTACACAGGAGGCAAATGAGTTTCATGTGGTGAATCCTTCTAAAATGTTTTCCTCTTTTATTTCAGCATGATAGATAATTTATTACACACCCTAGTCTTCTGTTAGTGAAAAAAAAGTCCCAAAAGACTAACTTTAATTTAAAATATAATCATAGCAGGATGCTAACAGAAGTACTGCCTTACTGTATATACAAATTCTACTTTAATATAAACCCATAAATTTAACAATGTATTTTTGAAGACTATTTTTCTATCACTTAAGTAAAATAAAAAACTATTTTCTATCTTCCCAGTACAGCCTATTTACGTATTCAGCAGGTACAGTATTTTCTGCTATGAGGTTATAATGAGTATTTTCAGTACACGGTGATATATGCAGTCCCTGTTTGTGGAATAAAATGCCATACCAAGCCAAAACCCATTGAGGAATAGGAAGTGGATGACAAAATTCGATTTCCAACATAGTGTAGTATAGTTTTTCTGATTCTTTTTATCTCCAGGATACTTTAAACAGCAATCAAGAAACTAGAGTTTTAGGACTCTCCACAGACTGAAAATTACTTCTCTTGTAATTTAGGGCCACTCTGGGGGTTCTGCTCTTCTCTGGGTGAAAATTTTCACTTCTCTGTGAAATTTTTACTTCTCTGGATAAAAATTCATAAAGATGAAATTTTCACTTCTCTGGGTGAAAATTTATAAAGATGAAAAAGGAGAGTGGGAACACCTAACATACTGCCTTAGAGAGAGGGTTCTGGTTTTGTTTTTCTGAGCAATCTTGGGCAAACCCATTTGTGTGTTTACTTCTTAAACTGGAACACAAAGAATCTGAGCTCCCTCTGTGAGTTAGATATTCCAGCCCAATAAGTCCATGTTGACA
The DNA here is from genome assembly GCF_963930625.1 of Muntiacus reevesi. Classification (NCBI taxonomy): domain Eukaryota; kingdom Metazoa; phylum Chordata; class Mammalia; order Artiodactyla; family Cervidae; genus Muntiacus; species Muntiacus reevesi. The sequence goes on along the minus strand of NC_089262.1, from coordinate 30,544,703 downwards.
GGAATAGGACTCCAAGGTTGGCTGATGTGTGAAAGTGAACACACTGCCAGAGCTCCCAGAAATGCAAAAGTAACATATCTGAGGCTCTACTCTCCCAATACACACACAACCAGTTAAGAGTGAGGGAGCTGTTGGGGAAGATTGTCCAAGTTTATTCAGCCCCCTAGATCCTTGCTACTCAAAATAAGGTCTGAGGACCAGCCATACCCACATCTATGGGCGCTGCTTGGAAATGCAGAATCTCTGCCCTCCCCACCCCCATCCACCAGAATCTGCATTTTGCTAAGATCCCCAGATGTTTCAAGTGCACAGTGAAGTTTGAGAAGCATTGCCCTAGCAGATCATTTCCACTAAAGCTGATTTTAGTGCCTGGAGCAGTTCTTTCCTGGAAAGTACAGGTTGAGTCTGTTTGACTTGCAGTGAACAATACTGTCATAAAAAGGTATCATTTTAAAAAAATCTATTAATGGTTTGGGATTCACATAATGGAAGAGAATGATCTGCAAAAGCACATACAACTTCTAAGAGGGTCAGGGAATATATCCCACCTTGAGAAGCATTGACCAAAGACTCGGCGCTTCAAAGCCAGCACAGACCAAATCTTTCTCAATACAGTCCCACCTCCTCAAGATGCGCATGAACCACTCTGATAGTATGAGAATTCAAAAATAGTCTTTTGATGTATAATTTGGCATATATGGGAAAAACTGTCATGGCTGAAGACTCAAATTAAATTCTTTAAAAAAAACACCAGTTAGTAAGTAGATTATGTCAATCATTAAGTAAAGCCAAGACTGTAATTCTCGGTCACTTAGCACTCTTTAATGAACTGCGTTTTTGTTTTTTGTTTTTTTTCCATGGTCTAGCCTATTTTCCATCAAGGAGTCCTCTAGTTGAGTGGAAGTGTGCAGATTAAGAGTCAGGAGACCCAGCTTCTAGTGCTAATTATGTTAGCTTAGCTCAACTCTCTTCTCTAGATCTCAGTTTGCTCTGAATGAAATGCTAGGCCAAATAATCTATAATGTCCTTTTAAGCTGTGAATCCTTAATTCCATGATTCACTCAATAGTGTCCAGCAAAGATGATTAACCAATGCCTTGTATCATAATTAAGGTTACCAGTAATTGCCCTTTATCATAGACACATGTCCTTTTCAGTGATGTGCCCATTTTGTTTCACTTTTTTTCTTTTTTTTTTTTTCAGTTGGAGGACAATTGCTCTATAATATTGTGTTGGCCTCTGCCACACATCAACGCGAATCAGCCACAGGCTTAAATCATCAATGCCAACTAATCCTAACATATTGTACATGCATTTTACAAATTATGTAGGTATAGAATCATAGTCTAAGATGATGTGCAAATATGTGTATAGAGAGAAGCAGAGATTTTTTTAAAAGACATTGAAAGAGGCTCTGACTTTTAGGGACAAAATGCTTTTCTTATACTAGGCTGCTGATTCTGGTTTGCGCTTTTTTTGCTGTTGTTGTTGTCATCTTCTTATGGATTATGAACCACCATTGCACAGTTGGTGTTAAAAGCCTCAAGCTCTGATTTATAAAAAGTCATATTTTTATAAGTAAACACTTCAAGCTACAAAGCACATGGAAATACGATAGCCAGTGGGTGATTTATGGAAGCTTATAACTCAAACTGCAAAATCTTCTCTAGTCAGTTCTAGCAAATGGGTACAAGTCACCTCAGATGAGCACAAGTCATAATCAGTCACGTCACTGACCTGTAACTGACTCTCCATTCTCCTAAGTGCCTAAGGCCAATCCCAGCTGGTTTGGTCCAGAGTTGGTCAATCCCTTACCATCTGTACAAGATGAAGAAGTTTGACTCTATCCCGTAGTGACCCAACTGAAAGAGAGAATCTGATGAGCAAGCAGAGGCACCTGAGCTCCAGCATGCAGCTTAGCTGGGGAAGGTCTGTCCCCCAACTTTCTCCAGGCTGCCTGCCACTGCCCATCACTTGCAGAAAGACGTGATCCAGCCAGTCATAATTTTATTCTCTTTAGAGTAGATATGAAAGAATCAGATTTGTACACATTTTACAAAGTGCCTTTTTTTTTTTTTGAAGTTTTCTTTTCACAAGAAAAGTGTATTGATTAGACAGTAAATTTCGCATTTTAAGTAAATGAATGAAAAAGCCAGAAAGGGAATCATTAAATGGTCTAAGGTCCAATCAGCAACCATTGAGTAGATTTTAATTTATTGTTTAATTGAATTAACACACAGCTGATGTGAATAGTGTAACTTATTTTGATAAGAAATTGACTCTGGCTAAGATTTTGGAATAAGTCTGCCACCCTGTTACTTGAGACCCTCAATTTAAAAACACATTAATGCACTTTTAAATGGCTTTGAATTGCATACCAGGGCCCGAAAAGGGCAATGCGTGTACCATGGAACTTGGCACACGTGCAAAAAGACCTAAGAGCCTCCGAATTATGGTCCGCAGGATTGCTGATGTAGATTTGTCATTGATGAAAGCCTCTAGTGAACCAATTTGTTTTTCTGCCTTTTCAGCCCATGAATCGTTAATGTAGTCGCTAAGGTAGGGGGCTGAGCACTCAATTTCTGGTTGCCAGTAAACAGGCTGTGTGATCTTAGCAAGTCCTTTAAAAGCTAATCAGTAGCTCCCTCATCTGTTAAATAAGTGGTTTGGCCTAAGATGTTTCTAAGACCCCTTCCGGCTCTAACAGGCTTTGATGTGCGTGATCTGAGTAAAATCCAGGGTTTCAGTAAATGGCCAAGGGACAGTGCAGGGAAATACTGCTGATGATCCCTTAGTCTGAAGCAGTGGACAGTGTGGCTTTAACAATGCTGAAGAGAAAAACAGGTCTACTCCTGCAAGTCCCATCGATTTCATTTAACATCCTTTGCTCCTCCTCTTCTTAGCTGTCCACCTTGTAGGCTTTTAATGCTCTCAATTAGGGCTTCCATTTCTCCTGAGAGTTCATTATGTACAGTAGCAACCATAGGATTTGCAAGAAACTAAATTATTCATAAACAATGACTTTGGCCTGAGTCAAACATTAAATTGGCCATATAGATATCAAGGCCCAAGTTGAAGGTCACAACTTACCTTTTTTATGGAGCCACAGGCTTAGAGATTCTAGCTCAATTCATCCATTCATTCATTTGTTCAAAGGTCATTAATAAATCCAAGCTACAATGAAGACTCTGTTGTGGAGGTCTTAAGCAGAAACTTAAAAATGCAAAATGATTGCTTGAGAGCTTATAACCTAACCAGAAATTCTTATTTATAGGTATGACCTGGACTTACTTCATGACCAGTGTAGATATCACCTGCAAATCAAATAGTTCTCTCCCTAGATTTGTGTATTTCAAGGTGATTTTGGCTCTGAGACCTTCACATGGTTACCTATTTCAGTAAAAGGAAACAGACAGAAAAATAGAGTGTGGAGGACTTTCCTGGTGGTCCAGTGGCTGGGACTCAACACTTCCAATGCAGGGGGCCCGGGTTCCACCCCTGGTCAGGGAACTAAAATCCCACATGCCGCAGGGCAACTAAGCCGTATGCCACTTGGAAATCCTGCATGCCACAGCTAAGACCTGGCACAGCCAAATAAATAAAAATAAAATATTTTTTAAAAAGAAAGAAAAATAGGATGTTTCTAAATGTCTGGGCATCTCAGGATTACACAGAATGCCAAAAGTAACCTGTTAAACTTGGATTTTTTTGGACATAGTGACTCTATTCAGTGTTCTGAGTTTATGGCTAAGAGACGTACATATGCCCATGACTGTTTTGTCCACATTGATTCTTTTGATTTACGCTCCAATTTCATGTCAGGAAGCACTGAGATGTGTAAAGTGGGAAAACATACACTGTTTATGTGGTTGTGGTCAATGAAAAGAGAGACCTTTAACCACAGTCTGGTACTTAACTTTTTACCTGCTGCTGATAAAAAGGAAAAAAACAACTCTAAAAACTTTAGCTTCTTAAGTAGTAATATAAAAACCAGTAGTTTCATATTATGGTCAAATCACACTTCACCTGGATACAGTTCAAAATCTAATCTGAGTTTTTCCATGCAAATTTCATGTATCCTAAGGAGGTGGGGAAATCTTGTTTATTACCGGAAATTGAAAAATTGTATGGCAAAGAGTCTCTTGAACAACAATTTGTTTTATGAAATTCCTGATAAAATGATTTTGAAGTTTTAAAAGTAACCACTTCCCTTCTTATCCTAATGTCCTTCCTTCAAAGCTGCTTATTGTTTAGAAATGATGTCACATCTCCCACTTTGACTATATTCAGTGGCATAGGTATGTATTTGCCATGTGAGAATCCTGACTTTTTTAACTGTTATATGATTTTATATTATATTGTTTTATGTGATTCAAAAACTGTATGACACATTGAGATATATAATACTATAGTGAAACTCACTGTGTACTACAAAGAAAAATAATTATTTCATGAGTTAGAATCTATCCATATATCTTTCAATGTGATTGTTTCTGTATCTGGAAAACAAGACTGAAAAAATATGTAATCATATCTTTCTGTTGAAACCGTGAATGTGCTAATTTTTTTTCTTAATCTTTGTTTAGAAGTAGCATGAGTAGCCATTGTACAGCTGATCTGGGGTAAGTGTTTAAAGTACAGTCCAACAATTGTTTAAAAGTCGAGTCAACCCCTCGACTTTGCTTCATGTGACCTTTGATACTTCTGGGGTATTTTTTGCATAATGAGGCTTGCTTTCCTGCTTGATAAGTCATTTCAAACAATTTTCATGTCTCATGCAGAAACCAAAGCAACCTAGAACTGGCTGTTAGGGATCTGTGTCTTCTGTAAAGCCATATTGAAGTGAAAGCTACGGGATAGCCAAAGGTTCCATATTTTCAAAGCTACCACTACCTCTGCTTTTTCTCTTTTCCTAAAAAATGTCAAACAAAATTCTTCAACATTGCATAGGAAATTAGAAGTGATTGTTACAAGTTGCTGGGGTCTTGTTTTGTTTTTTACATGAAGATAAGTTCAGTTCAGTTCAGTCACTCAGTCGTCTCCGACTCTTTGCGACTCCATGGACTGCAGCACGCCAGGCCTCCCTGTCCATCACCAACTCCCGGAGTTTACTCAAACTCATGTCCATCGAGTTGGTGATGCCATCCAGCCATCTCATCCTCTTGTCGTCCCCTTCTCCTCCTGCCCCCAACCCCTCCCAGCATCAGGGTCTTTTCCAATGAGTCAACTCTTCGCATGAGTGGCCTAAGTATTGGAGTTTCAGCTTCAGCATCAGTCCTTCCAAGGAACACCCAGGACTGATCTCCTTTAGGATGGACTGGTTGGATCTCCTTGCAGTCCAAGGGAGTAAGCATCTTTTAATTTCATGGCTGCAGTCACCATCTGCAGTGATTCTGGAGTCCAAAAAATAAAGTCTGACACTGTTTCCACTGTTTCCCCATCTATTTGCCATGAAGTGATGGGACCAGATGCCATGATCTTAGTTTTCTGAATGTTGAGCTTTAAGCCAGCTTTTTCACTCTCCTCTTTCACTTTCATCAAGAGATTTTTTAGTTCCTCTTCACTTTCTGCCATAAGGGTGGTGTCATCTGCATATCTGAGGTTATTGATATTTCTCCCGGCAATCTTGATTCCAGCTTGTGCTTCCTCCAGCCCAGCGTCTCTCATGATGTACTCTGCATATAAGTTAAATAAGCAGGGTGACAATATACAGCCTTGACGTACTCCTTTTCCTATTTGGAACCAGTCTGTTGTTCCATGTCCGGTTCTAACTGTTGCTTCCTGACCTGCATACACGTTTCTCAAGAGACAGGTCAGGTGGTCTGGCATTCCCATCTCTTTCAGAATTTTCCACAGTTTATTGTGATCCACACAGTCAAAGGCTTTAGCATAGTCAATAAAGCAGAAATAGATGTGTTTCTGGAACTCTCTTGCTTTTTCAATGATCCATCAGATGTTGGCAATTTGATCTCTGGTTCCTCTGCCTTTTCTAAAACCAGCTTGAACATCTGGAAATTCACAGTTCACATATTTCTGAAGCCTGGCTTGGAGAATTTTGAGCATTACTTTACTAGTGTGTGAGATGAGTGCAATTGTGCAGTAGTTTGAGCATTCTTTGGCATTTCCTCTCTTTGGGATTGGAATGAGAACTGACATTTTCCGGTCCTGTGGCCACTCCTGAGTTTTCCAAATTTGCTGGCATATTGAGTGCAGCACTTTCACAGCATCATCTTTCAGGGTTTGAAATAGCTCAACTGGAATTCCATCACTTCCACTAGCTTTGTTCGTAGTGATGCTTTCTCAGGCCCACTTGACTTCACATTCCAGGATGTCTGGCTCTAGGTGAGTGATCACACCATCGTGATTATCTGGGTCATGAAGATCTTTTTTGTACAATTCTACTCCTAAATTCCTCAGTTTGTAAATTTATGCTTGGTTTTCTCAATAACCATTTTTACATTTTATAAAAACTGACTGATGAATAAGGGTCAGAAAGAATACATAGTAAGTCACCAGGTGAAAAGCCAACAAAATTATAGATGCAGATTTTTCCCTAACCAGGAGTCACTGCAACATGGTTACTCAAGGCCATGAGGGGGCTATTTCTCACAGTCTGATTTCCCTAAAGCCCCTAGAAATAAATTTTTTCCTTATTTGATTTTAACCATCAAAGATACAATGGTATGGGAAAAATCAGGCATATATCAGAAATAACCTTGTTTTGATTTTTTTATCTACATGAACTAATTACAATGTCTATTTTTTTTTAGTCTTAAAAAATTATAGAAGACTGTAGTCATCTGATTTATCTTGCATCTTTAGTTCTGTAAATCTTTAGTTATTGCACATTGTGCTTTCTGTTGCCCGTGGATTTATTAATTTGTCTCCTTCCATTTTGAGAGGACACCATGGATCGCTAAATCCATATCAAGGGTATGGGAGATGCTGCTAACTGCTATTACCAGAACATCTTCATTTTTTACTCCACGCCAAAAATGATGCTTGCCAAACAAAATCATCCCAGTATAATATTATCATTATATTTCTACTCATGTTATTGAAAATACCCAGCTCAGTGCCTGGCTCAATAAATGTTTATTCTCCTTGCTTCCCCTTCCTCTATTTATTTTTATTTGATATGTAAATGAAAAAAATAACACGTGCCTGGCTGAAACAATATTCTTGATGGATTTTTGCTGCAAAAGGATCTGTAATCCAGACACTATTTATATAAATTAGACCAAAACAATTTTCCTCCTTTCTCTTTACCCTTCTGTATGATTGCAAAGTATAATTTCCCTCTTTCACCCCCATCCCTCACACAAGAAGCTGCTAAAAATAAAAATAAAATGAGATGGAACCAAGAACCCAGGGATAGATCAGAAAAGCTCATTTAAGTATTATAAAATAAAGGAAAAATCAAGCCATTTGAAAAATGGAATGCTTTTGAACAGTATGATTCATCAGTATTACTAACATCTCTTCTGACCAAATTCATTGGATTAAGTGTAAAATGCCAATCTTTTAATGGATCCAGATCTAGAAATCTTTACCTACTGCTTATGCTTGTGTTGCAGAATTATGGGATGGTGTGGGGTTTGCTTTATAAATTTTTCTCTGACTCCTAAATTCTCTAATGCCATGTCTTAACAGGGAATAAGATATTTCTTACATGAGTATCATTCCCTAAAACTTGGCTTCTGTCAAAGACTGACTCCCCCATGCTTACATTGGTGCCATCTGCCTTTAATTATTGGACACACGTTTACTTTGAAGCTGGAAAAATTGGAATGTCAGTCACCACACATAGCGTTCATATAATAATGATGAGTTGGAGAAGTACTGTGTAGCTAATTTTCCAAAATGACATGCTTTCCTAAAAGGAAACAGAAATTATATGTTGCCACATCTTTCCAGAACCATATCTGAAACCTTAACCCCACCAAACTCTACAACTGACTAATCAACATTTACATATTCTAAATCTCCCCTATTTTGAGGGACTGTGAGATATAATACTTATTTAGCAGAAATCTTGATGTCTTGGAGTTGGAAGATAGGGCAGGACTATAGGAAATGGGGGCTTCCTTGGTAGCTCAGCTGGTAAAGAATCTTTGTCTGCAATGTAGGAGAACCTGGTTCAGTTCCTGGGTCAGGAAGATCCCCTGGAGAAGGGATAGGCTACCCACTCTAGTATTCTTGGGCTTCCCTGGTAACTCAGACAATAAACAATCTGCCTGCAATACGGGAGACCTGGGTTCAACCCCTCGGTTGGAAAGATCCCCTGGAGGAGGGCATGGCAATCCACTCCAGTATTCTGGCCTGGAGAATCCCATGGACAGAGGAGCTCGGCCGGCTGCAGTCCATGGGGTCGCAAAGAGTAGGACAGGACTGAGCGACTAAGCCCAGCGCAGCACATAGGAGACGGGGTTATTGAAAAACCTCCAACAGGACCTTACCCGTTAGGGAAGCAGATTCTCACAGTTTTGTCCTTCTGGAGAGTACAGATGAGAGTAAACCCATTCTTGATATTGTAAAGCATAGTCTACTTTGGAGGTCTTGATATTTAAATTGGAATTCTTTTGCCCATAACCTCACCTACTCCTGCTACCTATACAAGTCTTAAGCAATTTTGTCTTATGATCAGGTTCACACTAAAACTTATACTTACCAATGAACTTGAAACGCAGGTACTTTTATGAATGTGATAAAATACTTTTTAAGTAAATCTAGGGGATGTTAGTCAAATACCACTTAGGTTGTCAGTTGGGGGAACACTGGTATAAGCTAAGGGAGCTCAGGAATTTTTATTACTGTATTTATAAATGTGTTTGAAAGAATTTGTAAATGTCACAGGTACATTTTTAAGGTGATACACATTTGCTCCATAAATTATTAAAAATTATGAAATGAGTTTCAATGACATTTGGCAGTAGTTTTGCTTCAAGTGATCAATATTGATATTGTTACTGAACTATGTAATCTCATGATACATTTTTCAATACTTTTTCAGAGCAACTGCTTTTGCAATGGTAGCAATGCTTAATTTAAATCGAATCAATAAATTTCTTCCTAAGCAATGATTTTTGGAGGGTCTTTTACTATGTATGTGAAACATATTTAATGAATAATGTAAGTTTGGGAGGTTTTTTCTTTGTTTCAAAAAAACTTTATTAAGACATATTTTTTAAAAGAAGGAAAAGTAACAGCAATCTAAGCCTCTCTGGAAATAAAAAACGCAGACACATGGTAAAATATTTGGCTTAGAACACTCATCCAAGGCTTTTTTTCCAGGCATGCATTCTTGAGCTCCTCTTTCAACATATTCCCTGATTTTATTTTCCTATTAATTCTAAATCAAAACTGACATCTTGCTTCCAACCCAGCTAAATTCTACATCTTCTCTTTCCACTGCCCTCAAGTTCCCCCAGTCTTTAGCCATTTGCCAGACTCAAGCTTTAAAAATGCAAACATGTTTGGAAGCACTCAGAAATTTCTTAGGCCTTCTGGGAACAACCAAGACCAATGAAGATGAAGGGTTCCAAATCTAATAAACCAGCTCTCCCAAGTGAGGCTTAAGCCACAAACCTCAGTGCCAATGATACACATTTTCTTTTGTTTGCTTCTTTCTATCCCATGTCTTCACTTAAAACTCCAGCTGCGATTGACTCTTCCATTTATATTCTTTTGTCTTTTGCACCAAATATGCCATACACATGAAAATTATAGAGGATGATATAACAAAGACCTCCACTTACCAACACCCAAATTTCACAAATATTACCTCTTTACCAGACATTTTTCTTTTTAATAAATGAAATACAATGGATGCAGAAAAAGACATCCCTCAATAACCAAATTCTCTATCTTCCTTCTTCAGTGGTAACCATAATCCTGCAGTTGTATATCCTTTCTGGCCACTTAAAAAATGCCTTTACTTCATACAGATGTATCTATAAACAACATGTACAGTTATTCTGGTATTTATTAATTTTACATAAATAATGACATATATCATGCACCTTGATTTTTTTCATTCAGCATTGGGTTATGGAGATCCAAATAGATTCAATTGATTGATTCTTTTTTCCTACTTTTTATTTTATATTAGAGTATGGATGATTAAAAATATTATGATAGTTTCAGGCAGACACCAAAGGGACTCAGCCATACAAATACATGAATGCATTCTCCCCCAAACTCCCCTCCAATCCAGGCTGCCACATAACATTGAGCAAAGTTTCCTGTGCTATACAGTAGGACCTTGTTGGTTATCCATTTTAAGTATAGCAGTGTGTACACGTTTTAAGTATAGCAGTGTTCCCAAACTCCGTAATTATCCCCTCCCCTCATTCTTCCCCCCTGGCAACCGTAGATCTGTTCTCTAAGTCTATGAGTCTCTTTCTGTTTTGTAAGTAAGCTCATTTGTATCATTTCTTTTAGATTCTCCTCTGTCTGACCTACTTCACTCAGTTCTCTCTGCTGCATGCAGTTGGGTACATATGTAAAATTTATTTGTTAATCCCTGTGTTGATCAACTTTCCATTTCCACTACTATACATGACTTGTAATGAACATTCTTACATATCTCATATTTAAGTATTTTCAAGACTTTCTCCAGGATGTATGTCCAGAGGTAAACTACTGGATCATATGAGACACATATCTTAATATTTTCTCAGTATCTATAAATTTCTTTCCAAAGCAGTTGTACCAATGTCTACCCCAGTCAGCAGTGTAGGAGTTCCCTCCTTAATGATTACCTAGTATTGTCAGATACCTAATTTTTGACAATTTGATGATCATAAAGTAATTCGTTATTGTTGTTTTCATTTTCATTGTCCTAATGAATCCATTCTGGATCTGAATAACTCAACCCTGATTTGCTTGTATGCCATCTTTGTCATCTTCTGAGTCTCTACATAAGCTTTAAGTCCTACATTCTGGTGTCTCTTCCAGTCCAGTGGTCTGCTTATCTATTCCTGCCCTAGTGTACCCCTGTTATAGCCTAGTTTTTTGTTTTGTTTTGGTTTGGTTTTTTTGTCTTTTTTTTCCATTTATTTTTATTAGTTGGAGGCTAATTACTTTACAATATTGCAGTGGTTTTTGTCATACATTGACATGAGTCAGCCATGGATTTACATGTATTCCCCATCCCGATCCCCCCTCCCACCTCCCTCTCTACCTGATCCCTCTGGGTCTTCCCAGTGCACCAGGCCCGAGCACTTGTCTCATGCATCCAACCTGGGCTGGTGATCTGTTTCACCCTAGATAATATACATGTTTCAATGCTGTTCTCTCGAAACATCCCACCCTCGCCTTCTCCCACAGAGTCCAAAAGTCTGTTCTGTACATCTGTGTCTCTTTTTCTGTTTTGCATATAGGGTTATCGTTACCATCTTTCTAAATTCCATATATATGTGTTAGTATACTGTATTGGTCTTTATCTTTCTGGCTTACTTCACTCTGTATAATGGGCTCCAGTTTACCTAGTTTTATGCAGCCTTTTTACTCAGTAAATTAATTCCTACACCTCCCTATCTCCTTCAAAATTATTCTGGCAATTCTGAGACATTTATTTATCATATGAATTTTAAGCCCATCAACTTTCCAAAACACTTCCATTAGGAATTAAATTATTGTTAATAAAATTTATGTATTCTTGGAGGAGTCACATCTTTATAACACTGTGTCTTCTTAATCATGATCATGGTATATCACTTCATTTACTTTTGTATTTAATAAAGCTTTACACTATTCTTCATTAACATCTACATGTGTTTTACTATATTCATTCCTAGGCACCATAATACTTTTGTTGCTTTTGTAAATGGTATCTTTTTAAAACTAATCTTATTCTAAGTGTTTATTGCTTATATATAGAAACCACTGAATTTTTATATTGATCCTATATCCTGAAACCTTATTGAACTCCAAGTATTAATTCTTTCAATTTACAGGTTTTCTTGGATTTTCCATGTTTACAACTATATCATCAGAATGTAACAACTGTGCTTTCTTCTTTCCTGATCCTTAAAAATTATATTTCTTTTTCCTAACCTGTTTATTGGGGTTGGATTCCCAGTACAGAAATGAATAGAAAGAGAAGAGTGGACATTCCTTCTTGATTCAGACATTAAAGAAAGTGCTACTAAAAGTTCACCATTAAGTGCAATTCCTGCCCATTTTTGCAGGTACTCTTGGCTATGTTAAGGAAACTCCTTTCTATTCCTTGTTTGCTAATAATATTTTTTTATTTTAAATTGCTGCTGAAGGCTCTCAGATTTTTTTCTACATAAGTCTTCCGTGGTGGAAGCTTTAGCTGGTAAAGAATCCTCCTGCAATGCAGGAGACCTGGGTTCAATCCCTGGGTTGTGAAGATCCCTTGGAGGAGGGAATGGCTACCCACTCCAGTATTCTGGCCTGGAGAATTCCATTAATTGTATGGGGTCTCAAAGAGTCGGACACAACTGAGCGACTTTCACTTCACGTTATTTCATTGATATAACTGTCTTTTCTCTGTTAGTTAATATGCAAATTATTTTAGAGAATTTATTTAGAGAAAACACTTCAATGTTAAATTACTCTCACATTCTTGGAATGAATTCTACTTGGTCATGATGCATTTTTTGCAAACTTTGCTGCCTCAGTTTGCTAACATTTTATTTAAGAATTTTGCATTTATGAGAGTCATCTTCTGTGCTGCTTAAGATATAATTTTCTGAGGTATTTAGTAAATAAGTTAATATCTTGTAGGATTACGGAAATTCTTCTTTCCCCTTGTAATTCTGTCATTTTTTGCTTTATATATTTGGAAGCCATATTATTAGGTATATATAAATTCAGATATTCAGTCTTCCTAACAAATTATACCTTTCATCCTCCTCTTAACACTCCCTCAATTAAGTGGTCTGTCAGCCATTCGACCATATGCATTGTTGAACATGATGGGCCTTGTGTGCCAAGCACAGTGGTAGGATTTAGGAAGCATTAGAAACGTGCTCTCTGTTCTCCTGGGGATCATAATCTAGTGGGGAGGCTGAGGTAAGTATTGTGTCCCCAAGTCTTACCAGACTGACTTTAAAAATATTAACTCTAGTAATTCTAGATGAGCCTTGTTCAAAGAGTTCATCCTAATAATTAAATTAAAGGACTTTGCAACTTTTTTCAAGAAAATTCGTGCTGTCTGAAACTCTAAGGGTTACCGTGTCTGAGCCTCATTTCCATGCAATTCTTCTCCCCAACACACCTGCCAACTCTGCCCCTCCGTCTCAACACCTGTATACACCCTAATTCAGACTCCATTCACTGTGAACAGAATACCTGTCTTTAGAGGTTTCATGTAAATTGGGTTTTTTCCAAAATTCTTCCAAAACGTTTCCCTTTCCTTCAATCTGGCACTTCTAAATGAGGAGAGGGAAAGGATCACTTTGGAAAAGCTGTTATCTTACAGACCCTGCTGTTACCGGCAGAAGAACTGGGGTCAAAGAGCAACGTTCACTCAAGATTTAACTGATAAATCATTAATAAACCTGTGTGCAAATAAAAAAAACCCCTATAATTATTAACACGACAACAGAATTTCCATGTTTCCTCATTTCTCAATTATCTTTTTCAAGAAGAAATTCCAATATTTTCCTAACTGATGAAATATAGTCTGTATCTTAAAAGTAATTCACTATGTGGGAACTATAGATGGCAAGTCCCTTGACTGATATCCTGACACTCCTATTTACCAGTCATGGGGAAGTTCCTCATCTTCTCTGGTCTTATATAAAATGAAGAAAATTACACCTTATCTGCTTAAAGAGAGAACGAAAAGAACCAGAGCAAATGTCTCTTAACATCCTTTATAATTCAACAATAATTTCTATATAATATTCATTTTACCTCCGAACCTAGAAGATCTTAGAGTGTTATTTCAAATGCCTCCTACATCTGAAAACGTAGTCATGTCCGACTCTTTGTGACCGCAAGGACTGTAGCCCACCAGACGCCTCTGCCCATGGGCTTCCCCAGACAAGAATATTGGAGTAGGATTGAGTCCCCAGGGATCCAACCCGGGTTTCCTGCTTTACAGGCAGTCTTTCCTGTCTGAGCCACTCCTAGATCTGAAGGGAACCTAACGTTTCCTCCTCATCCTAGTTTTCAGATTCAGTGGATATCACTGTATCTATAAAAGTCAAAAGACCCAACATTTTGGAAAAGAGTTTTGCGTCATATTAATTTAGTTAAATGACAAGTTGATGTCATCTCACTGGAGTGCATTTAAAACATATACACATTTTGACCTAGAAATTTCTCTTCAGGGATTTGTCCAAAGTGGAAAAAAAGAAAAAGTTATTCTAGTGCACAAAGTTTCATGTCCTAGGATGCTGGAGAAAATATAGCTATCCATCTATAGGGACTCACTAAGTCAAATATCTGGAGACTTCCAACATGTAAAGGGCTTGGAAGATGTCACTCTCATTTTTACAAGAAGAAACTGAAAACCAATGGCTTTTCTTGAACCCATCAGAGAAGTGAGATGGCAGAGAGAAATGTCACTCTGAAATCTAGAAATACAGGCAAATCTTCAAAGTCACAATCAAGACCTTCTTAATCTAGAGCCACAACTGGTAGAAACACATAACAGTAACATTGAAAAATTGCTAGAGGCTGAGTGTGGACTAGCGTGAGAATGAGAAATTCCCTGTTTGCCAGAGTTTTAGGAGGATCCTTCATTTTCTGGGCATCATCTACAGTACAGGAACACCACCAGATTATCATGGTGAAGGTCCCTTTGGCTGGGGAAAAAGTGAAAATGTTAGTTTCTCAGTCGTGTCTGACTCTTTGCAACCTCGTGGACTGTATCTCACCAGGCTCCTCTGTCCTTAAGATTCTCCAGGCAGGAATACTGGAGTGGATTGCCAGGACCTTCTCCAGGGTATATTCCTGACCCAGGGATTGAACCCAGGTCTCCCACACTGCAGACAGATTCTTTCTGTCTGAGCCTCCAAACAGAAAGGGAAGGAGAAGAGTAACCATCACGAGATATGCACAGACTTCACCTTAACACAGATCTGTTCTCCAGGGCAGACTTTGCCGGAACCCTGTATCAGTTGGCAAAGTGTTCCGGTCACTTCTATGCTTCCTACCTCACCTAAGGGAGAAAATAAAGAACATAGTCAAAAGGAGTAAGGGCTTCAAGGAAACAGACTGGGAAAACTGAAGCCAGGGAAGGGAGTAGAGGGCAGTTTTTGTTTTTTTGGTTTTTTAGTTTATACTTACTGAAAATTCATAGATAAATACTTGTGACAATCACCCAGTTCAGAGACATAGGTCCACTAAAAAACTGAGATCCAATCATAAGATTTTAGGGCTCACAATTTCCTAGTGGCTCAGATGGTAAAGAATCTGTTTGCGATGCAGGAGACCAGGGTTTGATACCTGGGTCGGGAAGATCCGCTGGAGAAGGGAATGGCTACCCATTCCAGTATCCTTTCCTGGAGAGTTCCATGGCAAGGGGATCTTGGAGGGTTACAGCCCGTGCAGAGGCAGTCAGACACGACTGAGCAACAAATGTAATAACTGGATTATAGCTGAAAGAGCTGCCCTGGCTCTATTTAAAGAAAATTTCTTAAGGAAGCCCACAAATCACAGGGGACAAAACAAGGACACTAGAGGAATTTGACTCCTCTGGCACTTATAGCTACAGAAAACAAACACATCCCAGCTTCTACCAGATTAACATAAAACCTCACAGTAAAAACTTCTTTACCTCAGGTTGTGACCTAATACATCACATCCATCTTTCATTTAAAAGTTTCCAGGGATGCTGAAATGATAGAGGAAAAAAATAATCTGAAGAGACAAATTGAACATCAGAGTCAGACTCAACTATGACGCAAATACTGGAGTTATCAGACAATTTAAAAATAATTTTGATTAATATGTTCAATGTCCTAATGGGAAAGGCAAACATTATGTAATATCGGATAGGTAAAGGAAGCAGAGAGATAGAAACTGCAAGAAAGAATTGAAAGGAAATGCTAGAAATCAAAAATGCGTAACTACAACAAACAAAAATTAAAAATGTCTTTGATTGGCTCATCAGTAGACTGAACACAGCTGAGGAAATGATCAGTGAACTCTGAGGATGGATAAGGGAAATTTCCCAGCTTAAAACAGAGTGGGGGAGAAAATAACAGAAGCTCCAAGAACTTTGGGACAATTTCAAAAGATGTAATATGCAGATAATTAAAACACCAGAAGAAGAGAGAACAGGGAAGAAATACTGAAGTAACAATAGTCAAAAATTTTCCAAAATTAAACAAAACTTATCACAGAATACTTCAAAAGAATTAGGAATGATGACTCAGATCTTTATTTTTAACAAAAAGCTATACTGTTGGCTATAAGCAGTTTATGAAAAAAAATTGTATATACATAGGTACATACATGAGAACAAATGTTTCTGTTTTCACGGAGAGCATATATTGTATTGTGGTAATCAAAATAAATGTTTTTCCTTTTAAATAATGAAGGTACAAGTGCTCACTGTGAAATTATTCCGTGTGCCATGTTCTGCTTCCCCACCCTAGGCAGCCCCAGATGGGTACCTCTCACCATAATAATCTTTAAACTTAAAGTCCAGGAAAAATCTTAGATCAAAGGAGCTTACAGTCCGCAGTGTTCACAGAAGCAAAACAGATCACTGCCCAGTGGAGTTGAGGTCACGTGCCAGAGTTCAGGAACTCAATGTTTTCTCACCTCAGCCCAACAGTGTGACAGCTTAGGCAGCCCGGGAGAGGCTGCTTGCCACTGGTCTCACTGACATGGGTCAGTCCCACGGCAGTTGACAAGCCAGACTGGATAATCATCTTCTACAAGCCCCCAAAGCAGAATGGGCTGGGAGCTGGGGACCCACACAAAAGTGGGCAATTTACATTGCATTTAAAACACTTTCTGTGCTTACCTGGTGCCCTCACCTCTCCCGGGCATTTGGGATAAAAAGATTGTCTCCCAGATGTTTGTGGAGAATGTGGTCAAACCAGTTGGTCCTCTGTGAAAGGCAACGTGAGACGTCTACCCTATATGGTATTTCCCCAACCCCACCCTTCTTGAGGGAGGAGATGGAGAGGATGTGACCACCAGTTGAGCCAAGAGCTGGATCCAGGCACTCAGAGGCTCCTCGCCCTCTCCTCTGTCCTTGGCATGTGCGATCTGCCCATCATTCACAGTGGGAACTGGTCCAAGGATGCAGGCTTGAGAGAGTAATGTGTACATTACTGGACAGTGTACCTGACTGACCTCACTTAAGGCCTCTATATAAAAATTAAAGGGGCTTCCCTGGTGACTCAGTGCTAAAGAATCCACCTGCCAATGCAGGAGACATGGGTTCCATCCCTGTTCGGGGAAGATGCCACATGCACGGAGCAACTAAACCTGTGCACCATGACTGTTGAGCCCTATGCTCTAGAGCCTGAGAACCACAACTACTGAGCTCACTTGTTACAGCTACTGAAGCCTGAGCACCCTAGAGCCTGTGCTCCGCAACTAGAGAGTAGCCCCTGTTTGCTGCAACTAGAGGAAAGTCCATGCAGCAACAAAGACCCAGCACAGCCAAACAGAAATTAAATAAATAAAATTATTTTTAAAATCATTTTGTGATTCCGGTGGGTGGGGTGCAAAGATCTACTCTCCAAAGACAAGCCTCATAAGTAAGTTCCCTTGCTAATTAAATCTGCCACCTACTGCTGTGGAGTGGCCTGCCTCTTTCTTCTGTCTCTTCCTGCCTTCCATCAACAGGAGTCACTTTCCAAACCAACACCCCTTACCCACCCAGGTCCAGTGGCCTCTGTCACTCTGCCCACTTAGGCACTGTCCTACAGAGGTACATGGGCACCCACTCCAGAGCTGCTGGATGAGGTCTATTCACAGCAACCTGGATGGATTTGAAAAGCATGGCTCTGAGTAGAAAAAAAAGTACACATATTTACATAAATTAAAAACGCATTCACCCCGAACAATACACATTTTGCTGTTTGGTCACTTAGTCATGTCCGACTCTGTGACCGCATGGACTATAGCTCACCAGGCTCTTCTGTCCAGAGGATTCTCCAGACAAGAATTCTGGAATGGGTTGCCGTTTCCTTCTCCAGGGGATCTTCCCGACCCAGGGATCAAACTAGGGTCTTCTACATTGCAGGTAGATTATTTACTGCTGAGTCACCAGGAAGCCCTTTATGAGAGTACATATCAAGAAAAAGGTATACATCAAACCCACATAATAGTTACTTGTGGAGGATAAGGGTGCAGAAGAGACAGGAGTGACAAATGGGAATTTAAGAAATTAAAGCATAGTAAAAATAAAGCCCCCAACTCCTCAGCTCTCAACTTCTTGCGCTATGCTGATACCTAAGGCAGCAGTCCAGGGCCTTCCCTAGCTATTCAGTACCCCTCTCCTTTCCCATGAGCCACTCTCTTCCCCATTAGTCCCTCCTGTCTTCCTTAAGACCCCCAACACCAACAGCATGTCTTTACCTGCTCACTTCACGCGTATCTTCCTTCTCTCTCCTTTTCACTGTTTTCCTTTCTTGGTCTCTGACCCTTGCAACTATATCCTGACCCTCCTCTCACACCCATCATCACCCTTCGGCAGAGAAACGTTCATCCAATGAGACCCTCATGGGACACAAAACTAACAAAATAGTCCAGGAGAACCAGAGGGGTAGGATGCTGTGGGAGGTGGGAGGGAGGTTCCAGATGGAGGGGACATATGTGTACCTATGGCTGATTCATGTTGATGTATGGCAGAAACCAATGCAATATTGTAAAGAGATTATCCTTCAATTAAAAAACATCCAGAAGACTTTTGCTTTGCCTACCTGCCTTCTCTTTCCTCTCTTCCTCCCTCTCTCCTTTCCTCTCCCTCTTTCCTTTGCCCTTTCTCTCCCCTTAAGGCACTGTTGCTCGCCACGGAAGCTCTGCAGCCCCCCGGAAGTAAAAGCAGCAACCCCTCCATGACTCCCCTCTGGAGCTCCTCCCCTTCCTTCCAGATCTCAAAGTTCAGCTGGTCAGTGCACCGTGGAGTCCTTGCTCCGACCTGCTTCTGTGGGGACTTGCTTCCTGACTGGGAGAGATGTCGCAAGCCTGGAGACATTTGCTGAAAGCTTTGCACCTGAAGACCTTATCTCGCTGGACCCCCAAGACGTGCTCTTCCCTGAATGGTGAGTGGAAACCAGGGGGATGTAGGTCAGTGGAAGAGGTCAGTGAGAGGGGAAGGGCTGAGTTCTGGAGCTTGTTGCCTGGAATCCTGGAATTCCAGACCGATCATCTGAAACCTGTGGGCTAGACCTCACGTTGTCAGGCCCAGTGCCCCCTTCTCATGTCCAATGTTTTGTAATGTAACCTTTCATCCCAAAATGAAATTCATGGGTAATAAAATCAGACTAGACACAATTTCAATATTTGCAGAAACATAAAGAAGAAATAAAAGAAAGCAATTCAAATAATGAAGTGTTAACTCTAGTATACAGATGCTTGAAGATAGCTACTTTAAAAGACATAAAGCATCCTCACAAATTTCTGCCATGCCCCTAGGAGGTGGTACCCCCCACCTCAATTACTAACAAGGAAACTGAACCTCAGAGAAGTGCAGTCATTTACCCAAAGGCCCCTAAGCCAGGACTAGACTCTGAGCCTCTTCTTCCAAGCAGACTCTCCTTTTTCTCCAGCAGAAGCAGACCTGGGGTGGCCAGGTCTGGCGGCAGCTTCATGTTTATATATATATACATA
The DNA here is from genome assembly GCF_963930625.1 of Muntiacus reevesi. Lineage (NCBI taxonomy): Eukaryota > Metazoa > Chordata > Mammalia > Artiodactyla > Cervidae > Muntiacus > Muntiacus reevesi. The sequence goes on along the minus strand of NC_089262.1, from coordinate 30,524,925 downwards.
TATGTATATATACATATATATATATCCTATGTGTTCCTGATTTTCACATATATCTTGTTTCATAGGAGCCCACTACCTTCTCACTAATCTCCCTGATGAAACATGAGCATAAGTAGGCATCATATATCTCTTTGATGAGACATAGCAAGACCCAAAGCCCCACAGGCCCTGAACAAAGGGGACCCTTTTCCATTGCCCTATGATGATCAATTTTATCTTCATTTTCTGCACATCTTTCCTTTTCCTCTCTCCTGCCTTCCTCTTCCAGTTGCCTTCTTCCCCCTTAACAGCTGTGACTCTTTGAAATTTAATATACATCTGGTGCTCTCATCTTCAACCAAACTTCTTAGGGAGTACTATTATTCCATTTCACAGATGAGACAGAAGGATAAAGGATGATTTAAAAATTTGATCAAAGGCAGAAATGTAGACATGACAACTTGAGATTCAAAGCCAGGCCTATCTGACTCCAAAGTCAGAGTGATTCCACCAAGCCCTTTCTAAACCACTCTTCTTCCAGTTCTGTTTGGATTTCTCTTTTCCCCCAGTCATGGGTCTTTTGCCAGAACATTATTTAACTCTAACATTTTCTGAGAAGGAGCTAGAATTATGCCCAGAGTCTCATGCTAGGTAAAGAGGACGCTGTCCTAAAAGTGCCAGTTGTTGACAAAGCAAGAGAACATACTGTCTCTGCTGGCCCTTTCCCTTTCCTACCCCAGCCCTGAGGGTTGTGGAGCTGGGCTGGGAGTGGGACCAGGTGAGGCTCGGTGCCTAGAGATCTTGATCAACTCACCAGGGACTCTTCCCCCAAGGGCACTGCGGGGGAGAAGTCATCTTACCAAAACCCACGACACATAGACATGGGTGTCCTACTCTACCTGGCTTTTCAAAAAACGTTGGTGCTTGACTTCCACTTTCTTACCTACTACTCTTAAATACCTGCCTGCTTGTTTGTTCATCCAAGCACACACTCATTGAACACACCCTTCTTATGGACCTGCTGGGTTCTACAAATAGACATTTAGTCAATAAGTAATTGGGCACTTACCATGGCCCTGTGCTTAAACCAAGCCACAGTGAGCAAAACAAAACCTTAGCCCTTATGTGTCTCAATGGGGGAGACTGAGGATAAACAGAAAAATGCATAAACATATATTTTTTTAATATATTTTTAAAATATCCAGTAGGGATATGGGCTATAAATTATGGTGAGGGGATAGAAAAATAAAATGGGGGGGAGGGGGAGACAGGGTCCATGTTAGATAGGCAGATCGCCTGGTGTAAGTATTGCCAGATATGCAAAAAAAAAAAAAGTGTCACAATCCTTATGTAACACCTACATGTATATTGTGTGATATATGTGTGCACACAATATTCAGCCTTGCCTCTGTTTGACGGGCACAATCACATTAGGCTAACTATATCCACAAAGTTACAGAAGCAATTTGTTTTTTGGATGAAAGAGTATAGAAAATATCTTGTCTGTGCCTTCTTTTTTCACTAATTAGCTAAATTGGCATTCGTGGTAAAGAATTCACCTGCCAGTGCAGGAGATGCAGGAGACTCAGGTTCGATCCCTGGATCGGGAAGATCCCCTGGAGGAGGAAATAGCAACCCACTCCAGCATTCTTGCCTGGAGAATCCCATGAACAGAGAAGCCTGGTGAGCTACAATCCATGGGGTCACAAAGAGTCCAACACAACTGAGCACACACACACACACACACACACACACAAGATTATTAAATGTATAACATGTTCAGGCAGGTGGGTATACACTCAAACAATACCATTTTGCTACCATATGCCTTCTCTCCCACAAGGAGGGGTGCATAAGAGAGCAAATTAATTGCAAATAACACCCATTTCCAGCTGAGAAACTTCCCAAGCCTCCTGCGAAATGTTTTCCTAAGAAAAACATTCAAATTAGCCTAAAAGTAGGTGTTCCACCTGCACCACCGGACCATCCTCTCTACCATCTGTGGACTGATCTAAGCCCAACAGAAGGCAAGGAGGGGCTCAGACTAGGCTTGCCCCCAAAAGTGCCAAAAGGAATGAAAAGAGTCACCAGCCTCAGAATCAGGCAGAGCTCTTGCTAGTGAACAAAGTCAACTGGCCCTGGTTCACTTTAAGCAAAAGAACATTTTTTGGAAGGATATGGAGGGAAGGTAGGAGGTGTTTGTAAGAATCACAGGATGGTGAGGGGTGGCTCAAAGCTGCAAACACCTCACTTTTAATCATGTCCTCAGCTCTAAGGTGAGTGATAATATCTTCCTTTCTGAACCCATTGGCTATGCCAGGTATCAAATGAGACACCCAAAGTGGCAAGTTTGTTTTGTTTTGGTTTGGTTTTGAACTTTTAATTAAATATATTTATTTTGGTTTATGTTTTTTTATTGGAGTATTGTTGCTTTACAATATCGTGTTAGCTTCTGCTGTATAGCAAAGTGGATCAATGATACATGTACATATATCCCCTCTTTTTTGGATTTCATTCATACTTAGGTCACCACAGAGCACTGAGTAGAATTCCCTGCACTATGCAGTAGGTTCTCATTAGTTTTCTGCTTTATACATAAGAGTGTATATATGTCAATCCCAGTCTCCCAATCCGTTCCCCCTCTCGACAACTTTTTTAAAGTGTCTTAATATGCTATGCAGAAATAAGGCGTCGTTAGCACTTTAATAAATTTCTTTAATGTTCTACCAAGTATGAGCATTGTATATTTTCAAATGTTTTATAACCTTTTTTTTTTCATTTGAAAGAGTCACAAGCTCTTGATAAATTTCCACTCTGTGTTGAAAGCTGGTTATGAATATTAGAAAACTTTTTATCATTACAAAGAGAATTTCCCCTAGAATTTTCACCTGGAAATCCCCATGTGCACACACACAATTTCCAGGAGTCTCAGAGACACTTTGTTAAACTTCAAATCTATGGCATCCTCAAAACACAGGTTATTTTGAATAGAGAATGCAGGCAATTAACAATGTATTTAGATTTTTTCTAGTAAATAATGAAAACTGAAGCATTTTGCTTCTTTTTGTCCATCGATTATTGTATTTTCTGTTTTTGTTGCGTTTGGGTTGTTTAGTGAGAGAGATTTTCAGCTATTTTAAGATGCTATCTACATTTCTTTCTTAAGTACAATCAGATTAGTTTCATGTAGACAAATAGTGATTCAATATTTTTATAAACTATATTCTATTTAAATAATTATAAAATATCAGCTATATGCCCTGTGCTATACAATATATTCTTATGCGTTACTTATTTTATACATAGTAGTTATACCTTTTAATCTCTTACCCATGTCTTGCCCCTCCCCCCCATCCTTCTCACCACTGGTAACCACTGGTTTGTTCTCTATATCTGTGAGTTGGTTTCTTTTTTGTTATTAATATGGTTATTCACTTGTTTTATTTTTTGGATTCCACATATAAATGTGAGATGTTATCTAGACTTATTTTACTTTTGACATTATTTTTCCTACTTGATTACTAATCTTTCTTCCTTCCCTCTTCCTTTCTGAGAGCAGAATTTTATGAATTTCATTTTGAGCCCTCATTTCACCATCATATTCCTAAGAATTTGGTGAATAAACAAATTGAATATACCTACCTTGACCACTTAAAATTCAAGTTTTTCTTTATCAAATTTTTCCAACTCTCCTTATTTCCTCTCCAGACCACTTTCATAATTTCCTGTAACTTTGGAGTCAAGAGACCCTTCAGTCTCCTCAATGGGTAACTTCAATTTTACAGATAGGAAGATGAGACTGCAGGGAAGAGAATTTGAATTCTTAGAAACACTCAGAATTTTTTTCCCCATCTCAGAAGAGTAACTAATGTAGAGAGACACAATGAAAAGCTTTTCAAAAGGTGAAATTCTCAGAAAACTTAGTTTTATTTTTGGGTCATTTCTATGTATGGATAGCCAAAGCCATTTGCTTTCAAAGTAAGAGCAAATTAATGACATTCATGATTCTTTAGAGCAGAAAAGTGAATGAACTCTTTCATGAAAGAAAGAAAACATATCCAGAGTCATTACTTTCCAGCTCATTTAAAAGCACAACTGTTCATTGTGTTCCTCAGGATGGTGACTCCATAGCCACACAAAACTCCAACATTACATCCATGGATTCAAACTTTCATGCTGAACAAGAGAAATCATTTGCCAAGCTCTCCCCACCTGTAAAATTATCTCTATACTGACCTTGAACCTCAAAATTAGCAGCATTCTTTTCCAAGAGTACTTAGAAAGTTTCTAGACATCTCTTTCAGCTCCAGTGTCCTCTGATTCTATTATTCCATCCCCTGCTATAGAGAGGGATCAAAATCTGTGATGGAAGAGGAGGGTGGAGGTGGCCAGTGAATAAGCAAAATGGTACCAGGCTGGGAGTCAGAAACTCAAAGTTTTGTTCTTCTTCTGTAGCTAACTGGCTTGGTGATCTTAAATTAATTCACCACTTTAAGTTGGCCTCTACATCTATAACATGAGCATCTTGACCAAAAGCAAAAAACAAACTAAAAAAAAAACCTAAGCTTCCTTCTAGCTCCAAATATTTAATGATTCCTCTGGCTCCAGTTTATCTTGTGTTTGTCCTGGTCTTGTGTTTTCATGGACTTTGAGTTGTGTTTTACAAGAAGGTTTTATCTTCTAGGTCTCCTTGCATGTACATATTATTATAGTCCATGGCCCTTTTTCGTCCTCCCCAACAAAAACAGTCAACAGCCATTCATTCCTTGTTTATTGAGAGCCAACGCAGGACCAGAAACTGGGATTGGCCCTGGGATTCAGGGACCAGGCAGCCCAAAGCTTAGAAAGCACCTCCATTAACAAAAAAGATGTACTCCATCCAGCAACCCCCCAGCCCTGAGGGAAGTCTGAGCTGAACAGAGAATTGTCGTCCTTACAGTATGGTGGCAGAGGGAGAAGCCTCCCAGGTTTGTGAGGGACCAAGGCGGGAGAAACTATGACTTTCCCCAGTAACTTCCGTGCCTTCCCTCAGATTCAAGAGGAACTCTTTTTTTCTCCAGAAAATTCATTATTTTTTATTTTTAGCTTTATTGAAGTATAGTTGATTTACAGTCTTATGTTCATTTCTGCTATACAGCAAGTGATTCAGTTATACATACATACATATGCATTCTTTTTCACATCCTTTCCCATTATGGTTTATCATAGGATATTAAATACAGTTCCCTGTGCTATACAGTAGGACCTTGTTGTTTAAGAAAATTCATTATTGGGAATTCCCTGGCTAGGCAGTGGTTAGAACTCTGCCTTTTCACTGCTAAGGGCCTGGGATCAATTCCTGGTTAGGGAACTAAGAGATCCTGCAAACCTCAATGCATGGCCAAAAAAAGAAAAAGTTAATTATTAAGATACCTCAGTCTGTGGCCTGTTCAGGTGTCTGGACACTGGCCTGGTGACATCGGAGGCCAGAAAACTCCATCCTCTGATCATGCTCAGCACCTCCACTTTGGGGTTTTTTGTTTTCTTTTGCTATTTATTTATTTTACTGGAACATAATTACTTTACAGTGTTGTATTAATTTCTGCTGGACAATGAAGTAAATCAATTACATGTAGGCATTTGTAACTGAGATGCGCCCAAGCAGAACGCCCATCACCTCACCTCTTTCCCTACCTCCAGTTTCCTTCCCCCACATCTAAGACCACCCTGCTTGTACCTTAAGTACCCCAACCCCTTCACCTTGGGGGAGGCAGTTCTGAGACCCGTCCTCAATTCTCTTTGCCTGACTGCCTTGTAATAAACTCTTTCTGAGCTGTTTAAATAAAAAAAAAAAAATCCCTCAGTTTTAAACCCAAACTAAAATTTAAATTTTACTCATTAAAACTAAAATTTAAATGACTTTCTCAAAACTAAGAAATAAAATTGCCCTCAGGACTTTGACTTGGGTGGCGATGGGTCATTTTTACGAACAGGCCTGTGTGAGGACACTAACCACTCCGCTTTCAGCCGGTGCTTTCTGGACATCTGTGACCAGGCGCGGTCTTCACACAAAGCCCAGCATGCCGCCATGTGACTTCACACCCGAAAGATACCAGGTAAGCACCGAGGTTTTAGGAGAACTCCGGTGAGGGGATTCTTCTAGGGAGGGCTAAGGTAACTGTTTCCTCAAGAAAGACCCACAGACAGCCCTGCCTGCCACTGAGCCTTCTCAGATATCACAGCCTTCAAGTCAGTGGCAGCCTCCGAACTCTCTTACTCCCTCAGTGGTATTATATGAAGTGTGTATGTGTGTGTGAGAGAGAGAGAGAGAGAGAGAGAGAGAGAGGCAGAGATGGGAGACAAAGCAGAGGGAGACAGAGAGTATAAGGAAGAGACTGTCCGTGACCACACAGGTATCACAGGGATACAGGTATACGTGTACACACACGAAGAAATACATAGAACACACATGTGATGGCACACATTTCATTCCACCTCATCTGTCTGTGCCTGACCTGACCTTCCTGAGTCCGCCCCCAGAAAGTGTCAAGTTCTCATTTTGCAGTCACGCAGTAAATATTGGACTCGTTCTCTCTCCTTTCCTCTCTTTCTCTCTCACTCTTTCTCTTTCTCTCTCCAACCCCCCTTTCATTCTACATGACATTCATAAGTTAGAAACTGTAGAATCGATAAAGTCAGGAGGGACCCACAGAGAAGAGAACGATAGGACGGAAGCTTTATAATTAAAGTCCTGAATACTACAAGCTCTCCATTTTTTTATTCTCAAAAAAAAATTAGAGGAAAAAAACATGATATTTCAGACTTTTATTTCAGTCTTTTTTCACAGCTAAAATCAACTAAAAGCCAACGCTTTCTATGGAGAGGTAGAAAATTCCAGCCTCCTTCTTCATGTTTGATGTAGAAAAGGACCAAAGGGCCACATGAATAATTTCCTCCCCTTGAGAGGAAGGCTCTGGGTGTGTCTTGCAAGGAGGTCCCTGGGCAAATAGACGCCCTGGTGAGTGAGGTCGGTGGGGACTCCAGGTGCTGCTGTGTGGACCTGCTGTTGATCTGTAAGCAATGTGGGAATAAAGAAGATGCTAAGCACTTTACTCCTGTCTCCTTACAGTCGCTGGCCTATAGCCGAGTCCTGGAGATCCATAAGCAACATCTCTCTCCTGTGCTCACAGCCTATTTCCCAGAGCCCCTCTTGCTCCACCAGGGACACATGGAGTGGCTGTTTGATCATGAGGGAAACAGATACCTGGATTTCTTTTCTGGGATCGTCACTGTCAGTGTTGGTCACTGCCACCCGTGAGTATCCTTAAAATTTCTGGATTTTTCACTCCGAGAGAATATATGGGAAACAGGCTAACGATCATCTTAGTGACTCAGAACCTTGATGAAAAGCTCTCTCTCTTTAGGCATGGCAGTTTATGGCTAATGTGCTCCTTCCTATTTTCTGGCTAACAAAACAACAACAAAAAAATCTTCGCAGCATGCTTTGCCTTTTCTTAACAATGCAAGATTTTGTCATCCTCATGGTACATGCAATAGGATGTGTACCATGTGATTGGGGTATGGCTGTGTGTGTGTTTCTCCTCAATAGTAGCTACAGCTTTTCAAAGAGAGGGCATGCACTGAGGAAAGGGCAGTGAAAGTGAAAGTGTTAGTCACTCAGTCGTGTCAGACTCTGTACAACCGCTTGGACTATAGCCCGCTAGGCTTCTTTCTCCATCAAATTCTCCAGGCAAGAATACTGGAGTGGGTAGCCATTCCCTTCTCCAAGAGATCTTCCCAACCCAGGGGTTGAACCTGGGTCTCCTGCATCACAGGCAAATTCTTTACCACTGAGCCACCAGGGAAGCCCAGAGAAGGAGGGCAGAAGAGGAGAAGGCAGAGAAGAAGGAAATTCCCGGCATTCTCAGGGTACACAGGGCAGGTGTGGGGGGGGATAAGAGATGATGAGAGATGAGAAATCACTTCTAATCCAACTCTTCTTTATCAACTTTATGCAACGGAGGAGGAAAGAAAGGATAATAAGAAGATGATGTAACCAGAGCTGAAAATTTACACCAGAAATGGATGACTGTGTTAATCTTGAGATTTTCTGTGATTTTGATCATCAGCCTACACGCGGATGCCCTGGGCAGGTCCCTCTGTGGTACTTTTTGTTTGAGTGCAGCCATCTCATTTTAAGATTTATTCTGGCTTGCCTTTAATAATCTGATCGATAAAACTCATAGTACATGGGGCAGAAATAAAGCAGCAAGTCTAAACAAGGTGTGGGCCCTTCTGTGCAAGAGAGGGTGAAAGGTCTTTTCCATGAGCACCTGTCAGGCCATGAGGAGGCTGTCTGCATCTTCAGGAGGAACTAGTCCCAAACGAAGGGCTTCCCAGGTGGTGCCAGTGGTAAAGAACCCGTCTGCCAATGCAGGAGATGAAACAGATGCAGGTTCGATCCCTGGGTCAGAAAGATCCCCTGAAGTAGGAAATGACAACCCACTCCAGTATTCTTGCCTGCAGAATCCCATGGATGGAGAAGCCTGGTGGGCTGTGGTCCATGGAGTCGCAGAGAGTCAGACATGACTAAAGCAACATGGTACCTACACACAGTCTCATACCACGTTCTGAGGAGTGTGAAAAATAAATTTCAGATACAGTTTAAAACACAAACATGCATGAAAGAAGTAAAGAAAAAATGAAATAGAGAACATTTTTAAACAGTCACATTGAATCCTCCCAATTACATGCAACATGGTGTCTGTGAGTGAGCCCCTCCCACTGGCTCCCATGACCCTGATGCATCTCCTGGTTGCCCCCTGCCCATTCACCTCATCCCTCTGACCTCCTGACTCTGAGTGTTTCAGGCTCTTTCCTGAGCCCTCCCCTCTTCTCTCTATACTCCCTTCTTCTCTTGTTATTTCCCCCATAGAATTGGTCTCACCCCATCTCCCCACCTCTTCCCTCTTAGTTGCTACATTTCAGCAGCCTCACCCTCACCAAGCTCCTCAGCTCCTCACCTCCTCAGCAAGCTATGATAACATGTCTAAGACACCCAACATGGGCAGTAAGATGCCCTCAGCCTCCAGGATACCCCCTGCCCGTGATACTCCACCATCAGCTGAAAATCAACATTACCAAAACTAAACCCACCATGCTTCCCACAAAACTGTTTCTAGTCACGTATTCATTTATTCAGGGAGCACATATGAGCCACCTCCTCTGGGTAAGTCCTTGCTAGGAGCTGGGTAGTTAAGACTGGTTGTGTTTCTCAACCAACCCTGGGGTTTCCCCCAGTATCACAGGCAAGAAAACCAAAATCATCTTGGACTCTTTTCTGCCTTTCACTCTATATAACCAACTTGATACCAAGATCTAGTTTCCCTCCACTGAAATGCCTTTCCCTACTGGCCCCTCTCAGGAATTCCCAGTGTCCTGGTTCTGTTTCCCCCACACGTGGAAGGCTACCATGCCTTCCACGTAACTGGCCTCACCAATTCCAGTCTTCCCTCCTACCTTCATGTGACTCTCAGATTTATTTTGCTAAATAATGCTTTTGTCAAGTGTCTCTTCCACTTAAGAGTTTATTAATAATCCACAATTTTCTGAAGTGAGTTCTGTGGGACACTGTTCACAGGAGAGGTTCATTGTTAAACGGTTCTATTAGAAAATAAGGTTGGAAAAAAAAAAGAAGAAAAAAAAAAAAAAAAGAAAAGAAGGTTGGGAAACACTTTAAACTCCATCTCCCTCCTGGGGAGACACAGGGCACATTAGCCTATTAAAGTACTGATAAGTCCTGCAGTAAAGAATTTGATCTGGTATTCCTCAAAATTGTTTAACCACTGAACTGATTTTTTTTTTTTTTTTTTTTTTTTTTTTTGGTGTATCAATTATTGATAACAGACTTCAGCAGTTTCTCTTCTTTGGATCAAGTTCAAACACCTTGGCCTATCTTTTCAAGGCATTCCAAGTCAGGGCTCACATATTTATATACCTTTAGTTCCTACTATCCCTCAACGTGAGACTGGGTCCTTCACAAAATGTGATAACAGAATGTTCATCAACACCGACCACTACTAAGACCCAAATCTTAGAATCTTCTTTAAAGGAAAAGTTGTTGATCTTATAAACATGTGTTTGATTGAGCTATAATTCCTTAGAATAAAATGGAAAGACACCCAGACTTACATGTAGTCTTCTCTGTTTTCCAAACTCTTTAAAGTGTAGTTAATAAGAAAATCTAGTTAGAAGAGATTATAACTTCAAAATTCCTTCTTCTCTAGGAATTTATCTTTTAAAATCCCCAGCAGTCAATCATTTAGTCTGCTTTTGAACACTTCTCTTGGTCAGGAATTCATTACCTTTTGAGGCAATACATTCCATTACCAGATACCTCTGGCAGCTAAAGAAGCTCTCTATTGTGTTTGGATGAAATCTGCCTCTTGAAACTCTTTGGTAAATACCCATAGGTTTGAATTCAATGGTCAGTGTTGTGTGGGGAGGGACATGCCAGTGGCAGTGTGGATAAGTCTGCTCTTCTGTTTATCCAGGAAAGTAAACGCAGCAGCCCAAAGGCAGCTGGGCCGCCTGTGGCATACAAGTTCCGTCTTCTTCCACCCTCTGATCCACGAATATGCAGAGAAGCTTTCAGCACTTCTTCCTGAGCCTCTGAAGGTCTGATGCTCATAACTCAAAGGGACAGGATCTGCTGATCCCAGGGAAACCGGACGGGGAAATGAGAGTGTGGGTGGGGAACCTGGTCTGTGCACTGAACATTTAAAATGAGTGAACATTAACTGAACATTAAAGTGAGTGCACTAGTAGCCATGCCTGAGCACTCAAGGAGAAGAAAGAAATCGATGAATTGCTGCTAAAACCAGTTGACATTCACTTCATCAGCTCCAAGTGGCTGCCTCTCCTTGACCATTCTCCTTACCATATCTTTGCAGACATCACTTAAGGGGTGCCCCAGCCTTCCTGACACTGTCCTCTGTGTTACTCAGGAAGTTTTCATCTCTTGGCTCCACAGTCCCTCTGCCAAGTCATTGGCATTTCTTCTTTAACAAAGAGTGAAGCCATTTTTTTAGAAAATTAACATACTATTAAATTCATTTGGTCTGAGATGCACTTTGATACTTTTGTTAAATGGGATATTTTTCTGCATCTGAAGATTGAATTTTTTTAACTGGATTGAGAAGTTAAAATGTTGGCCAAAATTTGCATTTCGGGATTCAGTGAGTTAATATCTACACAAAACAGTTCACCGTACCTGGTGTCAGCTATGATTATTATTTTACCATATTATCTAAGTACCCCATTTCCTATATGATCTACAAGAGATGAAGAAATCTGAAATAGCTGTAACCTAAGTTCAGGGCAGGACTCCAAACTCTTGGTTACCTCAGTCAGGAACCCCGACATTGGATCCAGTGAATTTGGATGGTGTTGTGTGCTTGTGTGTGCTCAGTTGTGTCCGACTCTTTGTGACCTCATGGACTGTAGCCCACCAGGATCCTCTGTCCAAGGAATTTTCCAGGCAAGAATATTGGAATGGGTTGCCATTTCCTACTCCAGGGGATCTTCCCAACCCAGGGATCGAACTGTGTCTCTTCCATCTCCTGCACTGGCAGGCAGATTCTTTACCAACTGCACCACCTGAAAAGCCCCTTAGATGCTGCTGCTGCTGCCAAGTCGCTTGTGTGACCCCATAGACGGCAGCCCACCAGGCTCCGCCATCCCGGGGATTCTCCAGGCAAAAATAATGGAGTGGGTTGCCATTGCCTTCTCCATAGGTGGTGCTATCTAGCCTTAAAGTTCATTTGATGGGTCCTACTCTAAAACCTAAAATCGGGTTAGGAAGGATCCAGTGCCCTTCAGGGCTCCCCTTCCCTTCAATCGGGATGAGCTGCATGTTTTGTTTGTTTGCTCACTTTTTTTTTTAACATTCACAAACACTGAACAGACAGGCTGGGATATCCTCTGGCCCCTCTGGGGGCCTCTGGGCCAAGCCTTCAGAGTCAAGCAGGATGATTCAGTTTCAAGAGCCAAGAGACCAAGTTCTCAGATTCCGTTGGCTGCTAACCACTGTACATCTCAGCAAGCCTCTCCGTCTTAGCACTTCGAAGAGCATCAAGTAATTCTAATGGAAGCCTGAAATGTTTCACAATTTGGACAATCCCTTAGCCATTGTTGTATCTCTAATGCTCAGCAGCTGCTCAATGAACAGCTTTAGAATCAATAATTAAATGATGGGATTCCATGGGGTCACAAAGAGTTGGACATGACTGAGTGACTGAACTGACTGGTATGAAGGGAACTCATCTTAATAATCAGAGGCTGGGATACACTCTTTCACAATTTCAAATGAATAATCTGTGTCTCATGACCACATATATTTTTTTCCTCCAGGTCATTTTCTTGGTGAACAGTGGTTCAGAAGCCAATGACCTAGCCATGCTGATGGCCAGAGCACACTCAAACAGCACAGACATCATTTCTTTCAGGTAATCACATCTTGGAATATTCATTTTAACACCAATTCACCCCAATAATAAATGTTAATCTCTAAAATATAGCCTAGAGCAGGAGAGAGACTTACACAGGGGTGTTTTTCTAATTTCAGGTTTTAGGGTAAGATCCATAAAATGAATTTTATGACTGGATAGCACCATAAAAATTGGCCTGATCCAAGTAGGGGTCCGTGACTGAGGTAACTAATAAAAAGTCTGGAAGCCTAGTTATGTCATAGATTCTGTATGGAATTAAAAAGAAGGCTACAAAACAGCTTTTTAACTTTGAAGATATGGTATAGAAACTAACACAACATTGTTAATCAACTATGTGCTGTGTGCTAAGTCACTTCTGTTGTGTCTGACTTTTTGCAATCCAATGGACTGTAGCCCACCAGGCTCCTCTGTCCATGGGATTTCCCAGGCAAGAGTACTGGAGTGGGCTACCATGCCTTCCTCCAGGGGATCTTCCTGACCCAGGGATCAGACACACGTCTCTTATGTCTCCTGCATTGGCAGGTGTGTTCTTTACTACTATCACCACCCCGTATGCTCCAATATAAAATACAAATCTAAAAAAAACTAGATTAAAAGTAAAAAGATATTTGGTATTAACTGCACCCTATGCCAGATAGTGAAAGACTGGTCTGCACCCCCAGAAGCTTTGCCATGTGACACTGGACTCTCTTTCATCCCTGCTTATGATAAGAAGCCATATACTTATTTCACAGTGCCAGTTGTACCATTTTTCACCTTTTTTTCTAAATTCAGAGTTCAGTTCAATTCAGTTGCTCAGTCGTGTCCGACTCTTTGCAACCCCATAGACTGCAACATGCCAGGCTTTTCCTGCCTTCAATCTTTCCCAGCATCCAGGTCTTTTCCAATGAGTCAGATCTTCCCATCAGGTGGCCAAAGTATTGGAGTTTCAGCTTCAGCATCAGTCCTTCCAATGAACACCAGGACTGATCTCCTTTAGGATGGACTGGTTGGATCTCCTTGCAGTCCGAGGGACTCTCAAGAGTCCTCTCCAGCACCACAGTTCAAAAGCATCAATTCTTCAGCACCCTAGCTAACCCTGTATCTTTCTGCTCCTTTGGATGACATTTTAGAATCAATAATTTAATATGTTAATTATAATTATTTCTTTGGTGGTGCTGCGTCTTTGCTGCCATGCAGGCTTTTCCCTAGTTGTTGTGAACAGGGGCTACTCTCTAGTTGTGGAATGTGGGCTTCTCATTGCAGTGGCTTCTTTTGCTGAGAAGCACGGGCTCTAGGGCATATGGTCTTCATAGTTGCGGCTCCTGGGCTCTAGAGCACAGGCTCCACAGCTGAGGCACACACACTTTGTTGCTCCGCAGCATATGGGATCTTCCTGGATAAGGGATTAAACCCATGTCTCCTGCATTGGCAGGCTGATTCTTTACCACTGAGCCACCAGAGAAGTCCCAACTTTAATTAGAAACATTTGATGGCTTTCTTAGTTTTAAAAATGATATTAAAAAACTAGCAATTTTGTTTGCATTTGCCTCCATTGGATAATTTTACCTAGGATGTTTACACAGACTTATGATAATGTTTGTGTAAAAGATAGGCATGGCATAGTAAAAGTGGGTGGAGTGAAGAAATAGTCCCATTCTCCCACTATTGTGATCATGACTTCTGTCTAAATCCAAGAGAAGATTTGATTTCTAGAAGATTTGATTACCAAGGGACATCTAATATTACACATTCCAGATAAAACGTGCATGCAGGGACTACAGGCATGAACATTTGCTATTAAAGAAATACAGTGATAAAGAATTGTGATTTTTGTATACCTAAATAAACATTCTAGAATATGTTCAGCTCTGTTCAGTTCAGTCGCTCAGCTGTGTCTGACTCTTTACGACCCCATGAACTGCAGCACGCCAGGCCTCCCTGTCCATTACCAACTCCTGGAGCCTACCCAAACTCATGTCCGTTGAGTCAGTGATGCCATCCAACCATCTCATCCTCTATCATCCCCTTCTCCTCTTGCTCTCAATCTTTCCCAGCATCAGGGTCTTTTTCAAATGTGTCAGCTCTTCACATCAGGTGGCCAAAGTATTGGAGTTTCAGCTTCAGCATCAGTCCTTTCAGTGAATACCCAGGACTGATCTCCTTTAGGATAGACTGGTTGGATCTCCTTGCAGTCCAGGGGACTCTCAAGAGTCTTCTCCAACACCACAGTTCAAAAGCATCAATTCTTCGGCGCTCAGCTTTCTTTATAGTCCAACTCTCACATGCATACATGACCATTGGAAAAACCATAGCCTTGACTAGATAGACCTTTGTTGGCAAAGTAATGTGTCTGCTTTTTAATATGCTATCTAGGTTGGTCATAACTTTCCTTCCAAGGAGTAAGTGTCTTTTAATTTCATGGCTGCAGTCACCATCTGCAGTGATTCTGGAGCCCAGAAAAACTAAAGTCAGCCACTGTTTCCACTGTTTCTCCATCTATTTGTCATGAAGTGATGGGACTGGATGCCATCTTAGTTTTCTGAATGTTGAGCTTTAAGCCAACTTTTTCACTGTCTTTTTTCACTTTCATCAAGAGGTTCTTTAGTTCTTCTTCACTTTCTGCCATAAGGGTGGTGTCATCTGCATATCTGAGGTTATTGATATTTCTCCCAGCAATGTTGATTCCAGCTTGTGCTTCCTCCAGCCCACGTTTCTCATGATGTACTCTGCATGTAAGTTAAATGAGCAGGGTAACAATATACAGCCTTGATGTACTGCTTTTCCTATTTGGAACCAGTCTGTTGTCCCATGTCCAGTTCTAACTGTTGTTTCCTGATCTGCATATAGGTTTCTCAAGAGGCAGGTCAAGTGGTCTGGTATTCCCATCTTTTTTAGAATTTTCCACCATTTATTGTGATCCACAATTCAAAGGCTTTGTCATAATCAATAAAGCAGAAAAAGATGTTTTTCTGGAACTCTCTTGCTTTTTTGATGATCCAGTGGATGTTGGCAATTTGATCTCTGGTTCCTCTGCCTTTTCTAAAACCAGCTTGAACATCTAGAATATGTATGTCCAGATAAACAGTGATTTATTCAGAGCAGTCTTGGTCCTAGTAGGGTTCAATACATGTTTGTGTTTCTGTTTTCAGGATATACAACCATTCCTTCGAATAGTCTCAATGATCCTAAATCCTTTTTGAAGGGTGATTTTGATTTGGGAAGTTGTCCAAACTTATTTGAAACCAAGAGATTAGGATAATTTGTAATAAATATGACTGTTTCAGTTTCCAGAAATAAAGCCCATGTTTCTTCTATGCTGACTAGGATGGCTTATGGGGCACTTGAAGACAAGTCCCCAAAAATGTCAAGCGACAGCCACATCACAGGAACAGATACTCAGATTCTCAAAGAGACTACTTTGCAGACTCTTTGAATATATAATTTCTGGTATGTTGGTAAAATACGAGTCTCATTGCTTAGAGGAACGGAGTAGGCCAGGTCTAAGATCAGAGCTCTCAGCCAGATGGCCTCCAAAATTCCTTTCACAATTCAAATCTGTGATGCTAGTAGAAAAAATAAAGAGGTAAATTCATTTGACACAGGTTTAGATGATTTCTTTGAGATCATTGAGGTTGTAGGTCAATGGTGTTCTTTTTCCTCTCCATAGCTTTCATGGATTTTCTTTTTTGTGCCACCCAGTGTTCCACAAGCCAGTGATCAAATGAAAGCACACTTAACCCAGTCCTCCCACTCTTTTCTGTCTGCAGAGGAGCCTACCATGGATGCAGTCCTTACACACTTGGCTTGACAAATGTAGGCATCTATAAGATGGACCTCCCTCATGGGATGGGCTGCAAACCAGTAAGTTCCGAGATTTTTGCTGTATTTCTCTAAAGACTCCTAGGTGTATGGAATCATTGATCAGATTTTTCCAGTCATTAGGACTAAAAACTAATAGGAAGCCTGTGATTAATCAAGGCCTCAATTTGACTTGACCAAATGAAAGATCATTTAAAGGAGACATTTCTTAGAAAGACCTTCAGAGTCTGAGTAATACTTAACATTAGAGATGTTTTTACATTTTGTTTTGTTTTTAAGTAAAATCTAGTCAATTACAAATAAATGCATTGAAATAAGTTCCCAGAGCCTTGAATGCATATAATTTCCATATACTCATCCTTCTCACCTTTTTTTCTCACCCACTGTACCCACCTTTTCAGCATCAGAATCAGACACCTAGTTATTCTCATTTTTTCAGATGCCCTTACCCACCAGACTCTTGAGCCAATTGTTTCCAGGCAGACACAGAAATCAGTTTCCTTTGTAGAGTGCCCTCATAACTGATTTCCAAGAAAAAAATTATCTCTTCAAAGCAGAATATCAAGTTTTTGTCCTAAGTGGGAGAAGAGTAAGGAAGGAATCTTGGTATCAAGTTAGGAAACCCGCTTGCCATGATTGGTACCATATGTTGCCCCAAATTGACTGTCTTGTGTTCATGCCTTGCCAAACCCCCTCTTTTGTCATTTGCAGACAATGTGCCCAGATATTTTCCGTGGCCCTTGGGGAGGAAGCCACTGCCGAGATTCTCCAGTGCAAACAATTAGGAAATGCAGCTGTGCACCAGGTCCAACTGAGCCGGGAGGGAGGCATGTGGGGGAAGGTCCGGAGGGGAAGGAATGAGGAGAAAGGCAAATTGGAAACAGTGGGAAAGGGAAAATTCAAGGCAAATACAACTAGGAAGTCACTCCTCAGTGAGCCAACACTCCTTATAGCCAATGACCGCAATACCTTCAGAGCATCAGAGCATCCATCCCCCGTTAGGAAACACATCTCAGCATCTCACACTTATCAGACCTAAGCCAGAAACACACTGTCACCCAGTGCTTCATTAGAGGCGCTCTCTCAGCTCTCCTAGCAATGGTTCTGCTACCAATTTAATAGGAAAACAAGGTTGAGGGGATTATTCCTCAGTTCCCAATGGAGGTCACCAATTCCCAACAGAGGAAGGGGAAAGAACACTTTTAGAAATTTCGAAACTCCACTCAAGAAGTTCCCCCAGGGACTCAGACAGCCAAGGAGAGTATTTGTCAAAACAGAAGGAGGTTCCTGAAGGCTGCTGACATGTCCTCAAAAACTGTAAAGGCTCCTTACCAGGAAAGCTGTTATTCATCAACTGCATTGTTATTTACATTCTTTGCCTCTTCCTCACGTGAGGGAGAGGGTGCCTGGAAGCAGCCTGAGTTCTTGGTTTGTCAGCAAGCCCCACCCCATGCTTGTCATCACAGGGCAGGACCCATGCCCTGATGCTCAGGTCACAGGTGACCTGTTTGGGTGGCTGCTTCCAAATAGCGCTGGGGGAAAGCATGAAGTTCTCCTGCTGAGAGATCTTTCATGAAACTGTGAGTCACCGGGCTGAGAAGAAGAAGGTAAATGAAAGTCTTCAAAATCAGCTTTGAAAGTAAGAAAATTCACCATCACCTTAAAATTCAGATGGGATCGTGGTGGAGGTGGGAGGCTGAAAGCATGAACTTTAGAACAAGATGTTATAGTCACAGAACATAAAACCGTGAGGAAGTTTTAAACTTCACTCAAACTCTCCTTCTGAAAGATGAAGCTCCTGTTTCTCATCTGTGAAATGTAGACAGCAATATCTGCCCCCGTGGCCCCTTATTCTAGGCCTTCATGAAACCAAGGAAGAGAACTTTTAGAACTTTTTTTTTAATGGGGGTCCTTTTTAAAAAATCTTTGGGCTGTACCACACAGCATGTGGGATCTTTGTTCCCTGACCGAGGATCAAACCCACAGCCCGTGCATTGGGAGCATGGAGTCTTAACCACTGGAACACCAAGAAGGTCCTGGAAAGAGAGCTTTTATAGAGACAGGCAGACAGTAGCAATGCCAAGGGCTACCATGCCTGCACCTCACCGCCACGTGGCACCAAAAACCTCACAGATGTCCATCCAACTGCAAGCTCGTCAGCGCTGAGCCTTGGAGGCAGCAGACATGGTCCTTCGCTTCCTTCCTGGCTCAGTGTCCCTCTCTCTTGATCCTCTGCCTTGTCCCTCTTTTCTGCCTTCTCGTCTCTGTCAGGCCAACTTGAAAATACGAGGATCCCAGGGTCATCTCTCTAGTGGTCTCGGGAGGCTTAGTGATAGTGACAGACAGACATTTCTGCCTCTCGGAACTGTGGTCTTCAGCACATCTGAAGTCAGCTGTTTTCTTCACTCGTATCTTCAAGAGACAAGACTCATACCCTATCTTTATACAAGAAGTGACATCAGCCTCCTCTAGTCCTATTAGGCTTAAGAAGCATTGAGTCTTTGGTATAAAAAGGCATATTTATATATCTTTGTAAATACATCCCAACATATAAATTACTTGGAGTAGAGAAGTTTCCAGTTCTTAGGTCCTCTTAGAGTTCACTCACTGAACACATAAAGGTCCCAGGTTTGACAGGGAGCATTTTTTTCACCTCAGCAGGATGTCACCACTCCCCTCATTGGCCTGAGCAAGAATCCAATATGTGTGTGGTAGAGTTCATTCTCTCCTCCACCCCCTCCTCAGGATGTTTTCTTTCCAACTGTTCATTCAAGTCCCTGAATGTCAGATATACCTTGCCATGAAAAGCACATCTCAATCCACTTCCCACACAATGTTCCTAACCTCATACTGATCACATCATTTCTCTTTCTCCTTTTGCAACACAAGCTCCCTTTTCCTTAAAAATTGTTCTTTCTTGGCTCCTCACGCTTGCTTAACTCTTTGTGTGCGTGCATGCTAAGTCACTTCAGTCATGTCCAACTCTTTTTGACCCCATGGACTGTGGCCCACCAGGCTCCACTGTCCATGGGATTCTCCAGGTAAGA
The DNA here is from genome assembly GCF_963930625.1 of Muntiacus reevesi. Lineage (NCBI taxonomy): Eukaryota > Metazoa > Chordata > Mammalia > Artiodactyla > Cervidae > Muntiacus > Muntiacus reevesi. The sequence goes on along the minus strand of NC_089262.1, from coordinate 30,505,610 downwards.
GTACTGGAGTGGGTTGCCATGTCCTCCTCCAGGGGATCTTCCCAACCCAGGGATGGTCCTGCATCTCTTATGTCTCCTGCACTGGGAGACAGGTTCTTTCTGCTAGTGCCACCTGGGAAGCCGAACTCTTTCTATCCCACCAGATAAAATGAAAACAGTTCCCTCTTTATGCCATTTCCTGGATAGCATCCAGGAGAGCAGTCCCTATCCACCTGCTTGATGTTGTCATGATGACACCACTACACCAGGTCTTTCTCCAGAGTTGGCCTGACCTCGAGTTACGCAATGAGCCAATGAAGGAAAAATCCAGTGACAACTGATGACTCACACTGCTGAACTTGTGCACAGTGGAGGAAGAATTTATGAAAGGTCTAGCACAGGTTCCCTGGAAAATCCCATGGACAGAGGAGCCTGGTAGGCTGCAGTGCATGGGGTCGCTAAGAGTCAGACACAACTGAACGACTTCACTTTCACTTTTCACTTTCATGCGTTGGAGAAGAAAATGGCAACCCACTCCAGTGTTCTTGCCTGGAGAATCCCAGGGACAGGGGAGCCTGGTGGGCTGCCGTCTATGGGGTCGCACAGAGTCGGACACGACTGAAGCGACTTAGCAGCAGCAGCAGCAGCAGCAGCACAGGTTCAAGCAAAATCTTCTTCATGGTTTGTTTTGTCCAAATTTAAGCCATTAGGGTTGATTTTGCTCCACACTTGGATTTCTCAAGTGACAAATGGTCTTGCTAAATTCCCAAATTTTATCTTTTGAACATATGTATAATTCATCCTCTAAGGTCATCCTTGGTTGTTTTCTTTTCCTTTCTAAATAAAAATAGAAAATTTCAATCTCCAGGGGCACAGATTCATTTGTCTACTATATCCTGCCCATTGAACAACATAAATGATGCTAATAAGTGTACTTTCTGGTTTTGATATACCTTTCATTAATTCCTTCTTCAAACCCTGAGCCCTCGATTCCAGCTCACCAAAGATCAGGGATTTCTGTTGAGCAAGATTTTTCAAACATTGCATATGGCCTCAAAGTATGTTTGGGGCCAGGTCATGTTTTTCTCACTCTTTAAGAGCTGAAGTATAAATTATATCTTTGCTTCACTTTTGATGGTGATTACTGAAGGCTTCTATTCCTTATCTCTAGCCTTCAGGAGACAGGACCACGTCCATGCCTCTAAGTAAGCATCATGGTGGTAGATGGTGACTTGCCTCCCTGACTGCTTTCACCAGACACTCCCATCACACTCATATCTCCCTCTGCCTCTCTTCTGCTATTCATGAATATGGGTTTAGATTCAGAGATTATGTGGTGCTATCCACCAAATTAAAGGTGTGGATAAAAATTCTGAAGGTTCTCACATGTGGACACACTAGTTGTGGGACATTTGATATTCCAGAGGGGAGTGCTTCCTCTCCCCTAAGACAGTGGATGAAAGTTACATGACTGTAGCGCTTTCCTCTTTAGAATTCTCATCATTCTATAAACATATTTGTTGTTGGTGGTGTTCAGTCACCAAGTCGTGTCCAACTCGTTATGACCCCATGGATAGCAGCATGCCAGGCTCCCTATCCTTTACCATCTCCCAGAGTTTGCTCAAATTCATGTCCATCGAGTCGGTGATGCCATCCAACCATCTCATCCTCTGTCGTCCCCTTTTCCTCCTGCCTTCAATCTTTCCCAGCATCAGGGTCCTTTCCAATGAGTTGGCTGTTTGCATCAGGCGGCCAAAGTATTGGAGTTAGTATATAAACATACTTACTAACCATAAAGACTGAGATACTTTGTAGCTTTAAAATGGTATATCAGTTTAAGTGGCAATACAAGGTAAACAGTTATTTCCAAATAAATCACATCCACAGAGCAATTACATCTGAATTAAATCTACCGTGTCGAGAGAACTGGCTTCCTTAGGTGAAACAGCCATCTATCCCAGACTCAATGATGCTCTGGGGTGTTTCTTCCCCAGATGGAAATGACTGAAATAGTTTGTTTACACCTTTGTGGCTAGGCTAGTCTTGCTGCTCAGAACAAAGCCCAAGTTGTTCTGACAATGTTTCCCTTTCAGAAACTATATCCCCATATCCTGCTCTACTGTATCTTGAGGGACTCTACTCAATTTTCTTTTTTTCTACACTTTCCCCCCATTCTTCTGGATGCCTTTCTCACATCTTCAAATGCTGTGTTTTGTTTTGTTTGTTTGTTTATTGCAGACTGCTGTCAAGCTAAAGACCAGTATATTGAACAATTCAAAGATACTCTGAGCACTTCTGTGGCCAAATCAATTGCTGGATTTTTTGCAGAGCCAATTCAGGTAAGTCTGTAAACCTTAAACATTAATTGAACTCAATTGTAAATTATCAATTTTAATTCATACATTCTAGTGACTTCCAAATTATTTAAGTGATCACTGTTATGTCCCTCTATGTCATTCTCTTCATCCCTTTGAAAAAAAGAAGGCCCCTGGTTTTCAAGTGACCTTTAAAAATCCATCTTCTGTACTCCCAGACTGAACAGAGAGATAGATGAAACTATTGAATTCGTAAATCTGTGAAAATAAAAAACCCCAGCAGTTTTCACTTGCTTATTACCCACACTGTCAGGGTGAGCCATTCTGTAATCTTACTAAATCCCCTTAATCTATTTTTCTCTACTCTCAGGAAAGACTACATTTGCAACCATTTCTCAGAAGGCATGGCATTAAGAGGAATGGCTCTTCTTTTCACCCATAGTTGAAACATTTCTAGAAACTTTCAAAAATTGCTAGTATCACTAATGCTAATATTGATCATGATCTGTCTTCAGTTTTGGGGTTTGTTTTTTTTTAATACTTTCAAGGCCCTGTGCTGTTATTCTAGGTCTTCTTGGTTTGGTCTTTTGCAGGGGGTGAATGGCGTTGTTCAGTACCCGAAGGGGTTTCTAAAGGAAGCCTTCGAACTGGTGCGCGAGCGGGGAGGCGTGTGCATTGCAGATGAAGTGAGTGGCCGCAGAGCATGTGTGATGGAGCCAGGACAGGAAACGCACAGGGAGACACCTCTGAACCCTGCTCTGCAGTCCAGGCAGAAAGTATCTACTTGCAGATTCCAAGATGAGGGTATAAGTTAATGAATCTTTGACTCATTGACTGACTAGTTCGTTACTAGATTAGAACTTCAACGTCCCAATTGAAGTCTATCAAATAAGTTAACAGGCCTAGGATGTTGCCATTCCTCAACATACTTTTAAAATTTCCTATTTGAATTCAGCTTAAACTTAGTTTAACCTCACAAGCAAGTTTTCATCTTAACTTTTGCCAAAATAGTATCAGCAGTCTGGCAGCATTCATCTTACCTTAATAACAAAATCTGTATGGAAATCACACTTAGAAAAAAAAAGTCCAGCCTCTAAGAAGAGGGCCATAATCACAGATATTTGAAAAGTAGTTCCAGGGACTACCCCTGGCAGTCCAGAAGTTGGGGATCCCACCTCCATTACAGGCTTTGATCCCTGGTCAAGGAGCTAAGATTCCACGGACCATGTGGTACAGCCAAAAAAAAAAATTGAATTGGGGAAAAAAAAATGAACTGAAGTTCAAGATAGTTCATTTGCCTGTCAAGATCATGTAGTTAGTAGGGACAGAGCCAGAACTCACACCCAGACTCAAAGACCACACTAACCACTGGGCAACCTGCCTTTCAATGGTGTAGAAAGACGAAGGGGGGCAGGAAAGGACAGAACAGAAGAAGATCCTGAGGGCAGAGTCAGTACTGCACCCAGGGATCTTACATGCCTTCTTAGCTAGCTAACCTTGGCTTTCCCTTCTATAAAATGAGGAATTTGGAATCTACAATAAGGGCTTCCCAAGGTGCCGCTCGCAGTAAAGAAGCTGCCTGCCAATGTAGGAAACCTAAGAGACGCAGGTTCAATCCCTGGGTTGGGAAGATCCCCTGGAGGAGGGCATGGCAACCCACTCCAGTATTCTTACCTGGAGAATTCCATGAACAGAGGAACCTGGGGAGGGGGGGGTTACAGTCCATGGGGTTGCAAAGAGTCAGACACAACTGAAACGACTTAGCATGGGGCCATATTGGGCCATTAGTCTCTCCTGGCCTGGCGTGGGCCACACTTAAATTTGAAATTGACTGCTTTTAGGCAAGGCATCCGCACACATAGTTCCCATTCCAATTCATAGAGGTGGACCTAGCCTGTTTCTCTCATGGCTATATGTTTCTTATCTCCTATGACATTTGAGTTTATGAACCTTAGAATGAGTCATCTCTGTTCAACTAAAAGAGTCTATAGAACTGGCACTTCCTAGGTGATTCACGTGGTTTATGGCCCTACATAATTTCATATATTGTCCAAGCAATCTGATTTATTTTTTACCTTTTATTTATGGTGCTTAGATGAAATAAAAAATGAAAATAGACAGGCAAGTTGGATGGATTTGCCATGAGCTCTTCTTACGTTCTCTCTTTTAGGCAAATTCATCAGCTTGTGTTCAGGGACTCATAACGAGGAGACTCAGGGTTTGAGCCCAGGTCTGTCTGACTCTCACATCTAGGCTCTTCTCCTGTGTTGCTCACTCTCATCTAATTGTAACCCCCAAATCTGCCTTTGCAACAGCACCTTGGAGAGAGCAGAAACATAATAAAAACGTCTAAGAAGGACTCTTACTCTTTCAAGAGCATTTCAGAATCAGCTTCAAGTGCCTACACCTCTATCCCAGAAGTGCAGTGTGTATGTGGAGAAAGAGAGAGAGAGAGACAGTCCAAGAGATTGAGAACCAGAAGGGAATCAAGGAACCATCACCAAAAAAGGCTGTGGCAGAAACTTGCATGGTAATATTTGTGTCCCTTTGTTCAGTTAGGCACTTCTGCCACATTTTTTATTCATTCTACAAACACTTAGTGTCTACTTTTATCAGGCACTCTGCTAGATATTACGGATAAAGAGAAAAATGAGATACAGTCTCTATTATTAGACCTGTGGGTGTATGCATGTTAAACACTTCAGTCATGTCTGACTCTTTGCAACTCTCTGGACTGTAGCCCGCCAGGCTCCTCTGTCCATGGGATTCTCCAGGCAAGAATACTGGAGTGGGTTGCCATTTCCTTTTTTAGGGGATCTTCCCAACCCAGGGATCTAAACCGCGTCTGTGTCTTCTGCGTTGGCAGGCAGGTTCTTTACCACAAGCGCCACCTGGGAAACCCTATTAGACATGTACTCTGGTGATAATAGTCCAAGGTGAGAGGTTCTGATGGCATCCTAGGTGCCTTGTAGGAAAGTCTTCCTAGCCCAGATAGTGAGGAAACCATGTTGTGAAGAACAAGAGGAGTTAGCCAGAGACGGAAGCAGGGAAAGTCTTCTAGGAAGAGGAAACAGCGTGAACACAACAACTGCGGTCAATTTAGTTCCATCCTGAGTTAACCGGCTTTACTGAGTCCTCCTCATGACTGATTCTCAGGAAGAAAAGGATACCACAGGGAAGAGGACAACGAGGCTGTCTGGGCTGAAAGACAGACACCCCAGCGCCAATCTGCATGCTGTAATTACTGCTTCATCCAGCATGGGGCAGACGCAGCCTTCCCACAGAGGGTCTTTATTAAGGATTGCTAATCACAACAACCTTTTTCACATGCATTATTTATATAACCCTCACCACAACCCTGTGATGTATTGCTATGAAGTGTTTCCACTCAACAGAGCTAACAGAGGTCCAGAGGAGTTAAGAAACATCTCTATAGAGTTGTGAAACAACACTAACAAATGGCTTTTGGTGCCCAAAAGCTCAGGCACGGTGCTTTTTCCATCATAATACAAGGATGATGATGATGATGATGATGATGATGTTAAGGAGGAGAAGATAGAAGAGCGGGAAAGAGACCAGAGAGTCAGGAAAACCAGCATTTCTCAGAAGGTTCCCGGTGATTTCGGATTTGTTTCCATCAGGTGCAGACAGGATTTGGAAGGCTGGGCTCTCACTTCTGGGGCTTCCAAACACATGATGTCCTGCCAGATATTGTCACCATGGCTAAAGGGATTGGGAATGGCTTTCCCATGGCAGCCGTTGTAACAACTCCAGGTAGGAACCACGGGCAGTTTGTGTCTGCTTCTGGGCCCCTTGCCTCCCAATCGTAGAAAACATGTGTATTGTACCTTATGTGGGCTAGGGACCATCATGGGAACTACACATGCATTTCCCAAGCAGTATTAAAGGGAAACAGTCTGTCTGCCAGATTGTGGAAGAGATGGAAGAAAACCAGCCCTTTTTGCTCTTTGTTGTAGGGAAGACCAATTCTCCCAGCCTCACAGTGATATATAGGGTTCTACTACATTGACACGGTCTAGGCAAATGTGCTCCAAAACAAAACCAACACAAGATATCTGTGTTAACTAACCTGAAGCCAGTCCTAAAGTTTCCAAGGAATCATCTTCTTGGAGAACACTCTGACTTAGTCTTGCCACCCCAATAAGCTATAGACTTAGCCTTCAGAGTGAGAGTTTTCTCTGCTGATCATCAACAACTAAATACAATGCAATCTCACTTAGCTAGAACAATCTATAAAATGAACATTAGCATTAATTGTATTACCCATTTTAGTGAAGTTTTACATAGACTACTTTTACAAACCACTTATTATCGAAAATCTTAAAGATTATTTCATTTATTTTTCCCACCAACAGCAAGTACACTTGAGAAACTCCAAAGGATAATTAAGTGCCTTGTAATATTTCAGTGCTTTTATCAAATGAGGAAAGATACGAAAATGTGGGTGTTGAAGGTGAACTATAATGAACTGAATATATGTTTTCACCCTCAAACCATCTGGAGATTGTTATGAAATCCTTGCTATGAGAGATTTAAAAAATATTTCCTTCTTAGTCCCAAGAGTGGAATACAGAAAAAAGGCTAATTAATGAGGATTCATGTAACTTCCCATAAATCAAATTTTAAAGTACTTTTCAATTCACACAACACATTGAAGATTTTACTAGTAAGCTTCTCATGGAGTAAATAAGCAATTTTTCCTTACCTATTGTATTCATCAGCTTGGTCTACCATAACAAGATATCACAGGCTGGGTGGCCTAAACAACAGACATTTATTTTCCCACTGTTCTAGAGGCTAAAGTCCAAGGTCAAGGTAAGAGACCAGTTGAGTTCTGGTGAGATCTCTCTTGCAGACGACCCTCTGGCTGTGTCCTTTTCTGCAGTGAGAAAGGGCTCTGGTCTTTCTTCTTCTTATGAGGGCACCAATCCTATTGGATTAGGGCTCCACCCTTTTGACCTTAGTTGCCTCTTGGGAGTCACACCGGGAGTTAGGGCTTCAACATATGAGTTGGGGGTGCCTGAGGGGAGAGACCATCCACAACATCACTATCTGGTGAGTGACGAATGAATTGTATACCGTGGAATATATTATAAACACCTTTCTACAACATGAAAGTAAATATAATCCAAATGGCATGATGAGAAATTATAGATGTGTCCACCTTTTATTTTCTTCGCCTAGAGATTGCCAAGTCCTTAACCAAGCGCCTGTTTCACTTCAATACCTTCGGAGGGAACCCCGTGGCCTGCGCCATTGGTTCAGCCGTGCTTGAGGTACGTTCCAGCAGCTGTGTCAACATCACTCATTTCACCAAGCAACTACTTCAAAACTACACACGTATTATCAGGACTCTATCACATGACATAATAAGTGGAGAGTTAATTCCTAGTCCATGAATTTGTTTAGATTTCCAGTTATTATTCTGCTCCCTCTCCCATTTTTTGAGATCTACTATCAGTGCTTCAAGTATTGGATATGAAATCATATATAATAAGCCTCACACACATGGGAAACATAAGAATTCCCCTAGCTAGCTGCTAGCACTGAAATTTCTTTTGTGATTTGACTGGTGCTTTATGGATGGTGACCAATGGCAATGTTTGATGTCAGTTGAATTTTGGTCCTGTCTTGTATATGCTTCCTTACCTTCGTTGTACTGTCATAAGTGAAAAGACAAAAGAGCAAATGAGTTCTATGCAATTCCAGCTAGGTGATTCAGCTGGGGTTCAGCACTAGCCCATTGATTTTTGCCTGTGGTCTCATCTGTTGGAAAAGGTTTGCATAATTATATGCATAATAGCACTTGGTGCTAGTGGTAAAGAACGCCCCCTGCCAATGCAGGAGACATAAAAGATGTGAGTTCAATCCTTGGATCAGGAAGATCCCCTGAAGAAAGCATGGCAACCTGCTCCAGTATTCTTGCCTGGAAAATCCCTTGGACAGAGGAGCCTGACAAGCTGCAGTCCATAGCATCACAAAGAGTCGGACGTGACTGAAGGGGCTTAGCATGCACGTATTATATGCATAATAGCACTTACTTAAATAATTGTAGCATAGGTTCTGAAAGACTGCACAAGAAATTATTAACAGTGGTTGTTTGTGGGGAGGGAAACTTATTGGCTGGAGGACAGGGATCAGTGAGGCTCATTCTGCTCTTTGCTTCTGTACTTTGTGATGTTCGAACAAGGCACATGTTTCACTTATTCAAAAAAAACAAATTTAAAAGTATTTCTTCATAAAAATAAGTAAAAGCTGCCTTTTCTAATTAAAAAGTATATTCAAATATGATTATATCTCAGAAAGAGAAAGTGTGGGTAGGATGTGACATTTATTTCGTTCTGTAGAAATGCCAACTAGTGTTCTTCAAGTGCTGAGTCACCTCAAACAATTTGGCAGGTAGGATGTAGGTGAACAAGGAGATCTTAAAAACATCAAGTTCTGCCTGCACTCATGCAGTTACTATCATCTGGTTATAAACATAGTGTACTGCTCATATGTGGTCCAGAATCACAGGTCTCTTACTATATAGCACAGGGAACTCTGCTCGATGTTATGTGGCAACCTGGATGGGAGGGGAGTTTGGGGGAGAACAGATACATGCATATGTATGTTTGAGTCCCTTTGCTGTTTTCCTGAAATGATTACAACATTGTTAATCAGCTCTAGTACAAAATAAAAAGTTTAAAAAAGAAAAGAATCACAGATCTCTGCTGTGAGCAAAAGTAGGTGAAAATCCTTTTATATCTCAGGTGCCCTGACTCTGGGCCCACACAGAGCCCAACATGAAGATGTCACTCTTATTTTTCCCTAAATGTTTACCCACTCCTGAAGATGAGAAGGGTATAAGAGAAGTGTTCCCTCTACCAAGCCTTTTTTCTTCCTACAGCAGATCTTTCTATGAGACGAGGGATGGCCACATAAGACTTTGGGTTCCATTTGTCTGGTCAAGTTTTGTAAACAGGTCACATACATTTATTTCTCAGTCCCTTTTAAAACTGTTTAAATGGAAAGTCATTTGGGGCTTTCTCTCAACAGGTGATTAAAGAAGAAAATCTACAAGAAAATAGCCAAGAAGTTGGCACCTATATGTTGCTGAAGTTGGCTAAGCTGCGGGATGAATTCGAAATTGTAGGAGATGTCCGAGGCAAAGGTCTCATGATAGGAATAGAAATGGTGAAGGATAAGGTAGGTGGTGATCTACTGATCTCTCTGTAGCTTCTTGGAGTAGCAAGAGTTAAGGCAGGAAGCCTTGGCTAGAAGCTCATTCATTCACAGAGAGAGCAGGCAAAGACTGCAAGACTCGGTGAAGCTCATTAGAAATGAGTAGAGTGTTGGAGCTTCCCCGGTGGCTCAGCGGTAAAGAATCCGCCTGCCAATGCAGGAGACACCGGTTTGATCCCTGGGTTGGAAAAATCCCCTGGAGAAGAGCATGGCAACCCACTCCAGTATTCTTGCTTGGAGAATCCCATGGACAGAGGAGCCTGGCTGGCTACAGCCGATGGGGTTGCAAAGAGCCAGACACAACTGAAGCGACTGAGCATGAGAGAGAGCACTGAGTGTAAACAACCTGATTGCGGGTCATGGAGAGTTCTAGAGCAGTGAGAAGAGAATTTGGAGAAGGGAGCTCATAGTAGGCAAAGAGCATCAGCAATGACTGAATATTTTGCTTTAGAAATACAAAGAAAGGGAGAATTACTGGGGGAGGGGCAGGCAGCCCAGAGAGCTAGTAGCAGGAAAAAGGGCCAGGAGAAGGCTGTGGTGATGGTTTGCGTGACGATGTTAAAGATTTATAGGGTTTTGTATTTGTCTGTGAATGAACTTTAATCTCTCAATAACCAGGTGGAATGTGACTTTCTGATGACATACCCCACTGTCACCTCAAACTCAATATGAGGACAATTGAATTTAGTATTTTCCCTTAAGCCAGTGATTCTCCCCAAGGTCACCGTTTCTGTTTTATATCTCCACTCCTCCCAATTCCCCAGCCTCAAAACCGCACAATAATCTGTGGCTCCTTCTCTCTGTCAAGTCCCATTGATTCTTCACCTTGTTTCTCAAATCTTTCCCACAGTCCCTCCTGCTGCCCCTAGGGTCCTTGTCGGTAGGAAATTGTCCTAATCCTCCATAAAAGTAAAGTCTAGATCCTCAGAGGGGAGTGACAGCAAGAGAATTCTGGGACGGGAAGGAATAGTCAGACCGATGCCTTCCCCCTGATTCTTATCCTCGGGAGATGTCTTGCTGTTTGCTCTCACCATACCATCCTAGTTTAGAAGGACTGATTCTCAACTCTTTCAATATTCAGCCCAGACCATGAATATAAGACTTTTCCCTTAGATGCTCAACATCACTCATTATCAGAGAAATGCAAATCAAAACCACAATGAGGTACCATTACACGCCAGTCAGGATGGCTCCTATCCAAAAGTCTACAGCAATAAATGCTGGAGAGGGTGTGGAGAAAAGGGAACCCTCTTACACTGTTGGTGGGAATGCAAACTAGTACAGCCACTATGGAGAACAGTGTGGAGATTTCTTAAAAAACTGGAAATAGAACTGCCATATGACCCAGCAATCCCACTCCTGGACATACACACTGAAGAAACCAGATCTGAAAGAGACACGTGCACCCCAATGTTCATCGCAGCACTGTTTATAATAGCCAGGACATGGAAGCAACCTAGATGCCCATCAGCAGACGAATGGATAAGGAAGCTGTGGTACATATACACCATGGAATATTACTCAGCCATTAAAAAGAATACATTTGAATCAGTTCTAATGAGATGGACGAAACTGGAGCCCATTATACAGAGTGAAGTAAGCCAGAAAGATAAACAACAGTACAGTATACTAACACATATATATGGAATTTAGAAAGATGGTAACCATAACCCTATATGCAAAACAGAAAAAGAGACACAGATGTACAGAACAGACTTTTGGACTCTGTGGGAGAAGGCGAGGGTGGGATGTTTCGAGAGAACAGCATCGAAACATGTATATTATCTATAGTGAAACAGATCACCAGCCCAGGTTGGATGCATGAGACAAGTGCTCGGGCCTGGTGCACTGGGAGGACCCAGAGGGATCGGATAGAGAGGGAGGGGGGAGGAGGGATCGGGATGGGGAATACATGTAAATCCATAGCTAATTCAAGTCTATATATGACAAAACCCACTACAATATTGTAAAGTAATTAGCCTCCAACTAATAAAAATAAATGAAAAAAAAAAAGACTTCTCCCTTAACACCACACAGCAGAGACAGTACAAGGCTGGAATGTTTAAACAAGATTTGAAAGCTATGGGAAGACAACAAGAAAATAAGAGTACTGTAATATGAGAGCAGGCCCTCTGGCTCACAGGCTGTGACATCCTTATCTTCAGCTTGGGGCCCAGCAAGGCTGTCGTAAGGTTCAGACGAGTCCATTCCAGTCTTCTCCCAACCCAGGAGCCCCCTCAAGGATACCTAGGCTCCTCAAAGCCCAGACTCGCCCGAGGAAAGCCATATGAGAGAGGAGGCACTCCTACCTTCCCTACTAATCCAACCCCAGTTACCGTGTCCTTCAAGACACGTGAACTGAGACTTTCATCAGGACTCGGGTTGTCATGGTAAAACGTCAGAATCCTCCCAAATGGCCACTGATACCGAACAAGCTAAGTGATGGTAAATCCACACTATGTGGCACAGAAATATATGTGACATGGGAAGATATGCAGACTGTATTATGGAAAAAATAAGGCAGGCTATAAAATAGTATTTGTAGAATGAGCCCTTCTCTTTTCTCTGCCCTTCAGTAGTTGTAAGCATGGGGTCTGAAGGAACTTCTCTATTGTCCCCTCAATGACAGTACATCCAAATACCACTCAAACTTTTCCCCAGTCATGGAATATGGTACTCTCTTCTCTGTCTCTAGCTTTGGAAATCCTAGCCTTTTTCAAGATCTTCTCCTCCTTAACGCTTGCGTTTGCTTCTCCCTCCAGCCTTCAGAGAATCCCTCTCATACTCACTGTCTAAAGAGCTCCTTTGAAAGGATCTTTCAAATCATATACTTGTTGACTCGATTTTCAAGTATCAATATCTTCTTTTCCTATATAAATTAGATGTTTTTGAGGCCCAGAAATACACAGATGATGAGTGCTTTACCAGTGTTTGTTGACTGATTTCAGGCCCCTACAACACTTCAGACCACTTTCTTGTCATTGAAACAGTTCAGAGCTTGGCTTTGATGCTGTATTGATGTATTGATGCTGTACAATATAACCCAGATTTAAAACTCCCATGTGCTATTGGTAAGGATGTGAACTGGATACAGCCCTTTGGACAGAAATTCATCTGTGTCTATTAAAATATTAAATTTTGACCTAGCCATTCCACTTGTAGAGATGTGTCCTAGAGAAATATTCACAGATGTGTGTAGATATAAATAAGCAAGGATGTTTGCAATATTGTTTTGATCATAAACAAAAATAGAAAACAACATACATGTCCCAAAATAAGAGATTAAACAAATTGCTCTACCAACAAGCAACAAAATACTAGGTAGTCTTTAATAAGACTAGGTCCAGATACACTGACATGGAAAGATGTTCAAGATACATTGTAAATTGTTCAAAGCAAATGCAAAACATTATAAAGTATGAATTATTTTTAAACTGTGCATTTAACAGCATTTGTATGCATAAAAAAAATTGTCTTGTTCATACCAAATTACTAACAGACAGCGTCCCTAGGAGTAGGATTTTAGGAAGAGAAACTGCCAATTTTTACTAAATGTATTTCCATACTGCTTCAAGGAGTTTTCCCCAATAACCATGAACTACTTTTATAATTGTTTAAATGAAAACCTATCCTCTCAAAACAAGTTGAAAAACAAAATAAACATGAAGCTACATTATACCCTCAAGAAGAGGCTAGTTACTAACATGCCTATTTGATTATGGGGCTGTTGGAACTTAGGTTCAAGCACAGAGCCGGGTCAGGCTATCCTGTGACTTTGCCTTGTTAGATTTTTTTCAACCGTGCTTTTCTCTGCATATGCCTACAAGATGGTCAATTAGTCTTGTCAGTTGAGGCTAGGGAGTGATAAAAAAAAGGACAGAGGAGCAGAGAGGGTGCTGGCGCAGACCAGGGTGAGACTAAAGTCCCTCCCCAGGCCCTTGCTGGCCACCCAGACCCCGCAACCCAGCTGCCCCTCAGACACCCTTCCTGACTCTGAACTCTCATCCCCTAAACCATATTCGACTTCTTTCTAGTTTTCAGTTTGTGCTGTTCTGTGATTAGTTGCTCAGTCGTGTGTGACTCTCGGTGATCCCATGGACTGTAGCTCCTCTGGATTCTCCAGGCAAGAGTACTGGAGTGGGTTGCCATGCCCTCCTCAGGGGATCTTCCCAAGCCAGGGATTGAACCCAAGTCTCTCACACTGCAAGTGGATTCTTCACCAGCTGAGCTACCCGGGAAGCCTTTTCACCATTTGGCCCTAAATTATATTGCCGTGTTTGTCTTCCCTCATGAGAGCCTCAGGGACAAGCAGGATAACATTTTGGATCAATGAGATGATCCTAGTCTTTTACCCCATCATGCGTCCTCTTCTTGTCTGAATGCTTGAATAATATTTTCCTAGTCTTAAAGCTTCACAGCAGATGGAGAATACAGACCTCTGTGGGATACAGTCTGAGCCTGTGCTCAGCCACTGACACCTAACCAGGAAAGGATTCAGGGTGGATGGGGCGAGGGGATGGATACCCAAGGCTAGAGGAAGGCAGTTGGGAAGCCCAGAGCAGAAAAATGAAGCTGGGAGCATGGGAGGGAGCCCTCCTCCACCTCACAGGGATCGCAGGGGTTGGCCCATGAGCCAGGATCATGCCCAAATGCCTTTGAAGCCAGAGAGCCAGACCCAGGGCTGATTCTTTCAGGGCTATGCCACAGAAGAGAGGCCAGCGGCGGTGACCATGCTCAGCGCTCACAGCAGAGGGATCACAGCCCAGCATCTGAAGAGCATTTACAAACACAGATGCTGAAACCCTGCTCTACAGGCTTCCCAGGTGACTCAGTGGTAAAGAATCCACCTGCCAATGCAGGTTCAGTCCCGAGTCAGGAAGATCCCCTGGAGAAGGAAACACCAACCCACTCCAGTTTTCTTGCCTGGAGAATCCCTATGGACAGAGGAGCCTGGTGGGCTACAGTCCATGGAGTCACAAGAGTCAGACGTGACTAAGCGACTAAGCACACAGCACATGATGTTCAGATGGGATCGTGGTGAAGCGCTAGTGGTAAAGAACCCGCCTCCCAGTGCAGAAGGCATTAAGAGATGTAGATTCGATCCCTGGGTTGGGAAGATCCCCTGGAGGAGGGTATGGCAACCCATTCTAGTATTCTTGCCTGGGAAACCTCATGGACAGAAGAGCCAGGCGGGCTACAGTCCACAGGGTGGTAAAAGAGCTGGACATGACCTAACAACTAAACAAAGCCCTGCCCCAAATAATCAATAGGCCTGGCCTGAGGCCTAAATGTCTGTGGTTCAAAATGGCTTCCAGATGATGCAGATGCACAGCCAGACTTGACTATAGAGGGAGCGTTGGTGTTCATTAACAACAGAAGTCCCCAGTGCAATGTCATCAGATATGTGCTGGCAAGCCTGGGCCCACAAGGAGTCACCACCTTCAGATGCCACGTGACCTGAAACAACCTCTGGGTCTCCAGAGAGCTTACCTCTCCTGACCCTGGAGTATTAAGTCTTGGGTGTAAAAGAGCAAATTCCACAAGGAGGGAAGACGAGGACACAGGGCCCCACTGTGGCTGCCCAGGCTGTGCTGTGGCTCAGAGAGAGCTTGGGCTTTCGTGCCCTTGTGCAACTTCTGAGCCATTTCCTGGACTCCGAAACGAACTTTTTACAGGGACAAAACCAAGTGAAGAGTTGAGGACAATTTCCACATAAATAAAACAGGCTCCAAATATAGCTATGACAGAATCAACCTCCTGGGGTAACCACCTGCAACGCCAAGATGCACTGGCGATCTGCATTCAACTTCATCTTGTCTTTGGGAATCTGGGATGAATTGGGATAAAAAACAAATATTTTTAATAACGCCGCCCCCCAAAATAAATCTGATCCGGAAATTAACAGCTTTGTTCAATTACAGGGGGAGAGAGATTGAGAGGGAGAGTAGAGCATTGATTGCTTGAGTTGCTTTTAATTTCTCTTAGAAATAGTGTGTTGAATTGTTCAAACGTCAAACATAAAATATTTTTTAAATGTATTTACAGGTGAGCCACCAGCCTCTTCCCCGTGAAGAGGTAAATCAAATCCACCACGACTGCAAATGCATGGGGCTTCTGATTGGCAGAGGCGGCCTTTTCTCTCAGGTAAGAAAAAGGCTGGTCTTTACCTGTCAGTTTAGGTGGGCATCTCCTAATGCCCCAGTGCTGGTCCCTTTCCTTGGCGCCTGTGAGAGGGGAACCCAGTTCCACTCGTCTAGGCTTCACTGCTCGGTGCTGTGTTTAGTCACTCGGTCGTGTCTGACTCTTTGTGACCACCAGACTCCTCTGTCCACGGAATTCTCCAGGCAAAAATACTGGAGTGGATTGCCATGAGCTCCTCCAGGGGGTCTTCCCAAGCCAGGGATTGAACCCCGGTCTCCTACATTGCAGGCAGATTCTTTATCATCTGAGCCACCAGGGAAGCCCAGCCTTCACAGCTCAGATATTTTCAAAAGAAAGGGACAGTGATGCCTTTGGGCCACTAGGGGGCGCCATGCTAAATGGTTTGGTTCCCGCGGTTCTGCGGGGAACGGACACAGAGGCCAGTCTAAGGTGGCAGAAACGGACTGCGCTGACAAACCAGACTTACAGGATGGCTTATAATAGTGTCATAACGGTGCATAATAGTGTCAGAATAGTGCATAAACAGCTTGTCTCATGTATGAATTAGCTCTAGCCTCTGGAAGAGCAATCCCGGTCGTTTTGAACTCAGTGCTGGACTCTAGCCCTGTGAATCCCAAGTCTACCAAGCTTTAGTGGCCGCTGCGGCCAGGAGCAATGCCACAGGGCTGGCAGGCCCAGGTGACCCTCGGAGGAGGTGGGGGGCCACCCTGCCTGCATCCCTGATGAAGAACTCAGAAGCAGCCACTCCGGGTGCCCTTCACCCTCAGGCTGGGAAAGGCAGAGAGCGAGCTCTTCCTGGCCCAAACTCCTGGAAAAGCCAAGCGCAGCCCTGCAGTCCGGACCTGGTGTGGCCTTGCTGTGGGCAGGGGCAGCTACTGCTATAAAGTGAGCTGCCCGCTCCATCTCTCACATCCCAGGACCCTCTCCAGGAATTAGCTCCCGGACAGAGATTTAAGAATTTAGGGTCACGCCTGTTCCTCCCCTAAGTTGTCCTTGGCCTTTGGCCTCCTTTCCCATTTCAAACAGGGGTCATCCTTCCTAGTTTCTCTGCTCTGTTGCTGCCCCTCAGTCTATTTCAGCAAGTACTCTTGACTGATGCTTCTAAAAGAAAATGGAAGCTATTAGGCAAGGTCCCTGCAGATGCTCCTCTGTCTGGGAGCCATTTCCCACCTCCTTTCCTAAAGGTTAGGGAGACCGAGTCGTCTCACCTGTTCAGATCTGGATCTGCCACCTGTACTCTGGACCCTCCTCACTCCTTCCACTTAAGGAAACAGGTCTGGGTCCTCTTATTTCTGCAGCTTTTCCTCAGCTTCCCATCAGCTTGTAAACAAAGAAACTGAAAACTCTCCCAGCCCAAACCAAACCATAGCAAACAAAACCAGAGGAGCACTTTTGCTGGGAAATGCTGAGTTTTGTCTAGTCCTGGTCCCAGATATTTTTCCATATGAATCAGACAGAGCAAAGTAATGATTCAAAGTCCCAAGATGGGTTACTTATGAAGATAGAAAACAATTCATTGTTTACTTGCCTAGTTATTCCTTAGGTACCTGGCACACACGTAAGTGCTGAGGAGCCACTGGTAGGCTGGATACAAAAGCTACAATGATAAATAAGATCTAGCCTTCCCTCCATGGAGCTGGCAGAGGAGAAAGACACAAATAGAAAATTATAATACAATATAGTAAGCTTGCCATAACCATAAAACAGGATCGTATAGAAGGAAAGAGAAGAGACTCCTGGGTCAGCTTTTCTAGGTAGGCTGAGCCTTAAACAGTGATAAACTCTCAAAGCACACACAGAAATATGACAGTGTGTGAAGAGCTACACACACACACACACACACACACACACACACACACATATCTTGGGGCTGGAGCAGGAGTTTGGAGGCTGTGAGTGGTAAAGATGAGAAGCCTGGCTACTTTTCAGACACTGTTCGAAAATACTTTGCATATGTTGGTTCATTTAATCCTCTCAGCACACATATGAAATAAGTAGTATTATCCTTATTTTACAGATGAAGGAAAGGAGGCACAGAGAGGTTAAGTAAGTTGCCCACGTTGCACAGCTAGGAAGTTGCCCAAGTCACTCAGGATCCAGACTCAGGCAGCCTGATTTCTGAGTCTGTCCTCTGAGGAAGGTAAAGCTGAGGGGACATGACTGGAGGCAGGGAGAGCAGGTGGGGGCTGATGATTTTGTTTGATCTTGAATAGCAGCAGTAGCAATAGAGGAGACACTGAGAGAGCAGTAGGGTAGGAAAATGCACAGGGCTTGGGTATGATGGAAGGGGAGCGTCAAGGATGACTCCCTCGTGTCTAACTTGGATTAGGGAGTGTGAGGATGAGTGCAGCTTCGGACTTGGTCCCTTTGCTTCTTAGACAAGTCTGTAGATCAGAGGAAAACATCAAGGCGAGGATCACAATTTGGAGGTCATCAACATAGAAGTGGGGAGCAGAGGAGATCTCCTGGGAAGGGAGTCTGGATGTGAAATGCAGAGAGGTGAGGAGAGACACAGGGGTCATGTCAGCATTTAAAGGGCAGGTGGAATAAGAGGTTCCCAGATGACAGAGAGGGGCTTCCCTGGTGGTCCAGTGCTAAGAGTCCTCACTCGGTGCAGGGGGCCTGCGGTTCGATCCTTGGTCAGGAAACTAGATGCCACAACGAAGACCTGGCACAACCACAGAAATAAATATTTAGAAAACAACAGCAGGCAGAGAGCTGTGATGCGAGTGAGAAGTCATAGAAGCAAGAGTGGAGAGGCTTGGGAAGGGGGAGGGATTGGAATGCTAAATGCAGATGAGAAGACCAGAAAGGATAAGGGCTGGAATGTGCTCATTGGGATTCTGCACTCAGCAAGTGACCAGTAGTTTTAGTTAGAGTGGAGTCAGAAGGCTGGTGGGACAGAAACCAGACTGCACTGAGTTGAGATGTGAATAGAGGGAAGGAAGAGTGAAAGATAATGGCCAATAGCATCAACCAGACTTTATTTATTAAGTATAAAAAAAGGAAGGAGAGTATTTGTATGGTAGCTAGAAGGGACCAGGAAGGTCAACACGTTTTTATTTGTGGCTCCAGTACTCTTGCCTGGCCCCTTCATGGGTCACTGCCTTGTCATGGTGAAGGGGCCTGTGAACTCAATGAAGCTATGAGTCATGCCGTGCGAGGCCACCCAAGACAGATGGGTCATAGTAGAGAGTTCTGACAAAATGTGATCTACTGGAGGAGAGAATGGCAAATCACCCCAGGATACTTGCTGTGAGAAACTCATGAACTATATAAAAGGCCAAAAAGATATGACACCAAAAGATAAGTCCCCCAGGTCTGACATTGTCCAATATGCTACTGGGAAAGAGCAAAGGTTCAGTGTTATGCGAACCAAGAACTTCCAGATGTCCAAAGTGGGTTTAGAAAATGAGGAGGAACTAGAGATCAAATTGTCAACATTCACTGTATTATAGAGAAAGCAAGGGAATTTCAGAAAAATATCTGTCTCTGTTTCATTGACTACACTAAAGCCTTTGACTGTGTGGATTGTGACAAACTGTGGAAAGCTCTTAGAGAGATGGGAATACCAGACCATCCTACCCATCTCCTGTATGCAAGTCAAGAAGCAACAGTTAGAATCCTACATGGAACAACAGCTTGTTTCAAGATTGAGAAAGGGGTACGACACAACTGTCTGCTGTCACCCTGTTTATTTAATCTATACGCTGAGTACATCATGAGAAATGCTGGGCTGGATGAGTTACAAGCTGGAAATCAGAATAGGTGGGAGGAATATCAACATCAGATATGCAGACAATACCACTCTAATGTTAGAAGGCAAAGAGGAACTAAAGAATATCTTGATGAGGGTGAAGGAGGAGCATGAAAGAGCCAGCTTTAGACTAAATATTTTTTAAAAACTCAGATAGTGGCATTTGGCCTTATTACTACATAGAAAATAGAAGGGGAAAAGGTGGAAGTAGTGACAGATTTCCTCTTCTTTGACTCCAAAATTACAGAGAACAGTGACTGCAGCCATGAAATCAGAAGACGATTGCTTCTTGGCAGGAAAGTGTTGACAAACCCTAGTGTATTGAGAGACACCACTCTGCCAACAAAGGTCCATATAGTCAAGGCTGTGGTCTTCCCATGGTCACATACCATTGTGAGGGCTGGACCATAAAGAAGGCAGAATGCCAAAGAATTGATGCCTTCAAACCATGGTGCTGGAGAAGATGCCTGAAAGTCCCTTGGACAGCAAAGAGATCAAACTAGTCACTCTTAAGGAAGATCAACCCTGAATATTCATTGGAAGGACTGATGCTGAAGCTGAAGCTCCAGTATTTTGGTCATCTGATTCGAACAGATGACTCATTGGAAAAATCCCTGTTGTTGGGAAGGAGAAGGGCATCAGAGGATGAGATGGCTGGACAGCATCACTGATGCAATGAACATGAACTTGTGCAGACTCTGGGAGATGGTGAGGGACATAGAGGCCTGGCTTGCTGCAGTTCATGGGGTTGGAAACAGTCGGACACAACTGGGCGACCAAACAACAACAACCACTGTTGCCTGGAGAATCCCACGGATGGGGGATCCTGGCAGGCTACAGTCCATGGGGTCGCAAAGAGTCAGACATGACTGAAGAGACTTGGCTTGCATGCATGCATGCATGTGTGGCTTGGATTTGATTTACAAGAGCTTTAAGGCTGCTTATTTATAGGCTGAGGGGAAGTTGAGGAGGAGGTGAAGATGCAAGTGAATGCTGAGATGTTTCCTGGAGGGGAGGTGAATGGTGTTTCATGGGCCAAAGGCACAGGTGGAAAATTTGGAGTTGAATACTAGAGACAGCTCATTCTCTGAACCTTCAGGCAAGAATATAAGAATGTGTGTGGGAGCAAGCAAATTTACAGAGCCTTCTTGCCTGACAGCATCTGAGAAGCATGAGTCAAGATTGTCTGTGAAATAGAGTAAGGGGTGTAGGAGTTGAGCCAGGGATGACAGAGGACCTGAATATTTAGGGCACCAGCAGAAGCAGGACTCTGCTTTAGTTGGTATGTCAGTCCACCAGTGGTTTGAGTTTCTTTACCGCTTCTCAGCTGTCTGTTGGAGCGAAAGTTCTGTGATAGCTCTGATCGGGGCTGGGACTTTGCCGTGTGGGTACAGCAGCAGAAGGGCAGAAAGGGGCAGGTGAGAGAATGGTTCATATCCTTAATCCTGTGCTCCGAGCTGGGTAAGAAGGGGAGGCAGAGATCTAAGCAGAGTGACAGATCCACAGATCATGGAGGCATGAGGAGACTGCTGAAGTTTCCGTGAGAAAGGCAGAGGCAGTGGGAATCAGAAATTGAAGAATTCCTAGTGAAGATGAGGCTTGTGGGGCTGGCCTGAGATGTGCAGGAATGTGGAGGAGGATCATAGATGAAGTTTCTGGAAGATGTGGCCATCAAAAAACTGAGAAATGGGACTTCCCTGGTGGTCCAGTGGTTAAGACTCCATGCTCCTAATGCAAGGGGCCCAGGTTCAATTCCTGGTCAAGGAATTAGACCCTACATGCTGCAACTAAGACCCAGCACAGCTAAATAAGTAAAATTAAAAAAAGAAAGAAAGAAATGGAGATGCTAGTTTGTTGGGTTGTACACTGGGGCACAGAAGTCAACCTCGGTGGTGGCAGAATTGGAGGGTGGATAGAGGCCTAAGACCTCAGTGGAGGTTGTGCAAGGACCAGGAGGTCAGCAGATGACAAAAATGAAAAGAGGCAGAGAAGATGGTACCAGAACTGTTGAGACTAGAGGATGAATGGCCTGGATACAGCACTGGGTCAAGAGGAGACCAACCCTTGAGGGAAATATAAGGACTGTTATGAAAGCAAGATGTTGGATTCTCAGTCTAGTGCATTTTCTTGAAATCATAGTTTATTCAATGATGACCCTTTGCTCTATTTTTCCTTTGTCTCCTCAGACTTTCCGCATTGCACCCTCAATGTGCATCACTAAACAAGAAGCTGATTTTGCGGTGGAAGTGTTTCGCTCTGCCTTAATTCAACACATGAAGAGAAGAGCTAAATAAAATTTTTAAGAATAAAAACACCACAAGCCTCAAGAACTCCCCACTTATGTTCAGGAGTTAATTTGAGAAATTCTAAGACCACTGGTCTTGGTTGTCAATGGTTGACTGCCTACCAGCCATGTTTGTTAGCAGAGTCCCTATTATCCCCTATTACCTTGAGAAAGCCATCCTGCAGGAAAGTATCTGACTCCCTAGGTCAGAGAATAAATCCTAATTAATCTGGGTTAGTTATGGTAACTTGACTCCCCTCTGTGGTGAATGTTTATACCTGATATGTGACATGATTCCTCCAGGAAAATCTTCTGGTGGAGGCGCCTTTGGGAAAATGTTTCTTCATCCTCTGCTCTTCATCTTCGGAAGAGATGTCTTCTTCTTGCACCAAAGCATCAGATATCAGGGTAGGATGGCTCCAACCACAACAGTCACTTTGTAACCTTGACGACAAAGCTTATTTGCTGAGGTTGGAAGGTAGAGAGAAGCTGAGTTCTTAATGAAGTCAACAGGCCACTGACTTACCCTGTCCTGGAGCCACCTCACCTTCGGGCTCCTTATTATACGAGAAAATAAATCCAATGGACTACACAAGTCTTTTTAATTTTACAATCATAAGCATCCTGAGAAATGAGGCAGAAAACGCCCCACATAGATAACTGTCCTGTCCTTTGACTCCGTTAAAATGTCTATCAGAGTCTTCTTTATCTCCGCTGCCATCATCTTACCCTGGACTAAATTCTCATTACTCCTATTCTTTTAATACTATGTCCGAAATTATTTATAACAAGACTTGTAGCAGTCTACATGTATTTTTATACTTTCTTTTTTTAATATTCATTTCCACTGTGGTTGGTCACAGGATATTGAATATAGACAGTTCCCTGTGCTATACAGTAGGACGTTGTTGTTTATCCATTCTAAATGAAATAGTTTACATCTACAACCCCCAAACTCCTAGGCCATCCGTCTCCCTCCTTGGCTCCCCTTTGGCAACCACAGTCTGTTCTCTATATGTCTAGGAGTCTGTTTTCATAAGTTCCCAAACTTTATCATCATTAGAATGCACATTCATAGCACTTCTTTTCCATACCTGTGCACCACTTGTCTTAAAATGGACTTAATAGGGCTTCCCTGGTGGCTCAGTGGTCAAGATTCCGGCTGCCAATGCTGGAGACACTGTTTGAAGATCCCACGTGCTGCAGAGCAACTCAGTCCATGTGCCACAACTATTCACCCTGTGCCCTAGAGCCTGGGGGCCACGACTACTGAAGCCCAAGCACCCTAGGGCTGTACTCTGAACAAGAGCAGCCGCCACAATGAGAAGCCCGTGCATAGCATCCACAGAGCAGCTCCTGCTCGTCACAACTAGAGAAAAGCCTGTGCAGCGATGAAGACCTAGTACAGCCAAAAATAAATGAGCTTTGTAAATTACTTTTTAAAAAAGATACTGGCCAGCTGAGACCCTCTCCTTAATACAATCAGAAGAAGCTCCATAAAACTGAATGGGAAGTCACTTTCTCAGCCTATCACTCAATGTTTGTTTGAGCTGTGTCCCAGTTTGAAGCGCCGTCCTAATGGTCTACCCCGAAGTGTTTGTTCTACTGAGACATGCTACACCTCCCTGCCAGGTTCGTCTCCCTCAGGCATTGACTTAAAAATGGGCTTCTCTTGCACAAAACCTTCCAGTGGCTCCGCACATTCCTTTAGATAAGATTAAAACCCCTGTAACAAGGAGCTCAATCCTTCTCATAGGCTGTACCCAAACAGAGCAAACACTTTAGAAATGCTCTGTTTGGGCACAGTGGAAAGATGATTGGATTATAGGCCAAATAACCTGAATTCTAAACTCAGTTCTCCCATGAATTGGCTATAGGTGACCTTGGCAAAGCCTTTTCACCTCTTTTTGACCTCCTTTTCCCAGGCATATCAGTACTTGCCCTTCCTATTTTCTAAGTTGTCCTGGGAATCAAGTAAGCTAACAGATGTAAAAGTGCTTGCAAACTAATGAACCAAGCAAATAGCAATTTCTTCTTCCAAACTACATTCCCTTTCTTTCCTTCACAATAAAATCTCCCAAGAGCAGTTTTTTTGTTCCAGTATAATTCCTTGCCTCCTGTCATGCCTCAATTACTAGGACCTCATTCTGGCCTCTTGTTTTTGGGCAGTTGCCTTCTCTAAAGGCCACTAGTGACTTTCGTATGGCCCAAATCTCCTTATGGCCAAAATGTTTCCCTTGAATGTTCTTTCTAAACAACTGCTGCTTCTTGAACTGATTTCCTTAGATTCTGCATTGTGGTCCTTCTATCTCGGATGCCACCTTCTCAGTCTCCCTGGCGACTTCTCCACTACAGGGTTCTGTCCTGGGCCATGTCTTCCTTGCTAGACTCTCTCCCTATCAGCAACTTCATCTACTTGGGAAATTTCCCCTAACTTGACTATACTGATGACTTGCAAATATTCATCCTATAGACTCAACCTGTTTGAAAGTGAAAGTGAAAGCCATGGACTGTAGCCTGCCGGCTCCTCTCTCCATGGAATTCTCCATGGGAGAATATTAGAATGGGTAGCCCTTCCCTTCTCCAGAGGATCTTCCCGGCCCAGGGATCCAACTGGTGTCTCCTGCATTGCAGGTAGATTGTTTACCAACTGAGCCCCAATTCCAAGATTTTAGCTGTCTAGACACCTTCATTTGGATGTTATCAGGACACTTCAAATTCAACATTTCTAACACAAAACACACTTAATTTCTCTCCTACAATGAATTTCTTCTTGATTAATGAAGTTTTTATCTCAGGCGCATCATTTAGGGCATTGTTTTTATCCCAGTTATCTTTTTGCCTTTCACATTGAGACAAGGTGTGACCTGGGCCCCTTTGCAGCAGTGCTACAATGCTTGCACCTGGACACACCTCTCCTCAAGCAACAAAATACAAAGAAACCACACGGGACTAAAAATAACTGCATGCTTGCACAGTTGGGGCAAATTCTGGACAAAAG